>NC_140932.1:152509591-152737091 GCF_014529385.1 Adiantum capillus-veneris | reverse complement strand
GAGAGGGAGAGCGTTACCTGCTCCTTGCTTGAGGGCACCGAAAAACTCAGATCTCAGATCTGAGTTTTTGGGCGCGCTTGGTTATTTTTTTAGCCCAACTGGCGTCGCTATGAGTGTCGCAAATTAACAAAGAAATTTGCGATGCTCATAGCGACGCCGGGATTTTTTTTTTTGAGCGTCGCTATGTGAGCGTCGCTAATATGAATAGCCTCTTGTAGTGGTGGACCTTGCTTTTATGTTTCAATGGAGCATATTTTGGACAGGTGGTAGACCTTGTTTCTCTCCATGCTTCAATGGAGAGAAACATTAGCTTGGACAAGTGGTGGAACTTGCTTTTATGTTTTAAAGGAGCATATTTCGGACAAGTGGTAGACATTGTTTCTCTCCATGGCTCAATGGAACCCACCTTAGACAAGTGAAGTACCTTGAAACCAAACCCCCATAATACAACCTACTAAATAGGTTGGAAAATTGGTGGTATATGAAACCATCCATGATAGAGCATAGTATAGGTGAAAACGTAGTGGTCCTTATATCAATTACCCATGCATAGCTTGGACAAGTGGTGGACCTTGATTCTCTCTATGTTTCAATGGATCCTATCTTGGACTATAGATATATCTTACTTATTTCCATGCTTCAATGGATTGTAGCTTGGATAAGGAGTGGACCTTCAAACAAAACTCCACAGCATAGCATATATTAACAATTCATGGGTTTTATAGAGATTTTCTTGCCTATTTTGGAGAGTTGGTACACCTTTATTCTCCATTCTTCAATGGATCTGAGGTTGGACAAGCGGAGCTGGAGAAGTGGTCAACCTTAAAATGAAACCTCCCATGCTACAACCCATCATAGATCGTATATGTAGTGGACCTTGAAACTCTTTTATGTCCCTAGCTTAGAGAAGCATTGCACTCTTTATTATCTCCATACATGAAGGCAAGGTTGGACAAGTGGTGGACCTTCAAACCAGAATCTCTACGCAATAATAGGCAAGTGGTGGAGCTTGTTTTCTCCATGTTCCAATGGAGCCTAGCTTAGATTTTTTCCAATGATTTTATTTTTTGGAAACCTTGGAGGCACCATGTAAGAGGCACTCTAAGTCTTCCATACAATAGACCTATTGAACTATAAAATAATGATATCTTTCTTTGATATTGTCATTATTTTATGCATAATATTTTCTTCTTTTTGCAGACACAAAGGAGTTAAGTGATATAAAAACTAGATGTATTTCACACTATGATTGGCATGAAGATCCTTTTGGGACACCAACTTTTCCTATTCCCAAAGATGTAATTTTCCATATTAACGGTGTGGATTTTGAAGTGCGACTTTCATGTATTGAAGGAGCTGGTTATGGGCTATTTGTGCATACTACCCTGGAAAGTGGTTTGACTATTCTAAACTATGGAGGGCATAAGTATAGATTTCAAGACTATAAAAAGATATGCAAAATTTTTCCAAGAGCTTATAAATATTCTCTTCTAGAGGATCCAAACATAGAAGAAGAGGAAGATCAATCATACATTATTGGTTGTGTAGAAGAAGGAAACGTGTCGGGCTATATAAATAGTTCTCACAGTACAAATGTCTGTCCCAACGTATGCTATACATTTGATCCAAATTTTCCACCTTGGCATAAATGCACCTCTTCACACATCAAGTCAGAAGAATATGGCCATGTATGCATTGAGACTATTTGTCAAGTTGAAGCAGGAGAAGAGTTGTTTGCTGACTATAACTTTACTTGACATTGTAAAGTATTGTACATGGATGGAAATCTCAAGTACATGCATCATTTTCATTTTTCATGGATGAAATCTCAAGTGAATATAACATTTGATTATTGTTTAGTTTATGCTCAACGAGAATCTAAAGTGCTCTTATGCTTTGTGTGTTGTCTAACTTATTTGACTACCTTGGCCATAGAATCTTGATTCTACTCTAGATTTGTGATAAATCTTACCAAAATTTAATCAATGTCTAGGTTGGACAAGTGGTGGGGCTTCAAACATTACTGTCTTAAACAAGTGGAGTTATCTTACTTGAATAAGTGGTGGCCTTTGAATCTAAATCTAAGCCAAATCTCTAATTGTTTGCTTGTAGTCTAGGTTGGACATTTGGTGGACCTTGTATCCATGTTTCCTCAACAAGGGTGGCTTTTAGTTTTCGCTTTAAGTACTCATCTTTAATAAAGTGTAGGATGGAAAATGTTGAGTTAGTAGATTGTATTTTAGACAAGTGGTGTTTGGTGTACGAATGCTAAAAATGGTTGCAAGGATTCTAACAACGACTTTACCTTAAATAAATTTCTTACTAGGAGTTCTACATGTAAATATGGTGAATAAAATTCTAGTGGTTTTGAGATACCATTTGTGTGTGTGTTTTCTTAGATTCACAAACTGGGATGGATAATGCTCCTATGGTTCAGTCAACAACTATAGAATCCATAGATTCTATGGTTTCTAAAGTGCCCAAGATGGATGATATTTCTATACTAGAGTCTAGTGTTGTGCAACTTGAGCAAGCTTCCAAGAATGAGAACCAAGAAATCGATGCTTCAAAAATGCAACATACATCAAAAGAAACTGAAAAGTCCACTCACGAGCTATTGCCAATTGGTACTACGTCATGTAGCGTAGATGTTGAGAAATCCATGCTTACAATTATATTGGATTTAAATGGTCTATTGTTGAAACGTTCCCCTCAACCATCCTCACACCACAACTCAGTGCAAATGGATTCAAAAAGATATATTATACTCAGGCCAGGTTGCATCCAATTCTTGAAGACTATTTTACAGAGGTTTAATGTTGCAATTTGGTCGACAGCTACTAGGAATAATGTGTATCAAATCCTTGCAGCACTAAACAACTTAGTTGAGGATACATTGCCTTTCTTTGCAATTTGGTCGCAAGATGTTTTCTACACAGCTCAAACTCAAAAATTGTTTAGACCCGACAATCCAAACGTTGAGGCAATGTTCAAGCCTCTAGCCAAAATTGCCATGGGGTTTGAATGTGATCCACAAAGAACAGTGCTTCTTGATGACTCTCCTTATAAGGGATGTATTTCACCAGCAAACAATTGCATTTTTCCACCACAATTTGATGCTGAGAAGATGGTTGACAATATGCTCTTGGAGGAGCTACTGCCATACTTGATTCAGCTTGATGAGAGAAGGGATGTGCGTGATTTAATTGCTTCTAATCGTTATGGACAACCTAAAGTGACAAATGATAGTGAATACAAACAAATCATGGAGTATTGGAAGCAAAAAAATGATGTTTGGTCAGCTAAGGTGTTCTTTACAAGAAGAATACCACCTGCAAAAGGTGACAGGGATGAAACTATCATTGAAAATGCAAGTGACACAAGCCACCACAATGAAATGAGAAGAGCCCAAATACAAGAGATCTTAGCAAAGGAGCGTACACCCATTGAAAGCATGAAGGCGTCACAATTGACCACTTTAGCTAGGCAATTGGGTTGTAACACAAAAGGAGTTTTGAAGGCAACCACAGCAAAGGCTTATATAAATAAGGTGAAAGCTGAGAACAATCTTCTAAGGCTGGATAGAAAGCAACCCTAAGGTACTAGTGACATGTCATATATTCTTGATACACATACTTGAACACTCATGTGCATGGTATCTAACAAATCTTTCTTTTTATTTCTTCCTGAAGGATCTTACAAAGGATACTACTAGATGGAGCTCAATCAATAGAGATTTTGATATGTTTGCTCAAAATAATGAAGCAGTCACCTACATTTTTTGCTTATCAATTTCTTGAGAGACTTTCTTTTAGTTTGTAATCATCAAATGAAATGAAAAGTATCCTTCTTATAAGATTGCTGATCTTTTTCTCGTTCAAAACTTTCAATTGTGATTTATAGTTTTGTTAGCATGAGATTGTGCTTTTTTAGTTTGAAAAAAACTGTCAAAGATCCAAGTCTTTTTGGCTTTACTTAAGTTATTAATTGTGAAAGATCCAAGTCTTTTTGCTTTACTTAAGTTATTGATTGTCTATGTAATAGTCCTTAAAACAATATCGGATGGATTTCTTGCTCCCATGTCTCACATTGGTCTTTAGGTAAGACAAGTGGTGACCTTGAAAGTATGGTCTCATATCTCGATCAAGTGAAGAGACATGAAGCTTAAATATCACTACTATGTATCTAGTGTTAAACTCCATCAAGACAAAGATACTAGAGTGCCAAATTGCAGTCTAGTTTAAGTGAAAATCCATTTGAGCTAAGGTAAAACTTATAGTGCCTCATTTTTCTAGGATTCTACCCCATCAAGGAAGTTAGAATCTAGCACAAACCAATTAAGACTTTTTTGGAGCCTAGATAGGACAATTCGTGGAACTTAAGAGACTTATTATTGAGTTAGAGTCTAGTTTAGATAAGCAAAAGATCTTCAAACCAGCACTTGACTTTCTTACTATTCAATATTCAAAGTCCCTTGGGGCTAACAAATTACATACCTACTTGTAACCTAACTAATGAGTAATTATATAGATCTAAGCAAGTATATATAACGAGTCTTCAAACTAATAAACCAAGGGAAGAGAGTAGCAAGGTCCACTACTTGTCCAAGCTCAGCTCTAGACAACATAGAAAGACGCTAGTTCTACTAATTGTCTAATTATAGGCATGGAGAAATGATATAAGGTTGAACACTTGTCCAACCTATCATCTCTAGTAAGATGGGAGGTTTGGCCTTAAGATTCACCATGTAACCAACCTATACATCATTGTATTATGAAGAGTAGAAAAGCAAAGCTCCACCACTTGTACAAGCTAGTTCTAAAATCCACATGGAGATAAGCAAGCTCCACCATTTGTCAAATCTCTCTTCCATTAAAACATGAAAAAACTCAGCTATGTTGTACAGGGGGGACTTTTTTCCAAGGTCCACCACTTGTCCAATGTCATAATAATCAATATCTAATTCTCCTAAATGATTTTCTCATATTAAACTGATCATTTAATGTGGGGAAGTGCCAAGGGAGAAAAAGCTAGAATATTGGTTAAGTTAGCAGACCGGCCACAGTAGGGATCCAAAGGAGGGAAAATAGGGATCCAAAGGGGGGGCCATCTGCAAAAGAGCCATGTGAAACAATGGGCCAAAAAGACCCTAAGGTTCAGCCCATTAAGACTTCCAAAATGCTAAGGTTCCAAAATTCAAAGGTTGTGTCCAAAGGTCAACCCTAGGAAAAATTGGATGCTTTGTGTGTGCCCTAAAAGTCTTTCTACATCCCTACATGGGAGGGGGCGAGCCCCAAAGCTAGGGGATGAGAGAGAAAGCCACACACACACACACAGGCTCCCTTTACACAAAGGGAATGAGGGACACATGTCAGCTCCCTAGGCCAGATGCCCACAAGGTGTGCCCAATTCCTATTGGAAGACCCTTGAAGTGGACCAATGAGAATTAAGCTAGAGTAAATCTAGTTTAATTAATTTAAAAACATTTAATAAAAGAAACCAATAAGAATTAAGTGTCCTAGAAGACTATTGGGCAGTCTCCCAAAGGGTCCAATGAGCATTCAGGAGCCCCATGGCTTGCCTGATTCCTATTGGCCAGGAGGCAATAGGGTCCAATGAGAGTTTAGTTTAATTATTTAATTACCTAAAGCTCTCACAAAAGGGGAAAGGGGGACACATGTCAGAAGGCTATCACTTATGCTGCTTAATCCCTATTGGCTTGACCTGGGGAGGTCCAATGAGGCAAAGGCCAGACTTATTTAGCAGCTAGGGCTCGCCCAAGAGAGAGGGGGGGCTGATTTTTGCTTGGCATTGACACACACACTCTCACACTTGACCATGTGTGAAGGGAAAATACTCTATCTCCTCCCAAGCTTTAATGGAGAGCTCATCACCTACTCCAAGCTTGTGAGATAGAAGCCTACATCAACACTCTCTTGGCATGTGGATGCAAATCCAACCAAGAGCCAAGCTTCAATGCATGCTCATCTTCTCTACCAAGCTAATTACTAAGCTAAGCTATGCTAATATGAGTGATTATGTGAGGAGATGTACTTCTTTCTCGTAAGATACTTCTTTTTCCTCTCAATCTACTCTCATACCCTGCTAGCTCTCACCATCTTCGAAGGTGTGTGAGGTCTTGGGTCTGAGAACGGGGATAATTCAAGTTGTGTTTGATTAAGTGTTTTGCTTGGTGTATGAAGCTTCCATCTTCATTGCACTAGCTAGTCTTGAAGGAACACAAAGAATTGTATTGTACAATGTCTCTCTTGATGGGAGAAACCATAATACAAAGCCTTTTGGAGGGGGGACCGGCTCCATGCAAATCCGGTCCTCAACTGTTGTCAATAGCTTAATTGCTCTCTCTCTTTTGAAAGTATTGTCGATGCTATCTAACTAGGTGTTATGCTTTTTGTTGCTCTCTCCACCCAAGCACTCTTGTAATTCTCATTAGGAATCAACTCTAATGAAATGCCCACTATGTTCATGCTAAATTCCGCTACACAAAAGATTTTAGGCCATTAAATGTTACATTGGTATCAGAGCTCAAGGTTTCTCTTTTCTTGCTCAAGAAGGGAGGTCCTCAAGCTAGCTACAAATGGTTGGTATTATTAATTGCCTGTGAGTAAGTAGAATAGGGATTTTTCAGCCTTGCAGTGCGCCTGCCTTTGTGCAGTTAACGGGGCATCACCGTCGAGAGCTATGGTCTTAATAGTGGAGTCCTACGGGGCTTGCCTACGGCTTAACCACTATTGAGCTATTAGAAGCTTGACAGGAGCCGGTGCTGTTTTGGTGTCGAAAGACCCTCTCTTCTATTCCTTGCAATTAATGGTATTTGAGCCGCGGGTACAGTAGCTTGAGTGCTTTTTCTAAAGGGGTAAAGAGGAGTAGCAACTAGGGCTTGAAGTGCCAAAGTACACCCAAAAAGTTTACACCTAAAAGTTGTTAGAATGGCTGACAATATTAAAGAGAGTGAAATTAATGTTGATAACTTTGATTTTGCTCATGAGCAAGCTACTAGTGATGCTTCAATGCTTGTTAATTATCTTGTTTCTAGGCTTCAACAAGCCATGGGCAATCCATCTCTCCAAAGTGAAGTGCAACGGCAGCTCCGTGCTCACGGGATTCTCCAAGCTCATCACCATGACGAGAGAACACCTAGGAAGCCTCCTTGTGAGACTACCAAAAGAGGTCTCTCTCCGATTCGGGAAGAAGAAGAGAATCCATATAAAGGGCTCAAGAACTTACTTCTTGATGATGCATCTCCTTCCCAAAGGAGAACTCAAGAGCCTCCACCGAAGGAACGAGAAAGAAGAGAGTCTCCCGCCACCTCGGCGGAGATGGCTCCACGAAGACGGCGGGCTAAACGCTCTCCATCACCACCAAAGCGGAGAAGACCATCACACTCTTCTCCACGCCATAATTCAAAGAGGGATGATAAAAAGCAAGAGAAGAAAAAGGCGAGAAAGAGGACACCCTCTTCTCCATCTTCTTCATCCTCTTCCTCTTATGAAAGCTATGGTGAAGACGACAAAGATCAAGACAAGAAAAAGGCGAGAAAGAGGTCACCCTCTTCTCCACCTTCTTCAAATTCTTCATCTTCTGAAGAAAGTGATGGTGCAACTTTTGAACCATCAAAAAGAAGAGGCCATAGGAAATCCTATGCCGCATGGAAGAGGTCGTCCAAGATGAAGAAATTCAAAGAGGGAGGGAAGAGCATCTCTTTCCTTACCTATGATGGCACCCTCGGTGCTACAGACAAAGTTTTGGCCTTTATCCAGCAATTCGATGCGGCGTTTGGAGATGAGGGCTTCACGGAGTCCTCTAAGCTACGCCATGTAGCTATGCACTTTCAAAAGTCCGCCAGACAATGGTGGTCTAGCCTACGAGCCAACGGTGAAGCTCCACGAACATGGAAGGCTTTAAGAGCTTCCATTATGAAGCAGTTTTTGGCCACCGATGCCAAAGTCAAAGTACTCACCGAATGGCGAAGCTTAAAGCTCTCTCCCAATGAATCCATCCACAAATATGTAGACAAGTTTTGGGACCTACAACTCAAAGCCACTGCCTTCAAAAAGTTGGATTTTGGAGAGAAAAAGCAACAATTTTGTGCGGGCTTAACCGAAGAAATGGCGGAGTATGTCAACTCCCAAAGGCCACGTACCATATCGGCGGTAATACACCATACTATGGTGGCCTCGCGAATCAATTTCCAAACGGGGGGTAAAAGAAATAATAAGCCCCCGGAAAACAAGGGTTCCAATGAGCCTAAGGGGAAGGACAATGTCCAAAAGTCTCCTAAGGGCAATTCCAACAAAGCTAAAGAGAAGGGAGTTTACAAAGGAAAGAATAAACTCTCTCCTGAAGAGCTTGAGCGTTATCGTAAAGATAACCGGTGTTTCAAGTGCGGCGAACAAGGGCATGCGTACCGCACTTGTCCCCAAAAGAACAACCGCCAAGATCCTCCTAGAGCTTCTTTGGTTGAAATCCAAGAGGAGGAGATTCACCAAACTCACCACAAAGGATCTCCTCTATGCCATGCTTGGGGAAAGGTAAGAGAACATGATGCTTTTATTCTCTTTGACCCTGGTTCTACTCACAATTTTATATCTATGGAGTTAGCCACCAAGCTAGGCATACAATCCTACGAGATGGGAGATATCCTACCCGCAGACAGTGCCTTCAAGGGGCAAGAAGCTTCAGTCACTCCCTTAATCGGGAAATTGAGGCTTCATGTCCAAGGCTATGTGGACAAAGAGGACTTCTTTATCTCTCCTCTCAAGCATGAGGATGTAATCCTAGGGGCACCATGGTTTGATCGCCTGGCTGCCCATGTTAAATTTCTTGAAAGGAGAATCTCCTTTAAGTTTAGGGAAAAGGACATGTATATAGATGCTAGGGAGATGGGTAACACCATCCCCATTGTACATACACCAGCTTTCAACAAGTCAATAAAGAGCTCTATTTCCGTGTACATGATTTTTGTTAAAGATTCTCAAAATGAACCTAATGCTTTAGCAAAAGAAAATAAAAGCAACCAAAAGGAATTAGAGTTATCCAATTTTCTCAAGGGGTTTCAAGATGTCTTTATTGACGAAACCCCTTGTGAGCTACCTCCTAAACGAGGTAATGACGACCATGCAATTGAACTTCTTCCAGGAAGTTCACCGCCTAACAAACCTCGTTATAGAGTTTCTCAAGCTCAACAAGAGGAGATTATGTGGCAAGTGCATGAGTTAATTGAGAAGGGCATGGTTAGGCCTAGCTCATCTCCATTTTGCTCACCTGTGCTATTAGTGCAAAAGAAAGACGGCACATATCGTATGTGTGTCGACTATAGAGCACTAAATAGGATCACTATCAAGAATAGGTTTCCCGTTCCACGGGTAGAAGACCTATTTGATAAGCTACAAGGATCGACCTACTTCAGTAGGATTGACCTAAAAAGTGGCTATCATCAAATAAGGATAGTTGATCAAGACATTGTAAAGACCGCATTTCGTACTACATTTGGTCTTTACGAATACATTGTCATGCCTTTTGGCTTGACTAATGCACCAGCCACATTTAACCGCTTGATGGAGAAGCTGTTCAGACCTCATCGAACCTTCACTGGAGTGTTCTTTGATGATATTATCATCTACTCTAATTCATTAGAGGAACACAAGCAACACCTCCAGGTAATATTTCAAGTTTTAAGAGAGAATAAACTTTATGTTAATCGAAAGAAAAGTGAATTTTTCTTGCAAGAGATTCAATATTTAGGTCACATTATCTCTCAAGATGGAATCCAAATGGATCCATCCAAGTTAGAGGTAATAAAAGGATGGCCTAAACCAAGGAATCTTCATGAACTAAGAAGCTTTATAGGTATGTGTGCATACTATAGACGCTTCATAGAAAAGTTCTCACAAATTGCGGGACCATTACATGACCTAACAAAGAAAAATGCTAGGTATACGTGGTCTGCTAAGGAGAACAATGCTTTCGAAAAGCTTAAAGAAAAGCTTATCTCTCAACCTGTGCTTACATTACCAGATCTCTCAAAACCATTTGAGGTCCAATGTGATGCTTGTGGTGATTGCCTTGGGGCTGTTTTGCTCCAAGAAGGGCACGCCATAGGCTATGAGAGTCGAAGGCTCGACTCTGTTGAGCAAGCTCTAGGCATATACGAAAAAGAACTCCTTGCAGTTCTACATGCCTTAGACTCATGGAAGCACTATTTATTGGGGACTCCTTTCATTCTGCGAACGGATCACCAAAGTCTTAAGTACTTCATGACGCAGACCAAGCTCTCCGACAAACAAATGAGGTGGGCAAATTTCCTTTCGCAATTTCATTTTCATATTGCTCACATTGCTGGCAAGCATAATCAAGTAGCCGATGCACTCTCAAGACGCCCGAGAGTGAATGCGGTTTCCATAGCAGCTCACAATGATCTATCTTTAATGATAGATGAGTATGCTATTGATCCCGATTTTAGAGATGTGATTTCAGCCCTTGCATTAGGGAAGAAAGAAGAACCGTTTACTTTACAAGATGGTTATCTTCTCTATGGCAATAGACTATGCGTTACTAACTCACTACGTGAGAAAGTAATGTATGAATCTCATGCTCCCCCATATGCGGGGCATAGAGGGATTCAGTCTACCCTAAAGGGAATTGAAACATATTTCTATTGGCCTACCATGAAAGTGAACATACATGAGTATGTTTCCAAATGTGTGGTATGTCAAAAGACAAAATTTGATAGAGGAAAGCAACTTGGATTGCTTCAACCCTTGCCAATCCCTAATTCACCGTGGGAGAGCATATCCATGGATTTTATCTTTGGATTGCCTAAGTCTATCCATGGGAATACGGGAATATGGACGATAGTAGACAGGTTCAGTAAACAAGCTCATTTTATACCTGTCAAAAAGACTATCAAAGCCCATCAAATGGCAACCCTCTTCATTTCACAAATTTTCAAGTACCATGGCTTGCCAATGTCCATAGTGTCGGATAGAGATCCTAGAATGACCAGTAATTTCTGGAAGGGTCTCTTTGAGAATTTAGGAACAAGGCTAAACTTCTCTTCGGCCTATCATCCACAAACTGATGGCCAAAGTGAAATAGCTAACCTAACCATTCTCGATCTACTAAAAGCCTATGTAACGGAAGTAGATCAAAGATCCCAATGGGAGAAGTACTTACCCTTAGTAGAGTATGCTTACAATAACACTGTACATACTTCTACAGGAAAAGCACCTTTCGAGGTAATTGAGGGAAGATCAAAAAGTCCCTTGCTACTTAAGGTACATGGGAAGATCTTCGCTGCAGATGAGTATAGCCGAGACCTACAAGAATCTTTCCAAAAGATTAAGGATGCTATCTCTATCTCACAGCAAAGGCAAAAGGCTGCTGCTGACAAGCACAGAAGAGCCCAAGCCTTTAAAGAAAACGATTGGGTCTTGTTAAAGTTTCCCAAGGCTCGATTAAGGCACACTACGGGCAAGAATCCTACGGGCCACCAAAAGTACTATGCTAAACTAGCAAAAAGGTACTATGGTCCCTTCCAGATTCTTAGGCCAATCAATGAGATGGCCTATCAACTTAAGTTGCCCAATCATTGGCTCATACACAATGCTTTTCATGTGAGCCTCTTAAAGCCTTACAAAGGAGAGCCACCTCAAGAACCAATTATTGAAGACCCACCGGAGATCGAGGACCACGAGGAGGTGCTGCAGCCCGAGTCCATTCTTCGACATGAAGACAAGGTATTAAGAGGCGGTAAGACTATCAGACGATATCTTATTAAGTTTAAGAATTATCCTTTTGAAGATGCTAGATGGATGCAAGGCATACAATTAAAGGATAACCTAAACCTTGTCAATGCTTACAATGCTTCCCAAGAGTAAGCAAATGTACAAAATGTTAAAAATGAACAAAAATTTTTGTCTTATAAGACTCTCTTTTTTCTTTATTTGTGCACAAAAATGAAGTAGTATGCATGCTTAGATCAAGTTTGCGGAGACGACGTCTCCCGAACACCAAGTAGAGCTTGTCACTCTACTATGGAAGACTGATAGGACTAATGTGCAGACATGCTTGCGGCAGCCTCAGGCTCTCAAGCGCCAAATGGACTAGTCATCCATTATGGAATGATGTCGTAGGGTAACATAGGGATCCTCTACCCGCTAAGAAAAGGACTCATGCATATGCTTTATCTTCTCTACACCATAGTCGAGGACGACTATGATTTCAAGAGAGAGGTAATGTCATAATAATCAATATCTAATTCTCCTAAATGATTTTCTCATATTAAACTGATCATTTAATGTGGGGAAGTGCCAAGGGAGAAAAAGCTAGAATATTGGTTAAGTTAGCAGACCGGCCACAGTAGGGATCCAAAGGAGGGAAAATAGGGATCCAAAGGGGGGGGCCATCTGCAAAAGAGCCATGTGAAACAATGGGCCAAAAAGACCCTAAGGTTCAGCCCATTAAGACTTCCAAAATGCTAAGGTTCCAAAATTCAAAGGTTGTGTCCAAAGGTCAACCCTAGGAAAAATTGGATGCTTTGTGTGTGCCCTAAAAGTCTTTCTACATCCCTACATGGGAGGGGGCGAGCCCCAAAGCTAGGGGATGAGAGAGAAAGCCACACACACACACACAGGCTCCCTTTACACAAAGGGAATGAGGGACACATGTCAGCTCCCTAGGCCAGATGCCCACAAGGTGTGCCCAATTCCTATTGGAAGACCCTTGAAGTGGACCAATGAGAATTAAGCTAGAGTAAATCTAGTTTAATTAATTTAAAAACATTTAATAAAAGAAACCAATAAGAATTAAGTGTCCTAGAAGACTATTGGGCAGTCTCCCAAAGGGTCCAATGAGCATTCAGGAGCCCCATGGCTTGCCTGATTCCTATTGGCCAGGAGGCAAAGGGGTCCAATGAGAGTTTAGTTTAATTATTTAATTACCTAAAGCTCTCACAAAAGGGAAAAGGGGGACACATGTCAGAAGGCTATCACTTATGCTGCTTAATCCCTATTGGCTTGACCTGGGGAGGTCCAATGAGGCAAAGGCCAGACTTATTTAGCAGCTAGGGCTCGCCCAAGAGAGAGGGGGGGCTGATTTTTGCTTGGCATTGACACACACACTCTCACACTTGACCATGTGTGAAGGGAAAATACTCTATCTCCTCCCAAGCTTTAATGGAGAGCTCATCACCTACTCCAAGCTTGTGAGATAGAAGCCTACATCAACACTCTCTTGGCATGTGGATGCAAATCCAACCAAGAGCCAAGCTTCAATGCATGCTCATCTTCTCTACCAAGCTAATTACTAAGCTAAGCTATGCTAATATGAGTGATTATGTGAGGAGATGTACTTCTTTCTCGTAAGATACTTCTTTTTCCTCTCAATCTACTCTCATACCCTGCTAGCTCTCACCATCTTCGAAGGTGTGTGAGGTCTTGGGTCTGAGAACGGGGATAATTCAAGTTGTGTTTGATTAAGTGTTTTGCTTGGTGTATGAAGCTTCCATCTTCATTGCACTAGCTAGTCTTGAAGGAACACAAAGAATTGTATTGTACAATGTCTCTCTTGATGGGAGAAACCATAATACAAAGCCTTTTGGAGGGGGGACCGGCTCCATGCAAATCCGGTCCTCAACTGTTGTCAATAGCTTAATTGCTCTCTCTCTTTTGAAAGTATTGTCGATGCTATCTAACTAGGTGTTATGCTTTTTGTTGCTCTCTCCACCCAAGCACTCTTGTAATTCTCATTAGGAATCAACTCTAATGAAATGCCCACTATGTTCATGCTAAATTCCGCTACACAAAAGATTTTAGGCCATTAAATGTTACATCCAAGCTAGGATCCATTAAAACATGGAAATAAACAAAGCTCCACCAGTCGTCCAACCTTTATAGTTGCAAAGTGTATGGGTTGTCTAAACTAGGTATGGGAAAATAATTGAAGGTCCACCACTTGAAACATGGAGCGAGGCAAGCTCCACCATGTCTCCAATATGCTAGACTCCATTGAAACACCCTAAACCCATGATATTTTGTACATAGGGGATGTACATTCAAGATCCACCACTTGTCCAACCTAGTATCCCTAGTAGCTTGATAGCTTTGGTCTCAAGATTCACCACTTGTCCACTCTATGTCATTGTATTAAAAAGGATTGGGTGTTAAGGTCCACCACTTGTCCAACCTATAAGGTTATATTTTAAATGGTTTTTTTTCTCACAACTTGAACTACCCATGATATGTTTTACATGGGAGTTTTGTTTCAATGTCCACCACTTGTCCAAGCTAACTCTATTGAAACATAGAGAGAACCAAAGATCCACCACTTGTCCAAGCTAATCTATATTGAAACATGGAGAGAAGGATGCTCCACCATTTCTCCAAGATAGGCTTCATTGAAACATGGAGAGAAGAAAGCTCCACCATGTCTCCAAGCTAGGATCCATTTAAATGCCCTAAACCCATTTTATTTTGTACATGGGGGGTTTTATTTCAAGGCCCACCACTTGTCTAACCTATTATCCCTAGTAGCACGAGTGGTTTGGTCTCAAGATACACCACTTGTACACTCTATGTCATTATATTGGGAAGAACTATGTATTAAGGTCCACCACTTGTCCAATCTATAAGGTTATATCTTAAATGGTATCCTTTCTCACCACTTGAAATGCCCATGATATGTTTTACATGGGGGTTTCATTCCAAGGTCCACCACTTGTCCAAGCTAACTCTATTCAAACATAGAGAGAAGCAAAGGTCCACCACTTGTCCAAGCTAACTCTATTCAAACATAGAGAGAAGCAAAGGTTCACCACTTGTCAAAGCTAGGCTCCATTGAAGCATGGAGAGAAGTAACCTCCATCATTTTTCCAAGATAGGTGCCATTCAAACATGGAAAGAATCAAGATCTACCATGTCTCCAAGATTCTAGGCTCCATTGAAACACCCTAAAACCATGATATTTTGTACATGGGGTGTTTACATTCAAGGTCTACCACTTCTCTATCGTATTATACCTAGTAGCATGAGTGGTTTGGTCTTAAGATTCACCACTTATCCACTCTATGTCATTATATTAAGAATAACTGGGTGTTAAGGTCCACCACTTGTCCAACGTATAAGGGTATATCTTAAATGGTATCCTTCACCACTTGTCAAGGTCCATCACCACTTTTCCAACCTGTAAGGTTATATCTTGAATGATATTTTTCCTTATCACTTGTAATGTCCATGCTATGTTTTACAAAGGGATTTTGTTCCAAGACCCACCACTTGTCCAAGCTAACTCTATTGAAACATAGAGAGAAGCAAAGGTCCACCACTTGTCCAAGGTAGGCTCCATTGAAACCTTTGTTTCTCTCTATGTTTTAATAGAATTATGGTTCTCTGCAAGAAGTTTTGAAGTTGCTCTGAAGTTTGCCTCCACATCTTTGGAAATATAAGATATGTCCCTGGCATGTTCCACATCACCCTATATGGAGTGTCATCAAAAATTAAGGTATTGTTTGCATCCAAATCCTCAAATATCTTCCAAATATCACTAAAATTTTTGTCATAAACCCTTGTAAATCCTAACATAATATTTGGATTTTGGCAATTTTTGTTACTCATAAACACCTTGAACTTGGTATACTGCTCAGGAAAACATTTTTGTGTGATGCGTTGCACCCTTGTTAAGTAATAGCAACTCCATATCCATAGCTCAAAGTATTCAGCACAAAAATCCAAAAAACTTTGTGCGTCTGGTCGCACCACATGATAAACTTCATCTTTATCCTCCACAAGTCGCATGTGTTGAGCCCAAGATGGCATAGAATCTCCATGTTTCATTTCAATTGTCTTGAGAAGTAACCCCTCTAGATCCAAGATAAGTACTCTTTTGATGTCCTTGAAAGAAAGGGGTAGGTGATAAGGAGGTGATTCATTCCTTGGACAAGGTCTTGGAGGAGGTTGGATGGGTAATTCAATAGTTTTCTTCAATTTATGCCAGCATATAGCCAATCCATTTTTCTGTAATGGTTCTGAAATTAAAGAACAAGAACACTTAATGCAAACACAACAATAGACATGAGTTTTACATTGTCTACCCTAAGGTTTTATTAGATACCAAAATCCATCTATGATCTACTCATTAATAGAAAGAAAGTCAAATTAAAATCCTGACTCTTTTTTATGCTACACTCTCTCTTAGTCTCAATACCATGGAGGTCAACTAGACTTAAGTCAACTAATAACTACTACTTGTTGTTAAAGGTATGCTTGAAGTGCATAAGGCTTTACCAATGCTCTAGTGTAGAATGGGTATTTAGGTCTCAAGGTCTACCACTTATCCAAGCAAAGATCCATTTAGATATGGAAACCCAATTTTTCTTAATATAATGACATAGAGTGGACAAGTGGTGAATCCTGAGACCAAACCACTCATGCTACTAGGGATAATAGGTTGGACAAGTGGTGGACCTTGAATGTAAACCCCCCATGTACAAAGTATCAGGGGTTTTGGGTATTTCAATCGACTCTAGCATCTTCGAGACATGGTGGATCTTACTTCTCTCCATGTTTCAATGGAGTCTATCTTGGATAAATGGTGGAGCATCATTCTCTCCATGTTTCAATGGAGCCTAGCTTGGACAAGTGGTGGACGTTTGTTTCTCTCTATGTTTGAACAGATTTAGCTTGGACAAGTGGTGGACCTTGGAACAAAATCCCCATGTAAAACATATCATGGACATTACAAGTGGTGAGAAAAAATACCATTCAATATGTAACCTTATAGGTTGGACAAGTGGTGGACCTTAACACCCAATTATTATTAATATAATGACATAGAGTGGACAAGCGATGAATCTTGCGACCAAACCTACTAGGAAAAGTAGGTTGGACAAGTGGTGGACCTTGAATGCAAACCCCCCATGTACAAAATATCACTCATGCTACTAGGAATAATTTGGTATTAAGGTCCATGTTTCAATGGAGCCTAGCTTGGAAAAGTGGTGGACCTTTGTTTCTCTCTATGTTTCAAGACAAGTGGTGAACCTTGGAACAAAACCGCCATGTAAAGCATGTCATGGGCATTACAAGTGGTGAGAAAAAATACCATTCAAGGTATAACCTTATAGGCTGGACAAGTGGTGGACCTTAGCACCCAATTCCTCTTATTATAATGACATAGAGTGGAAAAGTGGTGAATTGTGAGACCAAACCTACTAGGGATAATAGGGTGGACAAATGGTTGACCTTGAATGTAAATCACCCATGTACAAAATATCATGGGTTTTGCATATTTCAATGGAGCCTACCATATAGGAGACATGGTGGAACTTACTTATGTCCATGTTTTAATGGAGCCTATCTAGGAGAAATGGTGGAGGTTCCTTCTCTCCATGTTTCAATGGAGCCTAGCTTGGACAAGTCGTGGACCTTTGTTTCTCTCTATGTTTAAATATGGTTAGCTTGGACAAGTGGTGGATCTTGGAATGAAACTCCCATGTAAAACATATCATGGGCATTTCAAGTGGCGAGAAAGGATACCATTTAAGATATAACCTTATAGGTTGGACAAGTGGTGGACCTTAACACAATATAATGACATAGAGTGTACAAGTGGTGAATCTTTAAACCAAACCACTCATGCTACTAGGGATAATAGGTTAAACAAGTGGTGGGCCTTGAAATAAAACCCCCTAGAGTGTTTCAATGGAGCCTAGCTTGCAAACATGGTAAAGCTTGCTTCTCTCCATGTTTCAATGCAGCCTATCTTGGATAAATGGTGGAGCATCATTCTCACCATGTTTCAATGGAGCCTAGCTTGGACAAGTGGTGGACCTTTATTTCTCTCTATGTTTGAATAGAGTTATCTTGGAAAAGTGGTGGACCTTGGAACAAAACCCCCATGTAAAACATATCATGGGCATTACAAGTGGTGAGAAAAAATACCATTTAATATATAACCTTATAGGTTGGACAAGTGGTGGACCTTAACACCCAATTATTCTTAATATAATGACATAGAGTGGATAAGTGGTGAACTTGGGACCAAACCTACTAGGGAAATAGGTTCGATAAGTGGTGGACCTTGAATGTAAACCCCCCATGTACAAAATATTACTCATGCTACTAGAAATAATTTGGTATTAAGGTCCATGTTTCAATGCAGCCTAGCTTGGAAAAGTGGTGGACCTTTGTTTCTCTCTATGTTTCAATAGATTTAGCTTGGACAAGTGGTGGACCTTGGAACAAAACCCCCATGTAAATCATGTCATGGGCATTACAAGTGGTGAGAAAAAATACCATTCAAGCTATAACATTATAGGTTGGACAAGTAGTGGACCTTAACACCCAATTCATCTTAATATAATGACATAGAGTGGACAAGTGGTGAATCATGAGAACAAACCTACTAGGGATAATAGGTTGGACAAGTGGTGAACCTTGAATGTAAACCCCCCATGTACAAAATATTATGGGTATTGGGTATTTCAATGGAGCCTAGCAACTTGGAGACATGGTGGAGCTTATTTCTCTCCATGTTTCAATGGAGCCTATCTAGGAGAAACAGTGGAGGTTCCTTCTCTCCATGTTTCAATGAGCCTAGCTTGGACAAGTGGTGGACCTTTCTTTCTCTATATGTTTTAATAGAGTTATCTGCAAGAAGTTTTGAAGTTGCTAGGCTCCATTGAAACAAAGATGTGTATTTGGTCCAAGATGGCAATTTTGGATCAAATGTATAGTGTACATTTGGCTAGACACTTGTACCATGCATGAAAATTATTTATATAGCCCGACACATTTTCTTATTCTACGCAACCAAGAATGTATGGTTGATCTTCCTCTTCTTCTACATTTGGATCTTCTAGAAGAAGATTTTTAGAGGCTCTTGGAAATATTTTGCATATCCTTTTCCACTCTTGAAATCTATACTTATGTCCTCCATAGTTTAGAATAGCCACACCACTTTCAAGGGAAATATGCACAAATAGCCCATAACTAGCTCTTTGAATACACGAAAGTCGCACTTCAAAAGCCACCCCATTAATATAAAAAAGTACATTCTTGGGAATAGGAAAATTTGTTGTCCCAAAAGGATATTCATTATAATCATAGCATGAAATACACCGCATTTTTATCTCACTTAACTCCTTTGAATCTGCAAAAGAAAAGGAAAACATTATGCACAAATACAAGGATTAGGTCAAAGGATGATAGTACTATTGCGATGTCCATCATATGTAAGACTGACAGTGTCTCTTACATGGGGCCTCAGAGGTTTCAAAAAAAAAATATTTGCGAAACATAGCACATCATGTCTCCAATACGTTGCCCATTTGAAGCATAGAGAGAACCAAGGCCCACCACTTGTCCAAGCTAGACATTGATCATTGATACAAAGTCCAGTAACTATTCAAGAAACCTATAGTATCTGGTAACATGGGATGCATTGATGCAACAAAGGTAGACTAACCACTTGGTCCATATATGTTTTCTTGTAGACTAGGGGGATAGTTTCAAAGTCATCACTAGTCAAAATTAGGCATAGGACATTGATACAATGCTCCACCACATTTGCAACTTCTAGTAGCATGTCTGTTCTAGTCTCAAATTTACCACATATTCAACATATACTCTATTGTAATGTAAATGTTTTGGTTTCTAGGTCCAACACTTGTCCAAATTTGGCTTGTTGATGTATGGAGATTATCAAAGGTCCACCAATTCTCCAAGCTAGACTTATAGCACAGTTTTAAGGTCCACCACGTGCATAGCATATGAGGGGTTATAACATGCTAGGTCTTACTTCAAGGTCTACCATCTCCTCTCCAACGCTAAGGTTCCATTGAAGCATGGAGAGAAGCAAGGTCCACCACCCAAGCTAGTAATTCTTTCTACCACTTCAAAAATCCATGATATGTTGTCCACGAGGTTCACCACTTGTCAAGGTAGGTGCTCCATTGAAACATGGGAAAAAAGAATATCCGCCACTTGTATAATCTAGGCTCCATTGAAACATGGAGAGAGTGAGCTCTAGCACTTGTTCGAGATAGGCTCCATTGAAACATGAAAAACCCATGAGATTTTGTACATGGGTGGTTTTCTTTCAAGGTGCACCACTTGGTTAATCTAGGATACTTTATGCAACATTCAGAAAGGTCAAGCTCTACCACTTTTTCGAGTTAGGATCCTCTAAAACATGGAGAGAAGCAAGCTTCACCAGTTTTCCGAGTTAGGCTCCACCAAAACATGGAGAGAAGCAAGATTCACCAACCTTGGCTTGATGTATGAAGATAATCAAGGCTCCACCATTTCTCCAAGATAGGTATTTAGAATAATTGCAAGGTCCACCATGTGTATAAAATAATTGCAAGCTCCACCATGATATGTTGTAAAAGGAGAGTTTTTCTCTAAGGTCCACCACTTGTCCAAGCTAACTCTATTGAAACATGGGGATATAAGCAAGCTCCACCATGTGTCCAAATTAGGTTCCATTTGAAAAATAGGAAACCACTTGTCTAAGCTAGGACTCGGGGGGTCCACCTCTATGTATGTAAGTATACCAGGAGAGTTCAATAGGAGGGGTTTTTTAATTCAAAAATCTTGGGTAAATTTACATAAATATATTTAAATAAGGTTTTTTTATTGCACTTTGAAAAGAAACCCGTAAGTTCATAAAGAAAGAGGGGTTGTTTTACACAGATAAGGGGTTTTTTAAATACCCTTTGAACGTATGTTGTATAGATGGTTTACATATAGTGAACCCCACAAGATCTAGGATCCCCTGAAACATGAGCATAAGAAAAACACCACCACTTGTCCAAGATTTAGAGATCCATGAATGGTATTGTTTCTCACCAATTACAAAACGCTTTATGTATTTGTACATGGAGAAATTTTTTAGAAGGCCCACCACTTGTCAAAGCTACCTCCAAGCTACAATATTATATCTCACCATTTGTAAAGTCCATGATATATTTTACATGCGGGGGTTTTGTCCAAGATCCACCACTTGTCCAATATATTTCTATTGAAATGTAAGGTAGAAGAAATCTCCACCATGTGTCCAAGCTACGATCAATTGGAACTTCAAAAACCACTCATCCAATTGAGGCTCCCTTGAAACATGGAGGAAAGCTAAGGTTCACCGCTTGTCCAAGTTAGTCTACATAAAGAATGTGTGGCTAAATCGAAAGGGCCACCACTTCTACAACCTATAAAGATGCAAGGTGTACCAAATGCATAAACTAGGCATGAGAAAATACTAGATCACTTGTGTAGGCTATTATGTTTAGTAGCAAGCTCCACCAAGTGTCCAAGCTGGGCTCTATTGAAACAACCATAAAATAGATATATGTTGTACATGAGGAGTTTTGTGTCAAGGTCCACCACTTGTCCAAGCTAGGATCTATTGAATCATCCCTAATCCAGATGTATGTTGTACATGGGGAGTTTTGTTTAAAGATCCACCACTTGTCTAAGATAAGCTCTATTGGAACATGGTGTGAAAGAAGCTCCAACCACATGTCCAACCTAAGATTCATAAAATAGTAGTTCATTTAGTTCAAAGATCTAACACTTGCCTAACCTCTAGAGAGAGGTGGAAGGAAAGCTAGCTATCTAATCTAGGAATGGAGGATTTTGGTCTCAAGAATCATTGAGACATGAAAAGAAGATAAGTTCCACCACTTGTCCAAGCTTGCATCAATTGAAACAGAGAGAGAAGGAAGCTCCACCAATTGTCAAAATTGGTGTATTTTTCAAGATCCACCACTTGTCCAAGCTAGCCCAATTTCAATTGATTCATGGAAGCATCTAAGGACCACCACTTGTCCAAGCTAAGCTCCATTGAGACATGAAGAGAAGAAAGATGCACCATTTTTTCAAGTCAAGCTCCATTGAAACATGAAAACCCATATATATATTGTACAAGGGCAGTTTTGTTTCAAGGTCCACCACTTTTCCTAGCTAGGCTCTATTGAACTTGGGAAACTGGGAGCTGGGAAAAGTGATGTAATGCACCACTTGTCCAAGCTACCCCTATTGACAAGACATAGAAGCAAGATCCACCATGTGTCCAAGCTAGGCTCCATTAGGACATGGAAAACCACTTCTCCAAGCTAGGCTCCTTTGAAACATGGTTAGAAGTAGAGATTCACCAATTGTCCAAGCTACGGACACCCTTGAACCAGTTGGAAAATCATGGTGTGTTTTTCATGAAAATTTTTGTTACAAGGCCCACTACTACTTGTCAAAGCTCTCTCCAAGCTACAATATTGTTTCTCATCATTGGAGAAACCCATGATATGTTGTACATGGAGAGTTCTACTCCAAGCATCACCACTTGTCCAAGCTAACTCTATTGAACCATAATATAGAAGAAAGCTCCACCTTATGTCCGAGCTAGGTAGCATTGAAACATGGGAAGCCACTTGTCTAAGCTAGGATCCCTTGAAAAATTAGCATTAGAAAAACTCCATCACTTGTTGAATCTAGGGACAACCATAAATGATATTGTTTCCCACCAATTTGGAAACCCTTGATGTGTTTGTACATGGAGAATTTTATTACAAGGTCCACCACTTGTCCAAGCTACCTCCAAGATACAATAATATTTCTCACCATTTGGAAAACCCATGCTATGTTGTACATGGGGGGTTTTGTTCCAAGCTCCACCACTTGTCCAAGCTAGTTCTATTGAAATTTCAGGTAGAAGCAAGCTCCACCATGTGTCTAATCTAAGCTCCATTAGACCTTGGAAAACCAATTGTTCAATTGAGGCTACCTTGAAACATGGAGGGAGGCAAAGATTCACTGCTTCTCCAAGTTAGGCTACATAAATAATGTGTGGCTAAATCCAAAGGGTCACCATTTTCTCAACCTTTAGAGATGCAAGGTGTACGAGATGTATAAACTAGGCATGAGAAAATACCAGAAGATCCATCATTTGTGTAGCCTATTTTCTTTAGTAGCAAGCTCCACCATGTGTCCAAGCTAGGCTCCCTTTAAACATGGAGAGAAACAAAGCTCAACCACTTGTCTAAGCTAGGGATGACATGTTCAACCTATAATTTTATATCTTGAACAATATTGTTTCTTACCAATTGGAAAACCCATAATATGTTGTACATGAATGATCTTTTAACAAGAGGCCCATATCCTATCCAAGTTGCCTCCAAGCTACACTATTGTTTTTCAGGATTTAAAAATCCCATAATATGTTGTACATGGGGGATTTAGTTCCAAGCTCCACCACTTGTCCAAGCTAACTCTATTGACATGTGATAGAAGCACACTCCACCATGTGTCCAAGCAAGGATTCATTAGAACATGGAAAACCATTAGTCCAAGCTAGGCTCCTTATAAGCATGATCAGAAGCAAAGATACACCACTTTTCTAAGCTAGTAACAACCTTGAAAAATATTGCTTCCCACCCATTGAAAAATCATGGTGTGTTTTACATGGAAACTTTTGTTACAAGGTCCGCTACTTGTTCAAGCTATCTCCAAGCTATGATATTGTTTCTCACCATTTGAAAACCCATGATATGTTGTACATGGATAGTTTTTCTCCAAGATCCACCACTTGTCCAAGCTAACTCTATAAAAACATGGGGATAAAAGAAAGGTCCACCATGTGTCCAAGTTAGGCTCCATTGAAAGATAGGAAACCACTTGTCTAAGTTAGGATCCCTTGTTGCAACATGAGCATAAGAAAAACCCCACCACTTGTCTAAGATTTAAACAACCTTGAATGATATTGTTTCTCACCAATTTTAAAACCCTTGATGTGTTTGCACATGGAGAATTTTGTTTCAAGGCCCACCACTTGTCTGAGCTACCTCCAAGCTACAATATTATTTCTCACCATTTGGAAACTCCATGATATATTGGACATGAGGGGTTTTTCTCCAAGCTCCACCACTTGTCCAAGATATTTCTATTGAAACATAAGGTAGAAGCAAGCTCCACCATGTGTCCAAGCTAGGATCGATTGGAAATTCAAAAACAACTTATCCAATTGAGGCTCCCTTGAAACATGGAGAGAAGCTAAGGTTCACCGCTTGTCCAAGCTAGGCTACATAAATAATTTGTGGCTAAATCCAAAGGGCCACCACTTCTCCAACCTTTAGAGATGCAAGGTATACCAAATGCATAAACTAGGCATGAGAAAATACTAGAAAATAATTTGTGTAGGCTATTATCTTTAGTAGCAAGCTCCACCATGTGTCCAAGCTAGCCATAAGTAATTCTAATATAACAAGTACCTAAGATGTACAGTCTATGATGGTTGTAGCAAGAGAGGTTTCATTTCGAGGTTGTGAACACTTATCCACCTCCACTTGTCTTATTTCAGCTCCATTGAAGCATGTAGAAAAGCAAGTTGCACCACCAATCTAAGCTAGGATCATTTGAGGATAAGAAACACTAGCTTTTCTAAATATGCATGGGGGAACCTCCACAAAACCTATTATTTGTCCACATATCCTTTGCTCCAACATGTGGAGTGATATTTAAAGGCCGACTCTATGTTCAAGCTAGAATCCATTTAAGCATCAAAAGAAGAAAGATTCTGAGGTTCCACTAGGAATTATGTAAGATAGCATGTGCAAACAAAATAAGGGATTTATACTTAGGTACACTTACAGAAAAATGTACTTACACAAAGAGTTTTTCAATTGAGAAAGTAAAAATTTTCATACCATAAGGGCTAGTTTTTTTACAAAAATTCATACGTAAGGGATACATATAATAATTGAAAATATACAGGTAATGGATTATTTAAATATCTCTTGTTTGCACATGATATATGCAATTTTTACATAGTGGATTCCCCAGGAGTAAGATATACCTTAGTCCAAGATCCATTGAAACATGAGGAAGAAAAGTTCACCACTTGTCCAAGCTATACGTGGGTAGTTTGGTTTCAAGGTGCTTCACGAAATCCTATTGGCTAAGCCTGGGAAGGTCCAATGAGGCGCTAGCAAGAGCAAATAGCAAGAGGGGTCGACCAAGAGAGAGAGGGGGTTGATTTTTCAAAGGCAATTATCCACACACACTCACAAAAGCTCGTGTGTAGAGTAAGAAGACTCTCTCTTTCTTCTCAAGCTTCAATGGAAAGCTTATCACCTACTCGAAGCTTGTGAGAAGGGAGGCCATAAGGTCTCCAACCAAGATCCAAGCTTCAATGCATGCTCATCGGGCCTCTACCATGCTAATTACTACGCTAAGCTACGCTAATATGAGTGATTATGTGAGGAGATGTACATCTTTCTCGTAAGACTACTCCTTCTTCCTCTCAATCTACTCTCATACCCCGCTAGCTCTCACCATCTTCGAAGGTGTGTGAGGTCTTGGGTCTGAGACCATGAGGGAATTGATGTTGTGTTTGATAAGTGTTTTGCTTAGTGCTTGAAGTTTCCATCTTCATTGCACTAGCTAGTATTGAAGGAACACAAAGAGTTGTATTGTAAAATGTCTCTCTTGATGGGAGAAACCATAATACAAAGTCTTATGGAGGGGGGACTCCTCAACTGTTGTCAATTGATTAATTTCTCTCTCTTTTGAAGTATTGTTCATGCTATCTAACTAGGTGCTATACTTTTTGTTGCTCTCTCCATCCAAGCACTCTTGTTATTCTCATTAGGAATCTATTCTAATGAAATGCTCACTATGTTCATGCTATTTTCCGCTACACACAAGTTACTAGGCCATTAAATGTTACAGGGAAGATTCTCCTTATATGGATGTTCTACTTGGGATGACTGAGTCTGACAATGTGGATTGGGTCCACCTAACAGCAACCATAGACACTTGTGGAAATAAAGGGATGACCTGGGTAACACCTGAGGGGGATGAAATGCCACAACCTGTACCTTTAAATATGATGGGAGCAATGCATATAGCTTCTAACAAGACTCATCAAGATATAGTTAAGAAAACATTCCAATCTTCTTTAGCAACAATTGTTTAAAACAGAAGCCTTGTAAGAAACATCCCACTCGCCCCAAGAAATGTAAAGGATCGCTACATTGGATTCCTAAGAGACTATTAGTAGCTCAAGGCTATTATGACGGAAATGATAAAATCTGGGTACCTAAATGTCTCTTGTTTTCTCTCCTATCACCTACTGAAGATCCATGTAGGAAAAATTTGTAACTTCAAATCGATTTGGAGACCGTAGAAAGGAAGAAATCACGGAATGTTACACACCCGCTCCAGAGCTAGTTTGGGTATCAAAGAAAGAATGATTTATTCCACCTAGCGCAAGAACAAGAAAGTCAAATGAAGCTTCTTGCTCTTCATGTAGTTCATAGATGGAAGTAGAAGCTTCAACACAACAACCGCCTACCATTGTACATATCCATACAAACAAGAAAGAATTTGCACATCTTGTTGTAAGTTCACCACCTACAACAACGTTGCAAATAAAATCATGGGAGAGTACCTTACCACCCTTGTAATTAGATGAAATGCCTAGGGCGGTTGAAAACTACTGGTCAAAGCCTTTACCCATAACAACTTGGAGAAATTGGTATCAAAAGGTGACGACATCGTTCCAAAAGGTATGATCTACCGAAGGAAGCAGGGAGTGTTTGCTGACATCCATCATTCACTTGCTTCCCTCTTAACCTTCACTTGTTGTCTAGTGTGTATAGGAACGCGTTTCCGTTGTTAGGATTTTGAACTTCATGGCATCTTCCTCTCATTCACTTTTTGAATCAGGCGTGATCATCAACACGAACATGTGTTTCTTGTCCATTAGCATTGCTCCTTGTCTTCGTTTTTGCATCCACGTTTGTCTTTTTTAAATGTGATTGGTAGCACAATATTCAACACATTTGCTTACATTAAACATTAGATCCTATATAATTTTTTTTCATAATCCCTTGTCTAGGTTAAAGAATCAAATAGTCTCTAAGCTAGTTTGACCAAGTTAGGCGTTAGAGATCTTCTCTTTATACCACAGGGAATGCCTTCCTAATAATCAATGGTTACTTTAGGTTCTTATCCAATTTAGGTAGCATTGTGTGTAATGTACTAGGCCTTTCTAGTCATCTTAGTCCCTATTGACATTTAGCTTAAGTATTATAAAAGGAATTTATTGGTGTGATGAGCCTGGGGAGGGTAACAGTGTCATATGACCCCGCAAAGTTACAAAATTGATATGCTAAAAATGAACAAACAAAAAACATCAAAGTATCACAATGTAAAATTTTAATTTGGTTCTTTACTCACATGTATTGCCTATGGTACTAGAGCCCTAAAGGTTCCCAGTGTGGGTGTTTTTCCTTGAAAAGCAAACAGCAAGGCATACAAAATAAGCACACACATCAAAATTGAGTCAATGTGAAAAAGCTATGGGGGGTCAAAGAAAAGGTAATAAGTCAGGCAATGATTTCATGAGCAATTCCTTATATCATAGCTTAACTATAAGGTTTTCTAGATATAGCCTCTAGTCAGCCTTCGAACATGAAATACTTTGGCGCTCTCACAATTAACAGCTTAATTTACCAAAGAAAATTAAGAAGCTTGCCCATGGTATTAATAGTTGACCTCTAGTGCCTCTCGACCATTAAATTAGCGACCCAAAATCTATTTATTTTTTGACCTTTACAATGGTTTATACGTTTGATTTTATTACAGTTTAATGTTATTGCTAACAAAGTGCTCAATATTCTGTTACCAATCAATTTATGCGCCTACAAGTGCATATGATTTTTAATTGTATATGAGAATGCAGCTACTATGCCAATTTTGATTGATTTTGTAGTGATTGAAGAAGACTAAGGACATTTCACCCTTGATACTCTTCCACCTCAATGAACGGGCTTCATCTCAATAGCTTTCGAGGACAAAATCTACATCAGGAAGGGAGGCATGTTAACCCTCATAGACACTTTGATAGAGTCATGGACCGGGCTTGTCTGTCCAATAGGTATGTAGGTGATCACCAATGAGAGGCACACTAGTTATCTTATTTTTACAGTATTTTTGCAATGATCGGTCATTGTGGGCCCCCATGTGTGAATGGGTCAAACTCTTATAAAAGGTTGTTTTGACCTAAAAATCCTC
This sequence comes from Adiantum capillus-veneris, assembly GCF_014529385.1. NCBI lineage: Eukaryota > Viridiplantae > Streptophyta > Polypodiopsida > Polypodiales > Pteridaceae > Adiantum > Adiantum capillus-veneris. The sequence goes on along the minus strand of NC_140932.1, from coordinate 152,709,006 downwards.
ATTCTTGAAGGTGTAGCTAAGAAGTGCTATTGCTCCATCTTTGTCTCCTTCTCTTTTGTGTGCTCAAGTGTGTGTGTGTGTGTGTGTGTGTGTCTGTATGCTTGAGAGAGAGAGAGAGAGAGAGAGAGAGAGAGAGAGAGAGAGCATTGAGGCATCATCGACGGTGAAGAGGCGGTTGAGCACGACAACTCCTTATTCTTTGCCAACAAAGGATCCTTCATGACAGGAGCTTTGAGCTGTGAGTGACACATCATTGCCCATTTGAGCTTGCTAGGTCTGTCTAGTTGTGTGCTTGTAGCCATTCGTGCCTCGCCCACGATGTTTTGGCAAGTTCCCAACCTTTGACAGGTACGGCAATCATACACGAGGGCATGCCCGTTCCTTCAAAAGAAATCAACATGTACTCCTAGATGCAAGTCTTCATTAAAAGGCCCAAACTTTTCTTGGCTAAGTTAGAAGCATGGCTACCTCCAAACATACTAACCAAGGTCATGGGCTATGTAGGCTAGCCCTACCTTTTTTGTCCCAAACTTGAGCAAGTCTGCACTCTTCTATGGGGGATTAAATTACTCTATCATGATGGTTTGTGGATTCAAAAGGCTATAACTTTATCTACCTGTACTAAATCTAGGCCAAAGCATTTTCTAGCATATTACACATCGTGGTTAAATAAATACTAATAGATTTGTCACATTTGGAGATTCCCATTATTGGAGCTTTACTGCTAATAAATGTGCAATGTAGGCATACCATCTATACAAAATAATCATCATTATTTGTGGCCCTTTGGATAACTTGAATATTTTGAGATTGTAAATCAAGTTTGATGCCAACTAGAGAGAGAGAGAGAGAGAGAGAGAGAGAGAGAGAGAGAGAGAGAGAGAGAGAGAGAGAGAGGTGACATGGCAATAAGGATAATTCCATCTAGCTAGCTTGCCTTACTCACGGTGTCATGCTGTGATACGTACATAGTGGAAAAACATGCCTCAAGGTCTATCTTGTGACTTTTTAGATACATAAGTATATTTTCTATAATGTACATATTCATATCTAAGTATAATAATAAGCTTTCTACCTCATCGTATTATTTATCTCAAGGATAACATATTCTTACTCCACCGTCAAAAAGTATTATGGGAAAAGCGTCAATAGCTCCGTCTCTTTAACTTGGGGCAAAAAGCATTGGTTCTTTCTTTCTACTATGTCATTATCGTCTTACATCCTAGCTAGATCCTATATCTAGGGTAAATTTCAATATATATATTCTATGTTTTTTTATATTTTTCTTATATTTCTTTTTAATAGCTACTAGGAAGGAATCAAATCCTAGTGGGACACTAGCTTGCATTATTCTCAAAGATACCCCTATTTTAATGCAGTATTGCAAGCATGATTACAAAACTTTGTCAAGGAGCAATGTCATGCTTTCATATTGCATGAGGTGTCCATTGGAATCAAATAAAAGTCTATGCTAAGGGACCACAAGAAGACTTTTACTACCAAAGTTGTAACCTCTTTTGATGATTTTTTTACACAAGGTTCCAATTCATATTGGAAAAAGTATATAAAATGAGAGTCATAGCTAATGAGCTGAATTTTTTGTTCCTATATGTTTTTCTTTATTTGGAGCCACGGTTGAGGATATATGATGAAAACACTGGACCCCAGTCTACCCACGTCATGCATTGACAGCTCATTTCAAACTTTTTCAGTTTTTGTTCACACTGGCTCTTCTCTTCTTCTGTAAACCCTTGGGGGTTCCCTTCACCTATAAAGGGGACTTCTTCTTCATTGAAAGCTATTCAAGTCATTCATGAGATGAATTCATGAGGGAGTGAGAGTAGTAATGCCTAATTGTACTTAGCCTTAAACATAAGCCTAAGCTTATGCTTACTCCTAGAGGAAGACTAGCCAATATTGTAAGCTATCTTTGGAATATAATCTCTAATAAAAGAAGGAATTTAACTTGGTGCATCAATCAAAGCTTAAAGTCTTCCCTCTTCTTCTCTCTCCATCAAAAATGGTGAATAACTCCCGAAGGGTTTGTCAAGTAAGATGTGTTCTACTTTGATATTTTGTTGATTTTTGGTTGTTTTCTTTTTCATCTCTAATCCAAAATATATCTCTAATTTCATCCCCCTCTCTAACTAAACCTATCTCTCTCACTCAAGAAATCCATTCTCTCTACAAATTCTAGGTTCTCTTTGCTATGCGTACATCTCTCCCCGCAATATGGTAGTCATAAAATTACAATTCCAAAGAACAATTTGTAACATGTTTGGTCAGCAAAGATTGAATGCCATTAACTCCTCTATTAAACCTTTCATATTACCCATGATATGATACAACCATAGCCTTGATGTTTTCATCTTTGTGTTGTTTTGATATTCTTTTTTTGTGTTATTTCTTTGTGCGTGTGAGTGCAAGAGAGAAAGAGTAAGGATTCTTTGATTTCTCTTCCTTCCAAACCCTAGACTTCATGGTATCTATGGTATAACTCCTTCATATAGTTTTTGGAGTTCTCTCACAAACTCTCACAGCCAAAACCCCGATGCTTTCCTGGCCCTTACCGCAAATTTATCAACAACGGTCTGATCTAATCTCACCATTCAAAATTGTTCTGAAACCATCATGTGGTCAACAAATAGACACTCACAAAAAAGCGGTATTTCAAAGAGTAAGTGTCAAAACACATAGCCTTTGACTCCATGAAAATAGTACCTTCTTCATGCACCCAAAAAAATAGCCTTCTCAGACACTTAATGATGCACCATCAATGTTTGCAAGGATGAGATCAACAAGCTGGATCCTAGATTGAGCACATGGATTGATGCAAAGCAAGGTTGTAAATGTGAGCCGAACGGTGTAGCAAGAAGTTTGTTAACATAGTCCACATAAATTTATATGGGTATCCTTAAGAGAAAATGATACTTCCTCCCTCACAATAGGTTTTGTGATAGAGTTTTCAAATTTATAAACTAACTATTTTGTAAGGAAGCTCAATTTTTCACTCAGTTTTTTCTTAGCTCGAAAAAATGTGCTTGGAAAATGGTAGAATTCGTATTGGAGGTGGTGAGGAGCAAAGAACTTTTGTAAACATCTAGAATGTACTCAAAAATCAAGACCGTGTAAGTATAGTGATAGAGAGATCAAAACAAGCATACAATGATGATCAATTGTACTCTTAGGGGAAAAAATCTAAAGGGGCATTCAAGTATCCAAGGTGGTGAGGAACAAAGACATTTTGTACACTTAGTGCATTCCTACACACAATTATAATGTACTTGATTTTTTATCAATAAGTTTTGATTCTACTCAAGGCCCTTATTATAAATTTTGGAGACCTTTTAAGTGTACTAATAATTAGGTAATTGTTCAAGACAATATGTTCTGAAATCAAACATTCTATGTGCAAGTTATGTTAGTTCTATGCTTTATATCATAAGAGATATGCATAAATTTCTAGAGGCCTTATTTTAAGGAAAGTGGGTGTTGAATATTTTGTGGTTCTCTAATGATTGGGAGAAAAGGACTCCAAAATGAGAGGCTAATAGGAACTCATAACTATAAACAGAGGTTGCCCATGGTTGAGTACACGAAATCCAATGATGTGAGAGACTTGCAACCAAAAATAGTGATACACAAGGCAAGGATTCAAAAAGCATGCACAAAGAATAACTCACCCCAAAATTCTATAAAAGGAGACAAAGGGTGAGCACAGAATGCACAAAGAGCAAGAGAAATGGAATTCTACAACATTCTATGTAGCAGTGAGAGCACGCCATCTCAACACTACCCCCTTCACCTCTCCCCCTCCTTGACTCCCTCCAAGTCGGTGATTAAGGTGGAAACCAAGGAGTAGTCCTTGACATACTTGGAAACAAGGCTACAAAGGCTTCATTGGCACCGTTGGATGCATGCAAGGGACAACCATCTACTAGGACTCAAAATGTCATGAGAGGTCACCCATTTCATTATTGTTTTCGCGGAGAGCGCTTAGTCTCAAGGCAACTAGCCATTGAATTAAACTCCTTGTTATTTTTATCCTCAAAATAATATGGGGTTAAGCTTGAGTTTTTTGTCTACATAAGCTAAATTATGTGAAAAATAAGCATATGAAGGACCATCTAGGGCATACTTAGATAAGGAGCATCTAGGATTAGCTAAGTATGCATGTATGTGAGTGTACTATGGGTGCATGCACTAATAATTAGGGAGTAGAATCCATTATTTTTGTGTGATTTTCTTTACCTCAATCACACTCCACGTGTTTTAACTCCTCCTTAAATACCCTCTTTTTGATCACTTGGATGTGGAGTGTGAAGCATGATTTTCATCCTACATAAGGTTGTGTAGGTGATAGTAAGTGTTCTAGATAAATGGATGCATAGAAGTCACATAAGAGTTGTATTTTTATGTTGTTTATAAATGGTTTATAAATACATCTCCTTGTTATAACTAGCATTTGTGTGGCTAAGATTTATTCTAGTATTACACCCTTTTATCTTCTCTATGTACGAGGTGAGAGATGGCCCAACCAAGGAAGAGAGCGTGAAGCTCCAATGCCATTCTTGAACCTCTAGTGAACCCTCAACCTGTGGCACTAAAGAATGAGGTTTTGGAGCTCATCCTCAACCCCAAGCTGTGATTGCACCCGCTTTTAATTTGGTAAGTGATGATTTTCTACATTGTTCATTCATAAGTTGAGCTTAGTATGGGAAGCTTAAGATGTGATTATCATCACAAGAGACCAGCATATGTTTTCATAAATTAAGTTGAATGAATTATTAGGCAAAAGAGCTATTTGATTTGGGGTAAACTTGTTTGATCACTATGTAAAGTTATTTCTAGAAAAGGAAGTTACTGATAGGGCAAACTTTTGCCCTAAAGTGGAGAATAAGTTGTGGTTAGAAGAAATTGCCTATCGTGGTGAGGGAGTATCCCTAGCAGTTAGCAACATGAAAAGTTTTGATTATTGGATTTGCGATTAGTAAATAAGAAAAATTTTGCAAATTCTTTGTTGGTTAGACAAAGGAAGTGTGTTGGTAGTGTCAAACTCATAAAATTGGATAATTAAAATATAGAACTATCTTCATTAGAACTGGTTTGGAAAAGAATTGTTTGGGAGTTGTTTGAAGTTGTATTAGAGAACCTGTGCCCAAAATTAATGAAGGGACCTTGAGTGTACATGTAAAGAAATGTGGTAGTAATCAACAAACATGACGAATGGGTGAGTGTGGTGTTAAAAAAGGAATACTAGTATCCAAAAGGAACTATGTCTATAGATGGATGGGCGTGATTACTCAAGTACTTCTCAAAAGTCTACTTGTTAGTTAAGGATAAGTCCCATATCACATCTAAGACTTCATCAATGACAACAGTGCCTCTTAAACGTGGGAACAAAGGCTTATAGATCTTAAGTCAATGAAATTTTATTTTTGTGATATATAGTCTAGCTTCCATAATAATCTTTGATTTATTGACCTGGCTTGTGGTGTATGGCCCTTACATCAACGATCAAAAAGGACATATCCTATGCCCCTTACATCCACTGTCATGAAGGATAGAGAACTTCCCATCTTTTATTTCTTGTATCTTTCTTTGAATTGAAGTAAAGTGCCATCCATGGAGCTTGAAAATAAAGAATGGCCAGCTACTATCAAGACTTCATGAATGGCAATGATGCCTCTTAAACGTGTGAAAAAAGGTGTTTTTATAGACCTTAGTATGTCAATGAGATTTTATTTTTGTGATATATAATGTAGATTTCATCATAACCTTTGATGTATCAACCTGGCTTGTGGTGTAAGACCCTTACATCAATGATCACAAAGGATAGAGGAATTCCTCTATCCTATGCCTCTTACATCCACAATCATGAAGGATAGAGAACTTCCTCTCTTTTATTTCTTGTAGCCTTCTTTGAACTAGAGTAAGGTGCTATCAATGGAACTTGAGAATAAAGAATGGCCCTATCAAGTTTTCCCAATCTCTAGGTTGGGAACTTTACAATTGGTATGAGATACTTAGGTTTATAGTTTGGATTCTCAACATCTTTCGCTATTCTTGGGGTTGAATGCAGAAATACATAGCTTGACACTGTTATCTTCTTTGTTTTGCTAGAAAAAATTTATGGATATCAATTGTTTAACTGTATTTACTAAAGAAATGTACCACATTGATTGCCAATCACCAAGCTTTGAAATCCAAGAGAAAGTGATCCTCATTCTCAATAAGCTTGGTGTACCTCATGTAAATTTTGGCCCACCTAACACTTGGTTATATACTGGACTCGAGGATTAAACTTTTCCATTGGAGCATGTAACATTGAAAACTTGGAAATTGACCTACATTGAGTCAAGTGGGCTGAAGCCTTGAAGTTGGCTTAACACTTATAGCTTCAAGAAGCCCCACTGACCATCATAGCCCCTGATGGAGTCATGATCTATAATTCATGGATTTTGATAAAGTGACATCAATAATCACCCACAATCAAGCTGTTATTGGAAATCACACTTGACTGAACATCAAGAAATGAGTTTGGATTGGCTCAACCCATCCGTGGCCCAACCCACCAAAATAATACAACATGCTAGTAGTAGCTGATGTATATCATTGTAACCATTATGATTGAAACCTCTAATATGTTTACTCATGGAGGAGGGATCATTGTAAACCACCCTGTTTGACTTTTGGATGATTTTATGAGTATGAGATCAAGTTTTTTAAATTTTGTTTTAGTGGAATGGATAAGTCTTAGTTTGAAAAATACCTTAGTGTTTTGAGTTGCTACAAATATTGATGTTATCATAATATGTTTTGAGTTATTATAAACATTGATGTTATTATAATGTGTTTTGAGAAATTATAAACATTGATGTGATTATAATATGTTAGCATAAGCGTACGGTCTAGGGAAAACCTCACTTCTATACATTATTATAATATGTTTTGAGTAATTATAAGCATAGATTTTATTATAAATTGTTAATATACATGCATGCTCTAGGGGAATCCTTAAATCACTTCTATAATGGAAAACCATAAAATGATGCCATATACACACAAAAAAAAGAGAAAAAATTGTTAATTAAGCAAATGCAACCACCCTCTTTAAGGGAGAGTGCCATGATATTGAGAAGGATGTAGAAGTATGGATTGAAACTATGGATGATTACTTCTCTCTTCAAAGACTGCACCTACAAACCAAGCTATGCTAGGAATGTTTTGCCTCTCAGGGAAAGCAAAATTGTGGTGGAAACAACAATGCAGTCACATGGAAGTACTGGAAAGATCCCAAAGTTGGAGGGAGATCAAGCAAGCAGTGAAGGAAAGATACTTACCTCTTGCCTATGAGGCAATAAAGATGAATGAGCTCTTTATCTTGAAATAATATAGCTTATCCCTAGAAGAGTACTACTCAAGTTTGTAAGATTTGAATGTTACACACCACCAATGACCATAGAAAAATAGGTAACCCACTTTTGCCAAGGCTTAAGGGAATGAGTTTGTAAGGTTCCCATCCCGCCTATACCGAGATCCGGATGGGATCCTTGACAGGTCTCTAGGTCTAATAAAAATCAGTGTCTCTAAACAAGAAAAATCCAAGGAATAGACCTTTACCATTGACAATGGCTTGGGTCTATAGCCTTAGAAGAAGACCTAGTCCTGTCTCACAGCGGAAACGGGACAACGTATTAAAAGTCCAAAAAACTATTTCGGCCCTATAAATGCCACAATTGGGCTAAGGTATCCTCAACCAACGCTTTTTTCCCTCTAGCATATGTGAGGGCACAGCCGCTGGTGGATTCCTTGTCCAAGTGAAGAAGTTTCTAAACGTTTTAGTATGCGGGAATGGATAGTTACCTGACTAATCAGGTCCACCCGTCCATGATTGACAACCTTAGTCAATCCCCACTTACCACCCCACACTCACACAAGATTCATTTATCTTATTATCACATTGTTTTAACATTTAAAATAATGGTTTCTTTTAACGTTCCATCACAGTAATTCCTTGAAGACGGCATTGAAAGCATTCTTTCAGAAAACAAACATCTTTAAACTTAAGACAGGATACTGTCAATCAAAACATTATCCATAATAACCATGACCAGTACTCTTCTTGTCTCAAGACCACCTAAGGGTGAAAAACGGCACCCATTCCTTACTCAAATCCGGAGTGGATAAACCCCCACCCAAGGTTCCAGGTGCCCATACACCAAACCAGTTTCCCATACAATCGGGCGGCTCCCCTGGGATTAAAAAAACGGTATCCTAACTTATGTAGAAACATCAAGACATGACACGGAGTAGAAACTCAACGTTCATGGGGGTAACCGACTTATCCGTGGCTAGAAAGCCAATCATTATCATCAAAATATTCCAAGGAGTCGGAGGTGTCTTGACACAAGCTGTCTTAAGGATGATCAAACATATCTTTCCTAATTCAACTAGTTTTAACCCAAACAATTCTTTCCTACATTATAAACAGTTGCACGTTGGAAGTTACCTTCCGTTTTCAACAAGTTTATCCTTCTTAGGTATGCAATGCTAACTTATAAAAGAACTTAAACCTTAGTTGAATAATGGGAAACCCACCTCGGATTGATTGGCCATCTGTTGTTGTGCTGGCGGTTGAAGACTCTTCTCCGTAGGCCTACTACTAGGCCCGACTTCATCGTCGTGCGACGCTCTAGTTCGTTTTGGAGCTACGTCCTCGGATTTTCTCGGATCCTTTTTGGTATCATAACTTCTTATCCTTATAAAAAGGACGTCTAACCATTAGGTAAATAGTTCTAAATCTAGACTCAACCTTTGTATTCAAATGTAACCCATCCAAGGTTAAATTTATAGTCTTAATTGGTAAATTCTTGACCTAGTAATTTCTTATTTCTCTATATAGGTATGATAACTTTTTCCACGGCTTCCCTAAGGTTTTTCTAAGCTCTTTAATTTTATTTTAATTTTCTATATCTTTTTCCCTAGTTTTCCCATTGACTTTTAAGCTAATAATCTACTTATTTTGGCCTTAATATTTATTGTATTTAATTTATCTTAAAGATTTCATTTCCTCAACTTCATATCATAGGTTTACACTTACTATAATTTTTCTAAAAACTTTTGAGCACAAAGTCTATTTATTTTAATTAATCATTCGCTAAAAATAGGACTTTTGGTCAATTATAATTTTCTAACCTCACCAATTAACTACGGTATAATTACCACAAGTAGATAAGGATATTTTTGACCTCTGGTAATTATCTTATAATTTTCTAACTTAATTATATCATTTTTATCTTCAATTTTTAGCTAAAATTAGGATAATTTGACTTAGATAAATATCTATAATACTTTTCTAACCTTGGCATAATTATCACTTTTACCCTATAATATAGCTCTGATAAATAGCATGTAATCATATAGCATGATTTACTAAGTTCTCTCTTTAGCTTTTAGCTAGAAATAGTATAATTGGACTTAGATAAATATCTATACTACTTTTCTAACCTTGGTATAATTATCACGGCCTCTTTACCCTATATTATAGCTTTGATAAATAGCATGTAATCATATAGCATGGTATAATTTGACTTAGATAAATATCTATACTAATTTTCTAACCTTGGTATAATTATCACGGTATCTTTACACTATAATATAGCTTTGATAAATAGCATGTAATTATAACACATGATTTACTAATTTCCCTCTTTAGTTTTTAGCTTAAAATAGTGTAATTTGACTTAGATAAATATCTATACTACTTTTCTAACCTTGGCATAATTATCACGGTCACTTTACCCTATATTACAACTTTGGTAAATAGAATGTAATTATGGCACGTGATTTATTAATTTCCCCCTTTAATTTACCCCTAAAAACAACGTAATTCCACTAAGATAATTTTTTAAACTAATTATCTGTAATTAGCATAATTATCATGGGTTTACTAATATCTAACTAACCTTTTATAAATAATTCAATTCAATTGGAACCTATTTGCTAATTTCCCCTATTTAAATTGTCCAAACAATAGAGTATTTCTGCTAAAGTAATTAGCTAGATTCATTGTCTTTGCTTCTCCTAATTATCACAGATTAATTAACACCTAATTAACCACTGATAAATATCTCACAGCATTTGAAATCAGTTTACTAATTTTCCCTATTTAATTTTTTCTAAAAATAGAGTATTTTTGCTAAAGTAATTAGCTAGATTAATTTTCTAAGCTTCTCCTAATTATCACCGGTTCTTGAACATCTAATAAACCACTGATAATTATATCATAGCATTTGAAATCCATCTACTAATTTCCCTTATTTCAATTTCTCAAAAAACATAATATTTCTACTAAAGTAATTATCTAGATTAATTTTCTAAGATTCTCCTAATTATCAGGGGTTTTTGAACACCTAATTAACCACTGATAACTATATCACAACATTTGAAATCCATCTACTAATTTTCCCTATTTAAATTTCTCAAAAAACAGAGTATTTATGTTGAAGTAATTAGCTAGATTTATTTTCTGAGATTCTTTCACTTATCATGGGTTCTTGAACACCTAATTAACCACTGATAATTATATCATAGCATTTTAAATCCATCTACTAATTTCCCCTATTTAAATTGCTCAAAAAACAGAGTATTTCTACTGAAGTAATTAGCTAGATTCATTTTATGAGCTTTTCCTAATTATCACGGGTTCCTTAACACTTAATTAACCACTGATAAATATATCACAGCATTTAAAATCAATTTACTAATTTCCCCTGTTCCATTTTCTCAAAAAATAGAGTAATTCTGCCTAATTAATTAGGAAAATTACTCAAAAACTTATAGGATAATTTTATTGGCTTAATGACTGTCTAATGCAACTCTGATAATTACCTCAACTCAATCTAAGCTTAATTAATATATTTACCATTAATTCATGGTTAATTTGGCTAATTTCAATCCTAATATGATAGGATAATTAATTATCTTAATATTACTAAGCTTAATTACAATAATCAGCAGAGATTAGTTAATTAAGAAAGGTTTTATGAGTATACTTAGGCCTAATCTTTGATTTATTAACAAAATAGCTTAATCTAACCTTGCTAATTAAGAAAGATTAGACTAATTACCGTTTAGGTTAATCAATTAGAGATTAATCTCTAATGATTTCTGCGTAGTGTTCTCTCTAGATGAGAGAGAGAGTATCAAGGCTTCGAGTCTCTGTAAAATGTGAAGCTAGGGGTCCTATTTATAGTTTTCTGGCACTCACATAAGCTCTCACCGGCTGAAAAAAGCAGTTGCTTGAAGTTCAAGCAGTCCCCTACAGGTCAAAAAACGCCCCCTACTGCTAAATGAGTCCTTGGCAAGTCAGTGATGACCCTCCCATTACCTGCCAGCTTTTAAACTATCAATTCTGATATATTTTGACCTATTTTTGCTTAATTGATAAATATCTAGGAGGCCTTTAATAAAGTCTATGCTTAAATGATTACTACAATCCTTCAATTTTACCTATTTTACTCAATTCATAGTGTAAACTTCCAGGGGTCATAACTATGCCAGTTTTTATCGGAATTCAATTCTGAAAATTTCTAGCCTGGGGTTTGTTGTGCTTAAGATTCCAAAAATACCAATTTTTGCCATGGTCGGACAATTCTACATTTCTTTTTCAATAATCATATCAGTTTGATTAAGCTTTATACAATTTTTAAGGTTTCAAAAACTGGAAACCTTACAGAATTAGCTCACAACTAGAAGCCATGAAACCTACTGCTATACAAGATGCCTTACTACAAGCTAAGCCCTCAATGAAGGAGCAGGGGATTAGTCTGTGAGATGAAAAATCAAAGCCTCAATGGTGCTAGGCAACCAAGAAGATTTCCTAGTGATAGACAACCACAAAGAGCTTATGCCATTAATGTCCAAAATCCTTCATGCTTGGATGTTTAATTCTTTAAATTTGAATGCTTTAAATGTGGGGAGTTGGGACATTACCAAAATAGATACCCACATCTAGCTAGTAGAGCATTGATGGAAATTGAGATAGGCCAAAGACACCACCCTCTTGGACATAACAGTGGACAAAATGGTGGATAAGGTAGAGGAAAAGGAAGAGCAGCCAAGGACTTTGGAAAATATCAATGTATGAATGCCTATCCACATGCAGCTGTAGAAGATCCTACTCATTTTGAAGAAGAAGAGAGAGAAACTATTCATGCAACTATTAACAACCTAGAGCTCAAAGAAAATTTGATATTATTCAAACACCATCCACCCGTCAAGGTGAATGTTTTAATCTCTTCATTGAATGTGGCAGTAATCATTCCTTTCTATCCTCAAAATGATTACAAAAGTTGAACTTGAATAAAAACAAGCTGGACATATGATAGTAGAATTTGCTAATGGGAAAACTATGGTATCTTATCATTCTGTGAGAACCCTTGATTTTGAACTAGGGGGACACCCTACCTCAACTTTCTTTAGAACCCTCCCAATTGGTATGTATGATGGGATTCCTAGGATGGATTGGTTATCTAGAAATTAGGCTACATTACGTAAACCAAATCGTCTACACAAGATATGTGAGCTAGAAAATATATATTTGTGGTCAAGCTGAATAAGGTTGATCCATAGTTAAGCAATACAAAACCCTCATGGCTTTGTGAATATTCAAATGTTTTTCTTGCAGACTCACCACTCATCCTACTAATCAAGAAATTAAAAACGAGATGGAGATTTTACTAGGTAGTGAACCTATATTAAAGAGAAATTATAAAATGGCACTACCAAAGGCCATTTAACTAAAGTTAACTTCTAGAATAAGGATTTATTAATTCGAGTAAATAAATCTGAAGAGTACCAACACTCTTCTAAAAGAAGAAAGATATAATCTTCAACTTTGCATTAAATATAGAGGCTACACCATGTAACCATTTAAGAACATCTATCATATACCATGAATCAATGAATTGTTTGATACGCTAGATAATAACCCAAGGGATTGGTTTACTAACCTAAGGCTACACCAATTTGGAATGTGTCTAGGCTAAGGAGACATGTACTAGGCTAGATAATAACCCAAGGGATTGGTTTACCAACCTAAGGCTATGCCAATTTGGAATGTGGCTAGGCCTAGGAGACATGTACTATTACCTAGCAAAGCATACGCAAATTCTTAGGATTGTTGAAGTTGCCAAGGATATTGAACATTATAGGGAAGGAAAGACAAGGGACAACTAAAGGCCCTAGTGTTGTATGAGAGGTCTAAGATAATTCCTAGTGATGAGAGTAAAAGGATATTTAGAGAGCTATCTTTGCAACATATGTAGCATTGCAAGCATCCACATAATGAAATTTTAATGAATAAAGATAATAGGCTCTATTTTGCTATCCATCTGCTAAGTCTTCTCTCTCTCTTTCTTGTTATACATGGATTACCTTAATTGTCCACATGAGATTCCAACTCACTTTGTGAGAAGTGTCTTTTTAAACTATGTTGTTGGGTTTCATGTTTGTTGGGGAGTTAAAGTGGTTCAAGTTTCAAAAAGAACTAGAATTACCTTGTTTTGAACTCCTATACATAGCAAAGACCATATCAGGTATAGTTTTTCATTATGAAAATTTTCAAATCAATCATATTCATGTAATTTGGGAATTTCCCTCTTGAAGTGGAAAAAAATGAGGTAAATATATTTAGACATGGTTGGTAGCTATAGATGATAATCCTTTACATTGTAGTGTTGATAAACTCCAAAACTTAAGAGAATACATAGGGTGGCATTAGAATCATACCATGAATTTATTAAAACAAAAAAGATACAACCACTGATCTTGTTTACAAAATTGAGAAGTACAAAGAAAATATAAATTCCCATAAATCTATTCCTCATTTGATGAAATATTAAGCCTTTGATTCAAACATGGTTAATGTGCACGGGTTAGTCTTGCTTTGGCTTTTAGAGCATGCATTTCAAGACTCTTAATCTAGAAAGCGTCCCTTGTTTGTTTGGTCTCCAAGACCAAACAATTGCATCAACATTTTCCCACACTTGGGGGTCCTTGTAGTTTGTAGCCCAAAAACCCTTCCAACAATTAGTGTAAGCTTGAGCATCAATCATACCATTCTTTCTAGCACAAGGTGATCAATATTGAATCAAAATATTTCTATATTTTGGTAATGTAGGCTCTTTTACAATGTTCTGACAAAGTCATGGAAAGCCAAATAGGATATATTTCTATGACACTTGGTAATAGCATTACAAAGTCACCTTGTTGCACATCAATCATGGGGTTAGATCCTTCCGTTGGTCTATCTCATTGTGGTCCACAAAAATGATCATTCAACTCTTCCAAGCGTAAGAATCTTTTTGTCTCTTTTTGGAGATTCATCACTCTACTTTGTAATTGATGATATTCCCCAATTTTTGGCCAAAATTTTTCATACAACAATGATTCTAATATGATTTATTTTCCAATCTTTTTAATAACCTTACTCCAGTAATTGATCACGGGTTTATAGTACCTTAGAACACTTGTACCACCTCCTAGATTTTTCCAAAACCCTATGTTATTATTTAGTCCTAGAATCACTTCCTCATGGGCGTTGACATACTATGCCATTGGTACCAAAGGGGAATTTCATTGTGGAAGACCATATTAGGTATTTTGGTAAAAATCTCACATTATGGGAATCTCCAAATCGACTAAATTCATGTAATTTGGGAATTTTCCACTTAAAGTGGGAAAAATTGAGGTGTGTGGTTAGTAAATAAAGTGAAAATCTCATAGGATTGTGGTGTTGATAAACACCAAAAGTCAAGAGGATGTACAACAAATGGATTTGAATAATAACTATAAATTACATAAAACAAAGGAAGATACAAAAAAGATTTTGTTTACAAACTGACTAGTATAGTCACAATAGAAGCTCCACATAATTCTACTCCACATTTGATACCATATCTGAACTTTGATCCAAGTGTGGTTGATGTGCACGAGTGAGGCCTTCTTTGGCTTTTAGAGCATGCCTTTCTGGAATCTTTATTCTAGAAAATGGTCCTCCTTTGTTGGGTCTCCAGGACCAAACAATTGCATCTACAGTTTCCCACACTTGTGGGTCCTTATAGTTGACAGCCCAATAACCCTTCCAAAAATTACTGTAAGCTTGAGTATCTGTCATCCCACTTTTTCTCGCGCAAGGTGCCCAATATTGAATCAAGAGGTTTCTGTAGTTTGGTGATGTAGGCTCATTATCAATGTCAGATAAAGCCATTGCAAGCCACACTGGATAGATTTCTGTGTCACTCGGAACAAGCATAAGAAAGTCACCTTGGTGCACATCAGACATAGGGTCAAACTCTTCCCTTGGCCTATCTCGTTGAGGCCCACAAAAATGATCATTCAACTCTTCAAGGCCTAGGAATCTTTCTGCTCCTTGTTGCAAATTCATTGTAGTGCTTTGTAGGTGAGAATATTCTTGAGTTTTTGGCCAAAACATTTCATACAAGACTCCCTCTGATATGACTGCTTTTCCAATCTCTTCAATTACCTTACTCCAATAATCTATCACGGGTCTATAATATCACGGAATACTTGAACCATTCCCTAAATTTTTCCAAAATTTTATATAGTTCTTTAGCCCCAAAATGACTTCTTCGTGGGCCTTGACATACTCCGCCATTTGTACTAGAGGTGGATCTCCATGTGGTAACATTGGCTTGCCTTATGTGTTTGTTTTCCAAAGGCGAATACTTCCACTCCAACTTGATACACCTACATGTGCCTTATATTGCATCATTGGTGTCTCATCCTACATAAAGAACCTGAATTGAAGCGGTTTGGAATGTCCAACAAGTATGTCTTGTCCATCACAATATTGCTTGAAATCAGGGATCTTTGTGAGAAAAAATGGAGCTGGAGATGAAGATGAGCTGTTTCGTAATGTATCCATCAGATGTGGCAAAGTATAGGTTTGTGTAACTCTCAGCTTCTCTGAAAACGTACTAAACACGGCGTCTATGTCCTCATGTGTATGCCCAACCATTAAAAACCCCAGCTGGATGGTTTTGAAAACACCCCTTGCAACAAGCATTGACAAATAGGCAAATAAGTATCGATTTTTGTATTCCCCTGCACAATTATCCAATTGTAGCAACAAGTTCTCTGGCAATCTGCGAAATGTTGACCCCAATTCCTCTTCTGCAATTTCTGACGACTGCACAATGGACTCTTTTCCATCACTCAAGTTATGGTAGTCCAAAGCATCCCTTGAGTTCAAAGCATATAGTAGTGAAATATTGCTCCTTGGAAGTCCATTTGTTACTAGATCACCAAGAGGATGCTTATCTATCCTCTCTAGGTTATGTAAACAATTAGCAATTGAGCCAATTGTAAGATTTGGATCAGCTGGCCACAAACCATTCAAGACAAAGTGTCCGTAATGACCTTCTCCATGTCCATGAGTGATCATGCCAATCAATGCCACCTGCAGATTATATCCTGAATCCACACACTTGGGAACAATGCGTAATCTAGGAATGGCAATTTTCTTTTGATCCATCTTATCATGGATTATGCATACATATTTTTGTGGTTGAGTTTCTGAATACGTGCGCCATGCATAATATAGGCTTCTGCAACTCTTTTGTTGTGCCATGTGAACTTCTCTCTCCCTCAAGAGAAGAGCTCTCTCTTCAAGAGAAGGTTTAGCTTCTAACCTTGCCTTGATTGAGCTACAAATATTGCACTTAGAGAACTCACTCGTCTTTGTTAAAGTGACATGTGGGTACTCTTTGTTCCAAATTCTACCAAAAGAAGATTGGGATAGCTTCTTCTCATAGCCCATTTGGTCAAGTGTCGTGTTGATTTCACATAAAATATCCACTTGTTTGTATGTTGATGGAATCACCAATTGAGTCTCTCTTGAGACATCTAGCAGTGTTCTACTTCTATGTGGCATCTTCTCAGAGTTGTTTTCCACAAACTCATTTAGTAGTGCTCTTGCTAAACTAGTATGTTGAAGTCCCCTTCTCAATGTACATGTGTTCCCATGTACATATTGGAGCACACTATTTTCAAAGTTCTCCTTGTATCGATAAAATGATGTCTTTGGTATTCCATGTAGCTCATACCATGCTCTACAACAAACAATAGAGCCATTTAGCCTAAATTGGTATCGTGACTTCTCATCTTTCTGATAACATATAGAAAGAACATCATAAACATAATTAGTGCGTGATTTTTGAGACTCTCCCCAAAACTGTTGTCGTAACCTTGTCACCATATCACGATCTGCAAACTGGCAACATTTTTGTGCACAACAATCAATGCATGATGCCCTTTGAATTGATTTGTTTGAAAGGTAAAAAGTCGAAGCTGGTGCTGCTTTTGATTTTTGATTCTTGTTCATCAAAGTGTATCGTCTCTTCCTTGACAACTGGACAACATTACTCCCATCAAGTTTTTTTCCAACATTGTCATCGTTGGATACATCCTCATATGTAGCATGCATGCCATCAACAGGAACAAATCGTTGTAATGGGCTTCCATTCAACATTGTTGTCTGCTTGATGGGCCACTTTAGCAAAGTGATGCTACCCACTTCAACCACATCATCAATGCTTGCATTTTCTCTTTCAATACCCACACCCACACAATCAGGACCAAGTTCTTGAAAGTTGACATAATCATGTGGAAATACATATAAGATGGTCCCTTCATTCATGGTTTGCATCATTGTGTCATCTTTTAAAAGGATCCTCTGATTTCTCCAAGACTCTCGAATCGTTGCTTCAAATTCTGGGCTTGTCATAGGTATTGCATCTGTAACTAGAGGATCGGAATGATCATGTTCTTCATCACCATTGTAGCTTTCCTGTGGATCAATTAAGTTCCCATTTAATACAAAAGATTGCAAAAGAAGCTTTGACCATCGAACAGCACTCCATAATGAGCCTTGGAGAGATGAAGTATCCATTGTAGGAAAAGGTAGGACCACATCCTTCAAGCATTCCTCCACTAGTATGGAGACATTTCCTTGCCTTATCTTTGTACCACCACAAGTGGAATCTAGATCTGTTCTACACACACAGCCAATACCAACAATTTCATTGTCAAGTATCATATGTACTTTCTCCCCAGATTCAAAGTCCATCCTGTAATTGCAAAAGATTACATTGTTAAATCCATAGTTATAGAAAAATACTCTTCAAACAAAAAATCATGCTACAACATGGAAAAGGTTTGCATAGGTTGGACAAGTGGTGAACCTTGAGACCAAATCCTCCTTGCTATATTAATGGAAGCAAGGTTGGAAATTATGGTGGATCTTGAAACCAAAGCATCCTTGCTATATTAGAGCATAGGTTGGACAAGTGGTGGACCTAGTTGTAATACCCACTGCCACCTATCAACTACTATAGGACTATGTTTTCCAATGTCCAAGTATCCCTTGAGGCTTTCAAGGTTGAACACGTGGTGGACCTTGAAACAAAAATCCCCTTTCTATATCAGAGCATAGCTTGGACAAGTGGTGGACCTAGTTATAATGCCCAATATCCAAGGTGAAATACCTTAGGACCTTGCTACCTTGCTTGCCAATGTTTACGTAGCCCCTCATTTATTTAATGGAAGTAAGGTTGGACAAGTGGTGGACCTTGAAACCAAAGCCTCTTTGCTATATGAGAGCATAGGTTGGACCTAGTTGTAATACCCACTACCACCTATCAACTACTATAGGACTATGCTTTCCAATGTCCAAGTATCCCTTGATTCTTGCAAGGTTGAACACGTGGTGGACCTTGAAACGAAAATCTCCTTTCTATATCAGAGCATAGCTTGGACAAGTGGTGGACCTAGTTATAATGCCCAATATCCAAGGTGAAATACCTTAGGACCTTTCTACCTTGCTTGCCAATGTTTATGTAGCCCCTCATTTCTTTAATGGAAGCAAGGTTGGACAAGTGGTGGACCTTGAAACCAAAGCCTCTTTGCTATATGAGAGCATAGGTTGGACCTTGTTGTGATACCCACTGCCACCTATCAACTACTATAGGACTATGCTTTCCAATGTCCAAGTATCCCTTGAGTCTTGCAAGGTTGAACACGCGGTGGATTATTGAAACCAAAATCCCCTTTCTATATCAGAGCATATCTTGGACAATTGGTGGACCTAGTTATAATGCCCCTCCTTTCTTTAATGGAAGAAAGGTTGGAAAAGTGGTGAATCTTGAAACCCAAACCCTTTGGCTATATATAGAGGATATCTTGGACAAGTGGTGGGCTTAGTTGTAGTATCCAATGTCCAAGGTCCCAGGTGAACTATGTAAAGAACTTACTTCCAAAAACAAAGTCGTACAAGTGGTTCTCCTTCAAACCAAAACCTCCTTAGTGTATTAGAACATAGCTTGGAGAAGTGGTGGACCTAGTTGTAATGGTGAATGTCCAAAGAAAACTATTATAGGACCTTGCTTCCCAAATCAAGTTTGGACAAGTGGTGGATCTTGAAACCAAAACCCCCTTACTGTATTAGAGCATAGCTTAGATAAGTGGTGGACCTAGCTACCATGGAAAATGTTCAATGTGAACTGCTACAGGACCTTGCTATTAAATGTCTAAGTAGAGCTAGCTTCTTTAATGGAATCAAGGTTGGGAAAGTGGTGCATCTTGAAACCAAAAGCCCTTTATTGTATTAGAGCATAGCTTGGACAAGTGAGGGACCTAGTTTTAATGTGTGATGTCCAAAGAAAAGTATTACAAGACCTTGCTTTCCAATATTTGAATTGGTCAAGTGGTTAAAACTAAGTATAAAACTTTGACCATTTTCTTCTCGAATTGCCAAAAAGCTAGTTTTAGACACCCCTAAATAAAAATGGTTTAGGGTGGCCTTAAACAACGTTTTTTCAAAGACTTGAACAAAAGGGTTGCCGAAGAGTAATGAAAATTTATTATGGCTTGAAGTGCCTGAGTATGTGAAAACAAGCCTAGGTTTTCCACGAGGCAAAAGGTGACATAATAAGAACATTGGAAACTTAGGATTGACCATGTGGCCTAAACTTTGGCAAGTGAAGTGGTGGCCAAGTTTTGTGGCACAGTGTGCACTTGGTCCTATATGTGTTGACCACTTGGCTAAATCTAGGACCATAAGGCCAAACCTTTGGCACCTTAAATATAGTATGGGACATAATCTAGAACTGCTATAGTAAATTAGTAGTATAGTTAATATGTTAATATTTGTATTATATTTAAGTATATGCTAAATATAATTTATGTTCAAAATTTCACTAATGAAGAATGTTCCCATTTAGCACTCCAGATGCGGGGTCTTAGGGCAATGCCACAATGGGGTGACAAGGCAGCGCTTCCACGTGAGGTTTGGGGGTAGCGCTCTTGATGGGGATGTAGAATATAGCGCTCTGGATGGCGGGGCTTGGGAGGCTGAATTTGGGATATTGTTCCGGGCGGGGCCCGGGGCAGCGCCCCGGGCGGGGTCAAGGGGCGGCATATTTTCAACCATGATTTCTTTAATTTTGGCCGTGTGAATTGGTTAATGTTTTATATTGCTTTTGTTTTTTTAAATTCTATGATAAAACATGGACTTGTAGCATACGTGGCATTCTAATAAACCCTATCAAGATTAGGCACAGAGAGAGCGCACGAGCGACGCACACAGAGAAAGCAGGCGAGCAGCAAACACACAAAAAGCGCACACGGATCGCACACAGTTGGAGTATACGCGCACGTAGAGGAGCAAGCCCGGCATCGTACACAACACACAGGTGGAGCGCACAGGATTGAAAGTTCTCGTACAAGATAAAGAAACAGCAGCGTACGCAACGCTTTCCAGAAGGGCAGGATCGAGCATAGCTTCTTCTCAGGAGACATTGCACACCTCACGAATAGAGAAAAAACAGGTATTTCTCTCTCTCTCACTCTGTCTTTCTCCATATAGAGAAGATGGTTCTCTGTAACTCTTCTTGCACACACACTCTCTCGTCAAAAGACAGAGATACGTAGTTTAAAAATATCCCCGCACACATACACATATTCCCACACATCGTCTTCCTCTCTTCCACATACATGACCACAGTGAAATCTGTTATCTTGTTGTCTCTCTCTTGAAAATACATGCACATATTCCCACACATTGTCTTCCTCACTTCCACGTACATAACCACAGTGAAATCTGTTATCTTGTTGTCTCTCTCTTGAAAATACGTGCACATATTCCCATACATCGTCTTCCTCTCTTCCACATACATAAACACAGTGAAATCTGTTATCTTTCTCTCTCTCCTCTCTCTAGAAAATAGGTATTTCTCTCTCTCTCTCTCTCTCTCTCTCTCTCTCTCTCTCTCTCTCTCTCTCTCTCTCTCTCTCTCTCTCTCTCTATCTATCTATCTATCTATCTCTGTATCTTGCTATCTCTCTCTTGAAAATACATGCTCATGTATGTGTGCGTCTGCGTTATCTATGTGTATGTATGTATATTTGTGTTATTTCATTGTAATACTCATACATAATGCAGATACACAATTACACTTAATTACGATATGCACACATAGTAAATATACATACATAAATATCACAAATAACTAACACATTGTAATACTATTAAACTTGAATGGAAGACTTACTTGCGTGATCTGTTAAAGTCGATTCTTGTAGCGAGTTCTGGATGTATGCTGAGCTGATTTTCCTCTAATCCATTTGTAGATATGATTGTAACTTCTGTTTCTCAAAAATAGTAGTGTTGTTTAGTGATACACCTAATGGACATAAATGGTTGAAACTAGGACATGTAGACCAAAAATACGTGTATTTCTTTGGATGAATATATACACTTTTTGGTGACCCTTACCACAAGTGGTGGACCTTGAGACCAGTGGACTATAAGGACCTCCAAACAATACCTTGTACACTCAATCCTTCTTGGTATCTAGGTTGGACAAGTGGTGGACCTTGTTCAAATTCTCTAACCACTCTCTCTAACATGGTGACATAATTTAGGTGTGATAAATTCATATCTATGCAAACTAATATCAGTTTAGGCTTGTTAATTTGAATTTGCTTGAATTTATGTACAATATAATGATTTGAGGTTTGCATATTTGAATTTAGGTGGTATAATGATATCTTTTTGTGGTAAACGTGAATTTAAAATCAATTTCGCGTGGAATATTTTAAAATTTAAGTGGTAAAATTTAAATTTTTTTTAAAAAGTTTGAATTTTAAAATTTGGGCGGGATATTTAAAATTTGGGAGGGATATTTTAAATTTAGGCGATCAGATTTTGAATTTTAAATTTAGGCGGGAAGGTTTTGAATTTATAGCGAGATCTCCCTTACATAAGAGAGTATAGGTTGGACAAGTGGTGGACCTTAAAGCTAGAGCATCCATGCTACTGGACATGATAGGTAGGGAATCTAGTTGAATATTGTATGTATAATATATATGTAATAGATCTAGCTTGGACAAGTGGTGGACCTTGGAACAAAACCCCATGTAAAACATATCATGCACATTCCAAGTGGTGAGAAAAAATATCATTTAAGAATAGCCTTATAGGTTGGACAAGTGGTGGACCTTAACACCAAGATATTCTTAATATAATGATATAGAGTGGAAAAGTGGTGAATCTTGAGACCAAACCACTCAGGCTACTACCAATAATAGCTTGGACAAGTGTTGGACCTTGAATGTAAACCCCTCATCTACGAAATATCGTGGGTTTAAGGTATTTTGATGGAGCCTAGCATCTTGGAGACATGGTGCAGCTTGCTTCTCTTCATGTTTCAATGGAGCCTATCTTGGAAAAATGGTGGAGCATCCTTCTCTCCATGTTTCAATGGACCCTAGCTTGGACAAGTGGTGGACCTTTGTTTCTCTCTATGTTTCAATAGAGTTAGCTTGGACAAGTGGTGAACCTTGGAACCAAACCCCCATGTAAAACCTATCATGGTCACTCCAAGTGGAAAGAAAGAATAACATTTAAGATGTAGCCTTATAGGTTGGACAAGTGGTGGACATTAACACCCACATATTCTTAATAAAAGTGGTGAATCTTCAGACCAAACCACTCAGGCTACTAGCAATAATAGCTTGGACAAGTGGTGGACCTTGAATGTAAACCCCTTATCTACGAAATATCGTGGGTTTAATGTATTTCGATGGAGCCTAGCATCTTGGAGACATGGTGCAGCTTGCTTCTCGTCATGTTTCAATGGAGCCTATCTTGGACAAATGGTGGACCATCCTTCTCTCCATGTTTCAATGGAGCCTAGCTTGGACAAGTGGTGGACCTTTGTTTCTCTCTATGTTTCAATAGAGTTAGCTTGGACAAGTGGTGGACCTTGGAACCAAACCCCCATGTAAAACCTATCATGGTCACTCCAAGTGGTAAGAGAGAATAACCTTTAAGATGTAGCCTTATAGGTTGGACAAGTGGTGGACCTTAACACTAACATATTCTTAATATAATGATATAGAGTGGAAAAGTGGTGAATCTTGAGACCAAACCACTCATGCTACTACCAATAATAGCTTGGACAAGTGTTGGACCTTGAATGTAAACCCCTCATCTACGACATATCGTGAGTTTAATGTTTTTCGATAGAGCCTAGCATCTTGGAGACATGGTGCAGCTTGCTTCTCGTCATGTTTCAATGGAGCCTATCTTGGACAAATGGTGGAGCATCCTTCTCTCCATGTTTCAATGGAGCCTATCTTGGACAAGTGGTGGACCTTTGCTTCTCTCTCTGTTTCAATAGAGTTAGCTTGGACAAGTGGTGGAGCTTGGAACCAAACCCCAATGTAAAACCTATCATGGTCACTCCAAGTGGTAAGAAAGAATAACCTTTGAGATATAGACTTATAGGTTGGGCAAGTGGTGGACCTTAACACCCTCATATTCTTAATATAATGACATAGAGTGAAAAAGTGGTGAATCTTGAGACAAAGCCACTCATGCTACTAGCAATAATAGCTTGGACACGTATTTCCCCTTGAATGTGAACCCCCCATGTACAAAATATCCTAGGTTTAAGGTATTTCGATAAAGCCTAGCATTTTGGAGACATGGTGCAGCTTGCTTCTCTTCATTTTTCGATGGAGCCTATCTTGGGCAAATGGTGGAGCATCCTCCTCTCCATGTTTCAATGGACCCTAGCTTGGACAAGTGGTGGACCTTGGAACCAAACCCCCATGTAAAACCTATCATGGTCACTCCAAGTGGTGAGAAAGAATAACCTTTAAGATATAGCCTTATAGGTTGGACAAGTGGTGTACCTTAACACCCAAATATTCTTAATATAATGACATAGAGTGAAAAAGTGGTGAATCTTAAGAGAAAACCACTCATGCTACTAGCGGTAATAGCTTGGACAAGTTGTGGACCTTGAACGTAAACCCCCCATGTTTCAATAGAGTTAGCTTCGCCAAATGGTGGAGCATCGTTCTCTCCATGTTTTAATGGAGCCTAGCTTGGACAAGTGGTGGACCTTTGCTTTTATCTATGATTCAATAGAGTTAGCTTGGACAAGTGGTGGACCTTGGAACCAAACTCCCATGTAAAACCTATCATGGTCACTCCAAGTGGTACGAAAGAATAACCTTTAAGATGTAGCCTTATAGGTTGCACAAGTGGTGGACCTTAACACCCACATATTTTTAATATAATGACATAGAGTGGAAAAGTGGTGAATCTTGAGACCAAACCACTCAGGCTACTACCAATAATAGCTTGGACAAGTGTTGGACCTTGAATGTAAACCCCTCATCTACGACATATCGTGGGTTTAATGTTTTTCGATGGAGCCTAGCATCTTGGATACATGGTGCAGCTTTCTTCTCGTCATGTTTCAATAGATCCTATCTTAGAAAAATGGTGGAGCATCCCTATCTCCATGTTTCAATGGAGCCTAGCTTGGACAAGTGATGGACCTTTGCTTCTCTCTCTGTTTCAATAGAGTTAGCTTGGACAAGTGGTGGAGCTTGGAACCAAACCCCAATGTAAAACCTGTCATGGTCACTCCAAGTTATAGACTTATAGGTTGGACAAGTGGTGGACCTTATCACCCACATATTCTTAATATAATGACATAGGGTGGAAAAGTGGTGAATCTTGAAATAAAACCACTCATGCTACTAGTGATAATAGCTTGGACAAGTGGTGGCCCTTGAATGTAAACCCCCCATGTGCAAAATATCTTGGGTTTAAGGTATTTGGATGAAGCCTAGCATCTTGGAGACATGGTGCAGCTTGCTTCTCTTCATGTTTCGATGGAGCCTATCTTCCACAAATGGGGGATCATCCTTCTCTAAATGTCTCAATGGAGCCTAGCTTGGACAAGTGGTGGACCTTTGCTTCTCTGTATGTTTCCATAGAGTTAGCTTGGACAAGTGGTGGACCTTGGAACCAAACCCCCATGTAAAAAATATCATGGTCATTCCAAGTGGTGAGAATATAATACCCTTTAAGATCTAGCCTTATAGGTTAGACAAGTGGTCGACCTTAAAACCTAGATCTTCTTAATATAACGACATAGAGTGGAAAAGTGGTGAATCTTGAGACCAAACCAATCATGCTACTAAGGATAATAGGTTGGACAAGTGGTGGACCTTGAATGTATACCCCCCATGTAAGAAATATTATGGGTTTAAGGTATTTCAATGGAGCCTAGCATCTTGGAGACATGGTGCAGCTTGCTTCTCTTCATGTTTCAATGGAGCCTATCTTTGACAAATAATGGAGTATCCTTCTCTCCATTTTTTAAGGGAGCCTAGCTTGGACAAGTGGTGGACCTTTGCTTCTCTCTATGTTTCAATAGAGTAAGCTTGGACAAGAGGTGGGCCTTGTAACCAAACTCCCATGTAAACCTATCATGGTAACTCCAAGTGGTGAGAAAGAATAAAGTTTAAGATATAGCCTTATAGGTTGGACAAGTGGTGGACCTTAGCACCCAGATATTCTTAATATAATGACATAGAGTGGAAAAGTGGTGAATCTTGAGACCAAACCACTCATGCTACTAGAGATAATAGGTTGGACAAGTGGTGGACCTTGAATGTAAACCCCCCATGTACGAAATATCATGGGTTTAAGGTATTTCAATGGAGCTTGGAATCTTGGAGACATGGTGTAGCTTGCTTCTCTTCATGTTTCAATGGAGCGTATCTTGGACAAATGGTGGAGCATCCTTCTCTCCATGTTTCAATGGACCCTAGCTTGGACAAGTGGTGGACCTTTGCTTTTCTGTATGTTTCAATAGAGTTATCTTGGACAAGTGGTGGACCTTGGAACCAAACCCCCATGTAAAACCTATCATGGTCACTCCAAGTGGTAAGAAAGAATAACCCTTAAGATATAGCCTTATAGCTTGGACAAGTGGTGGACCTTAACACCCATATATTCTTAATATAATGACATAGAGTGAAAAAGTGGTGAATCTTGAGACCAAACCACTCATGCTACTAGCGTTAATAGGTTGGACAAGTGGTGGACCTTGAATGTAAACCCCCATGTTTCAATAGAGTTAGCTTCGACAAATGGTGGAGCATCCTTCTCTCCATGTTTCAATGGAGCCTAGCTTGGACAAGTGGTGGACCTTTGTTTCTCTCTATGTTTCAATAGAGTTAGCTTGGACAAGTGGTGGACCTTGGAACCAAACCCCCATGTAAAACATATCATGGGCATTTCAAGTAGTGAGAAATAATACCCTTTAAGATATACCCTTATAGGTTGGACAAATGGTCGACCTTAACACCCAGATCTTCTTAACGTAATGACTTAGAGTGGAAAAGTGGTGAATCTTGAGACCAAACCACTCATGCTACTAGAGATAATAGGTTGGACAAGTGGTGGACCTTGAATGTAAACTCCCCATGTATAAAATATCGTGGGTTTAAGGTATTTAAATGGATCTTAGCATCTTGGAGACATGGTGTAGCTTGCTTCTCTTCATGTTTCAATGGAGCCAATCTTGGAAAAATGGTGGAGCATCCTTCTCTCCATGTTTCAATGGACCCTAGCTTGTACAAGTGGTGGACCTTTGCTTCTCTCTATGTTTCAATAGAGTTATCTTGGACAAGTGGTGGACCTTCGAACCAAACCCCCATGTAAAACCTATCATGGTCATTCCAAGTGGTCAGAAAGAATACCCTTTAAGATATATCCTTATAGGTTGGACAAGTGGTGGACCTTAACACCCAGATCTTCTTAATATAATGATATAAAGTGGACAAGTGGTGAATCCTGAGACCAAACCACTCATGCTACTAGTGATAATAGGTTGGACAAGTGGTGGACCTTGAATGTAAACCCCCCATGTACGAAATATCATGGGTTTAAGATATTTCAATGGAGCCTAGCATTTTGGAGACATGGTGCAGCTTGCTTCTCTTCATGTTTCAATCGAACCTGGCTTGGACAAATGGTGGAGCATCCTTCTCTCCATGTTTCAATGGAGCCTAGCTTGGACAAGTGGTGGACCTTTGATTCTCTCTATGTTTCAATAGAGTTAGCTTGGACAAGTGGTGGACCTTGGAACCAGACCCCTATGTAAAACCTATCATGTGCATTCCAAGTGGTGGTAAATAATACCATTTTAGATATAGCCTTATAGGTTGGACAAGTGGTGGACCTTAACACCCAAATCTTCTTAATATAATGACATAGAGTGGAAAAGTGGTGAATCTTGAGACCAAACCACTCATGCTACTAGGGAGAATAGGTTGGACAAGTGGTGGACCTTGAATTTAAACCCCACATATACTAAATATCGTGGGTTTAAGGTATTTCAATGGAGCCTAGCATCTCGAAGACATGGTGCATATTGCTTCTCTTCATGTTTCAATGGAGCCTATTTTGGACAAATGGTGGAGCATCCTTCTCTCCATGTTTCAATGGACCCTAGATTGGACAAGTGGTGGACCTTTGCTTCTCTCTATGTTTCAATATAGTTAGCCTATATTAGACAATTAGTAGACCTCAAATCTCTCCATGTTGTCTAGAGCTGAGCTTGGACAAGTGGTGGACCTTACTTCTCCCTTCCCTTAGATTGCTAGCTTAAAAGATTACTATGTATACTTGCTTAGATCTAACTTGAACAAGTGGTGGACCTTGTATTCACACAAACTTAATTCATTACAAAAAAATATATGCTAAAATAACATTTGGTTTTTTTTGTTTCAGGAAAGATGGCTCCAAAAAAACAGGTTGCAAGGGTTGCTGTCTCAGTTGACTATACTTGCAATGATCTTAGGAAATGGTATTTGGACATACATGGTATAGAGGGTGCACAATTTCATAAGGTGCATCTATTTATTGACAAAAAGGAGAATGACAGCTTGTTTGAAGATGTTGGACATGTTGTGGAAGCATCTGTCTCTGTAGTTGATAGTCATCCGGAGGTGGAATGCATTGAGGATGGAAGTTTGCAGAATCAAATCCAAACATCACAGCAGATCAAATTCAAAGATCCATCATTGCCACACTACAATGAAAAAAGGTGAAAGCTTCACGACCATCATCCACAAAGAAGCAATCAAAAGTGCAAAAAGTAGCAGATAAGGGAACTAGTTTCATTTTGGATGTAGACAAGGCATCTTTGGCATCCTCATCAACAGAGGGTTCAATGTCAAAGATGAGAATTGTGGATCTAGATGTTTTAGAAGCTGAGGCCATGAAAGGACAAGAAAAAGATACAGGTGGAATGAATAAGTACATAAATTATTTTCCTTCCCAATATAGGGAATTTGATATCCCTATTCAAAATTGTTGGCTTGCTCCTGATCACTATAATGCACGTATTATGGATAAAAAACACGTTGAAAGTGTGTTATTTGGATTTTCACGGAGTACGACCAAGCCTGCAGCATGTGCACATTTGATGCCTATTCGAAATGCAAAATCAAAGAAGGGGACTCCTTTGGCAGTAGAAGAGGTAGAGGAGAAAAAAATTAAAGATTATTATTATTGGATTCTTGATGGGCAGCATTCAATCTATGCTGCAAAAGTTTTGCTTCACAATGAACAAAACAACAAAGAGATATTTGAAAGACTGATTAGCGTGTATAAATTTAGAAAGGCTCGCATTGTTGTGAATGCTCCTCCATTTGTTGCAACTGCTATATCTGCCATTGCAAATGAGGAGGCTCAGGCATTGTATGTCAAGCAACCTTACAACCAAATATTGAGACATTTACGGAGTCAATGGATCTTCTCAGGACGACCACCAAAGGCAGCAAGTGGAATTGCAGAGGGACATGCATCTCGTGCCGGATGGGATGTAAGTTATTTTCTTTGTCTTTTTGATAGTGTTTAATTAACAAATCTTGCTCAATAGTTTAATTATTTCTCTATTTCTTTTTAGGCTTTTCTTCGATTGGCAAGAATGAGTGCAATAGCAAGTTAGATTGCTAAACAGGCACACATGGTCACGTACTCTCATTTAGTTTATGATTGCTGAATAGAAATCATTGAAAAGCTAGAAGAGGAGAATAAGAAACCCCCAACAACTGTATTTAGATACCTTTGTGGCCTTGAGGATTCAGAGGTAAAGACTATTCAAGAAGAGATTAGAGATGAGAAGATTTTACTGTCAAAGAGTGCAAAGGATGGTGATGCAATTGACATGTATGATCGAATCAAGCAGTTGAAGCAAGAAAAATTGATTCAAGATGCACTTCTTGAAGGCTTCAACAATTTGAATGAGTCTTCACCATGTAAAGACTGGGAGGAAGTGGTCAAAATGTATAACATCAATGATGTTGTTTATAAAACAATTTTAATGCTATGCGAGGAATGGATCAAATCTAGTTTGATGCGTGGAACAAAAAAAATGGCTTTTCCAGATGGAGCAATAAAATACATGCAATGGGCAATTCACCTTCAAAAGGAGAAAACTGATCCTAGAGATTTGCCATGGTCAATCTATGTGGTGAGCCTACAAATGGAAGGCAATCTCTACTTGATGCGCCACTTCAATAATAAAGTGCCTATTGGCTTATGTGTTTTAGATATGACAAAAAACGTTGGAGGCAATTTGAAGTGGAGTGAGGAGACATTTAACAATGCTTTGGATGGGATCTTGGCTATTGCTGGAGGGTCAACAGATCCTGGATTTGTCTTTCTTGCATTTGTGGATTTCACTAACTTCAGAAAATTGCAATGTGCCTTTCACGCCATGGGAGATAATCTGAGCTACCATTGTTGTGGTGCATTGCATCACTTTCCATCAGCTCCTTGCAAAGGAGCAATTCAATTCCTAACAGCTATTGCCTTCTTGGGACAAGGCAATGCATTTGAAGACCTGAGAAGAAGATCAGAGGAACATCCCATGCCAATTGATTGTTCTCTTCTTCAAGTAGCAGATAACGATATGTCAGATTTGCAATATTTGGAGGCCAAAAAAAGAGCTTTGGTCAAGCACTACATTCGTACATATTGTTTTGAAGACCGCAAGCTTGCTGATGTTTTTGGTGATGGCTCCTTGGTTGCACAAGAAGGAATACAAGAGAAAAAAGAATTTATATGCTTAATTGATAGTGTGGAGGAGGCAAAAAACGTGGAGACCATGCTGCTAGACTTTGCTAAGTCTCATGAAGATATAGAAAAATGGGTTGGAGTTCAACAATCCACTTCGCAATCAGATGACATTCTGCCTGTTATAGAGGAGTGCTCTCCACAAAGAGAAGAAGAAGAACAACAACAACATCCTCTGTCAATGGAGGACTTTTTGGAAATGGAGACACATATGTTTTGAGTTTCTTGTGCATGTTAGTGTTTCTTGTTACTAATTTGATACTCTTAATGTTAGATTTTGCTTTATATAGTATTGATTGAGTTTGTATTTTTTATCTCAAGCATTCAAGGTTTGAATGTAAATAATAAATTACTTGAGTTTTTGAGTGGTGGATCTTTAGACTAAAACTATAACATTTAATACTCACAAAGACTTAATTACTTAAGAGCTTGAACTCAATAAGTTTTGTACCTTTTATCAATACCCCCTTGATATGATACATTAGATCGTAGCATGGTTAAATGGTGATGCTTCATAAATTGAACCTAGCTTAGACAGGTGCTGGAGCCTAAATTTAAACTAACCTTGCTAGAAGGGAGCTTATGTTTGGACTTTGAGAACTAGCATAAGTAATCAATTAGAGCATAGATTAGACATGTGGTGGTGGCCTTAGAGACCAAAATCTTAATGAGCTTGGAAAGGTATTTAAGTACTACAATTTACTTGATTTTAGTACTCACTAAAGGCATAGCTTGACAAAAGGTGGACCTTACATGGATCCTAATTTCAAGAGGTGTGGTAGACCTTCAAACCAAGATCATATAGCTTGGACATGTGGTGGACCTTGCATGGAGACTAGTTTAGACAAGTGTGGTACACCATGTAACCAACACCCATTTGTTATATTAGCTTGGACAAGTGGTGGACCTTGCTTTTATGTTTCAATGGAGCATATTTTGGACAGGTGGTAGACCTTGTTTCTCTCCATGCTTCAATTGAGAGAAACATTAGCTTGGACAAGTGGTGGACCTTGCTTTTATGTTTTAAAGGAGCATATTTCGGACAAGTGGTAGACATTGTTTCTCTCCATGGTTCAATGGAACCCACCTTAGACAAGTGAAGTACCTTGAAACCAAACCCCCATAATACAACCTACTAAATAGGTTGGAAAATTGGTGGTATATGAAACCATCCATGATAGAGCATAGTATAGGTGAAAACATAGTGGTCCTTATATCAATTACCCATGCATAGCTTGGACAAGTGGTGGACCTTGATTCTCTCTATGTTTCAATGGATCCTATCTTGGACTATAGATATATCTTACTTATTTCCATGCTTCAATGGATTGTAGCTTGTATAAGGAGTGGACCTTCAAACAAAACTCCACAGCATAGCATATATTAACAATTCATGGGTTTTATAGAGATTTTCTTGCCTATTTTGGAGAGTTGGTACACCTTTATTCTCCATTCTTCAATGGATCTGAGGTTGGACAAGCGGAGCTGGAGAAGTGGTCAACCTTAAAATGAAACCTCCCATGCTACAACCCATCATAGATCGTATATGTAGTGGACCTTGAAACTCTTTTATGTCCCTAGCTTAGAGAATCATTGCACTCTTTATTATCTCCATACATGAAGGCAAGGTTGGACAAGTGGTGGACCTTCAAACCAGAATCTCTATGCAATAATAGGCAAGTGGTGGAGCTTGTTTTCTCCATGTTCCAATGGAGCCTAGCTTAGAAAAACAATGGAGCTTGCTTCTCTCCATGTTTCAATGGATCCTAGCTTAGAAAAGTGGTGGAGCTTTGATTCTCTCCATGTTCCAATGGACCATAGCTTAGACAAGTGGTAGACCGTGAAAAAACTCCCCGTATACAACATATTATGGGGTTTTCATGTTTCAATGGCACCTAGCTTGGACAAATGGTAGAGCTTGCTTTTCTTTATGTTTCAATGGATCCAATCTTAGCCAAGTGGTGGACCTTGAAACAAGAATCCCCCCCCCCCCCTGTACAACGTATTATGGGTTTTGAAAGCACTGGGAGAAAATAATA
Source organism: Adiantum capillus-veneris (assembly GCF_014529385.1). NCBI lineage: Eukaryota > Viridiplantae > Streptophyta > Polypodiopsida > Polypodiales > Pteridaceae > Adiantum > Adiantum capillus-veneris. The sequence goes on along the minus strand of NC_140932.1, from coordinate 152,676,426 downwards.
GCTTTGATAAGTGGTGGACCTTTCTTCTCTCCATGCTTCAATGGAGCCGAGGTTGGACACATGTTGGAGAGAAGATGGTTGCCCATGAAAGAAGACCATGCATGCTATAATCAATCATATGTTGTACACATGGTGGACCTTGCAATTGTTTTATATGCCTAACTTGGACAAGTGGAGGACCCTTGATTACCTCTAGATATCAACAACAAGCCAAGTTTGGACAAGTGTAGTACCACCAAACCAGAATCTCTATGCTACAATAGAGTATAGGTAGAACACGCAGTGAACCTTGATATCAAACCATCCATGCTACTAGAGATGATAGGTTTCACATGTGGTGGAACCTTGTATCAATGTTATATGTGTAGTTTTTGACTAGTGATAGACCTTGAAACTAATCCCTCTAGGCTACAAGAAAAACGAGATGGATGAGGAGTCTAGACTACTTTTGTTGCATCAATGCATCCCATGTTACCACATATACTATAGGGCTCTTGGATAAGTGTTGGATCTTGTGTCAATGCTCCATGTCTAGCTTGGACAAGTGGTGGACCTTGGTTCTCTCTATGCTTCAAATGGGCAATAGATTGGAGACATAGTGGCCTTTTTTTTCCAATGATTTTATTTTTTGGAAACCTTGGAGGCACCATGGAAGAGGCACTCTAAGTCTTCCATACAATGGACCAATTGGACTATAAAATAATGATACCTTTCTTTGATATTGTCATTATTTTATGCATAATATTTTCTTCTTTTTGCAGACACAAAGCAGTTAAGTGATATAAAAACTAGATGTATTTCACACTATGATTGGCATGAAGATCCTTTTGGGACACCAACTTTTCCTATTCCCAAAGATGTAATTTTCCATATTAACGGTGTGGATTTTGAAGTGCGACTTTCATGTATTGAAGGAGCTGGTTATGGGCTATTTGTGCATACTACCCTGGAAAGTGGTTTGACTATTCTAAACTATGGAGGGCATAAGTATAGATTTCAAGACTGGAAAAAGATATGCAAAATTTTTCCAAGAGCTTATAAATATTCTCTTCTAGAGGATCCAAACATAGAAGAAGAGGAAGATCAATCATACATTATTGGTTGTGTAGAAGAAGGAAACGTGTCGGGCTATATAAATAGTTCTCATAGTACAAATGTCTGTCCCAACATACGCTATACATTTGATCCGAATTTTCCACCTTGGCATAAATGCACCTCTTCACACATCAAGTCAGAAGAATATGGCCATGTATGCATTGAGACTATTTGTCAAGTTGAAACAGGAGAAGAGTTGTTTGTTGACTATAACTTTACTTGACATTGTAAAGTATTGTACATGGATGGAAATCTCAAGTACATGCATCATTTTCATTTTTCATGGATGAAATCTCAAGTGAATATAACATTTGATTATTGTTTAGTTTATGCTCAACGAGAATCTAGAGTGCTCTTATGCTTTGTGTGTTGTCTAACTTATTTGACTACCTTGGCCATAGAATCTTGATTCTACTCTAGATTTGTGATAAATCTTACCAAAATTTAATCAATGTCTAGGTTGGACAAGTGGTGGGGCTTCAAACATTACTGTCTTAAACAAGTGGATTTATCTTACTTGAATAAGTGGTGGCCTTTGAATCAAAATCTAAGCCAAATCTCTAATTGTTTGCTTGTAATCTAGGTTGGACATTTGGTGGACCTTGTATCCATGTTTCCTCAACAAGGGTGGCTTTTAGTTTTCACTTTAAGTACTCATCTTTAATAAAGTGTAGGATGGAAAATGTTGAGTTAGTAGATTGTATTTTAGACAAGTGGTGTTTGGTGTACGAATGCTGAAAATGGTTGCAAGGATTCTAACAACGACTTTAACTTAAATAAATTTCTTACTAGGAGTTCTACATATAAATATGGTGAATAAAATTCTAGTAGTTTTGAGATACCATTTGTGTGTGTGTTTTCTTAGATTCACAAACTGGGATGGATAATGCTCCTATGGTTCAGTCAACAACTATAGAATCCATAGATTCTATGGTTTCTAAAGTGCCCAAGATGGATGATATTTCTATACTAGAGTCTAGTGTTGTGCAGCTTGAGCAAGCTTCCAATAATGAGAACCAAGAAATCGATGCTTCAAAAATGCAACATACATCAAAAGAGACTGAAAAGTCCACTCACGAGCTATTGCCAATTGGTACTACGTCATGTAGCGTAGATGTTGAGAAATCCATGCTTACAATTATATTGGATTTAAATGGTCTATTGTTGAAACGTTCCCCTCAACCATCCTCACACCACAACTCAGTGCAAATGGATTCAAAAAGATATATTATACTCAGGCCAGGTTGCATCCAATTCTTGAAGACTATTTTACAGAGGTTTAATGTTGCAATTTGGTCGACAGCTACTAGGAATAATGTGTATCAAATCCTTGCAGCACTAAACAACTTAGCTGAGGATACATTGCCTTTCTTTGCAATTTGGTCGCAAGATGTTTGCTACACCGCTCAAACTCAAAAATTGTTTAGACCCGGCAATCCAAACGTTGAGGAAATGTTCAAGCCTCTAGCCAAAATTGCCATGGGGTTTGAATGTGATCCACAAAGAACAGTGCTTATTGATGACTCTCCTTACAAGGGATGTATTTCACCAGCAAACAATTGCATTTTTCCACCACAATTTGATGCTGAGAAGATGGTTGAAAATATGCTCTTGGAGGAGCTACTGCCATACTTGATTCAACTTGATGAGAGAAGGGATGTGCGTGATTTAATTGCTTCTAATCGTTATGGACAACCTATAGTGACAAATGATAGTGAATACAAACAAATCATGGAGTATTGGAAGCAGAAAAATGATGTTTGGTCAGCTAAGGTGTTCTTTACAAGAAGAATACCACCTGCAAAAGGTGACAGGGATGAAACTATCATTGAAAATGCAAGTGACACAAGCCACCACAATGAAATGAGAAGAGCCCAAATACAAGAGATCTTAGCAAAGGAGCGTACACCCATTGAAAGCATGAAGGCGTCACAATTGACCACTTTAGCTAGGCAATTGGGTTGTAACACAAAAGCAGTTTTGAAGGCAACCACAGCAAAGGCTTATATAAATAAGGTGAAAGCTGAGAACAATCTTCTAAGGCTGAATAGAAAGCAACCCTAAGGTACTAGTGACATGTCATGTATTCTTGATACACATACTTGAACACTCATTGGTATGGTATCTAACAAATCTTTCTTTTTATTCCTTCCTGCAGGATCTTACAAAGGATACTACTAGATGGAGCTCAATCAATAGAGATTTTGATATGTTTGCTCAAAATAATGAAGCAGTCACCTACATTTTTTGTTTATCAATTTCTTGAGAGACTTTCTTTTAGTTTGTAATCATCAAATGAAATGAAAAGTATCCTTCTTATAAGATTGCTGGTCTTTTTCTCGTTCAAAAATTTCAATTGTGATTTATAGTTTTGTTAGCATGAGATTGTGCTTTTTTAGTTTGAAAAAAACTGTCAAAGATCCAAGTCTTTTTGGCTTTACTTAAGTTATTAATTGTGAAAGATCCAAGTCTTTTTGCTTTACTTAAGTTATTGATTGTCTATGTAATAGTCCTTAAAACAATATCGGATGGCTTTCTTGCTCCCATGTCTCACATTGGTCTTTAGGTAAGACAAGTGGTGACCTTGAAAGTATGGTCTCATATCTCGATCAAGTGAAGAGACATGAAGCTTAAATATCACTACTATGTATCTAGTGTTAAACTCCATCAAGACAAAGATACTAGAGTGCCAAATTGCAGTCTAGTTTAAGTGAAAATCCATTTGAGCTAAGGTAAAACTTATAGTGCCTCATTTTTCTAGGATTCTACCCCATTAAGAAAGTTAGAATCTAGCACAAACCAATTAAGGCTCTTTTGGAGCCTAGATAGGACAATTCGTGGAACTTAAGAGACTTATTATTGAGTTAGAGTCTCGTTTAGATAAGCAAAAGATCTTCAAACCAGCACTTGACTTTCTTACTATTCAATATTCAAAGTCCCTTGAGGCTAACAAATTACATACCTACTTGTAACCTAACTAATGAGTAATTATATAGATCTAAGCAAGTATATATAATGAGTCTTCAAACTAATAAACCAAGGGAAGAGAGTAGCAAGGTCCACTACTTGTCCAAGCTCAGCTCTAGACAACATAGAAAGATGCTAGTTCTACTAATTGTCTAATTATAGGCATGGAGAAATGATAGAAGGTTGACCACTTGTCCAACCTCTCATCTCTAGTAAGATGGGAGGTTTGGCCTTAAGATTCACCATGTAACCAACCTATACATCATTGTATTATGAAGAGTAGAAAAGCAAAGCTCCACCACTTGTCCAAGCTAGTTCTAAAATCCACATGGAGATAAGCAAGCTCCACCATTTGTCAAATCTCTCTTCCATTAAAACATGAAAAAACTTAGCTATGTTGTACAGGGGGGACTTTTTTCCAAGGTCCACCACTTGTCCAAGCTAGGATCCATTAAAACATGGAAATAAACAAATCTCCACCACTCGTCCAACCTTTAGAGTTGCAAAGTGTATGGGTTGTCTAAACTAGGTATGGGAAAATAATTGAAGGTCCACCACTTGAAACATGGAGCGAAGCAAGCTCCACCATGTCTCCAATATGCTAGAATCCATTGAAACACCCTAAACCCATGATATTTTGTACATAGGGGATGTACATTCAAGATCCACAACTTGTCCAACCTAGTATCCCTAGTAGCTTGATAGCTTTGGTCTCAAGATTCACCACTTGTCCACTCTATGTCATTGTATTAAAAAGGATTGGGTGTTAAGGTCCACCACTTGTCCAACCTATAAGGTTATATTTTAAATGGTTTTTTTTCTCACAACTTGAACTACCCATGATATGTTTTACATGGGATTTTTGTTTCAATGTCCGCCACTTGTCCAAGCTAACTCTATTGAAACATAGAGAGAACCAAAGATCCACCACTTGTCCAAGCTAAGCTATATTGAAACATGGAGAGAAGGATGCTCCACCATTTATCCAAGATAGGCTTCATTGAAACATGGAGAGAAGAAAGCTCCACCATGTCTCCAAGCTAGGATCCATTTAAATGCCCTAAACCCATTTTATTTTGTGCATGGGGGATTTTATTTCAAGGCCCACCACTTGTCTAACCTATTATCCCTAGTAGCACGAGTGGTTTGGTCTCAAGATACACCACTTGTACACTCTATGTCATTATATTAGGAAAAACTATGTATTAAGGTCCACCACTTGTCCAACCTATAAGGTTATATCTTAAATGGTATCCTTTCTCACCACTTGAAATGCCCATGATATGTTTTACATGGGGGTTTCATTTCAAGGTCCACCACTTGTCCAAGCTAACTCTATTCAAACATAGAGAGAAGCAAAGGTCAACCACTTGTCCAAGCTATCTCTATTCAAACATAGAGAGAAGCAAAGGTTCACCACTTGTCAAAGCTAGGCTCCATTGAAGCATGGAGAGAAGTAACCTCCATCATTTTTCCAAGATAGGTGCCATTCAAACATGGAAAGAATCAAGATCTACCATGTCTCCAAGATTCTAGGCTCCATTGAAACACCCTAAAACCATGATATTTTGTATATGGGGTGTTTACATTCAAGGTCTACCACTTCTCTAACGTATTACACCTAGTAGCATGAGTGGTTTGGTCTTAAGATTCACCACTTATCCACTCTATGTCATTATATTAAGAATAAGTGGGTGTTAAGGTCCACCACTTGTCCAACCTATAAGGGTATATCTTAAATGGTATCCTTCACCACTTGTCAAGGTCCATCACCACTTTTCCAACCTATAAGGTTATATCTTGAATGATATTTTTCCTCATCACTTGTAATGTCCATGCTATGTTTTACAAAGGGGTTTTGTTCCAAGACCCACCACTTGTCCAAGCTAACTCTATTGAAACATAGAGAGAAGCAAAGGTCCACCACTTGTCCAAGGTAGGCTCCATTGAAACATGGAGAGAAGGATGATCCACCATTTCTCCAAGATAGGTTCCATTGAAAAATTGAGAGAAGCAATCTCCACCATGTCTCCAAGCTAGGCTCCATTGAAATACCCTAAACCCATAATTTTGTACATGAGGGGTTTACATTCAAGGTCCACCACTTGTCCAACCTATTAAAAGAGCAAGGGATATCACTTTTTAAAATAAGGTATTGAGCATTGATACAAGATTGCTAGCTTTCAATCCATTGTTGCACCATGGGTTTTTTATCTCAAAGTCCACCACTTGTCCAATCTATGCATATAATGTGCATGTTGTAGCATGGGGGATTAGTGCTTGAGGCCCTTCATCCATCCAAGTCAAGCCCCAGGAAATTGAGACAATTGAGGAACAAGATTAGCCAACTATTTAGTGTAGACTTGATTGGCACTCATCCAATTGGCTACGGTGGAGTTATAGTATTCATATCCTCGTGTATTTTTTGTAATGGAGAATGTAAATTTTGATCAAAGGTAATTTATCTTTGATTGTGGATTTAATAGGTATCTTTCTCACTTACAAGATGGACTTTGAATCTGGGGAGAAAGTGCATATGATTCATGTATCCATACTAGTGGAGTAATGCTTGAAGGATGTGGTCCTACCATTTCCTACGAAAACAAGCAAATGTTAATTCTCGAGGGTGCATGCATGCATCGATAGGGTTAGTGTAAAACAAAATCCATGGGAGGAGATTTGTAATATTCATACACAAAATAGGGGGAAATTTCTCTTCCTTTTACAATTTGAAAAAACTAAAGCTCCTCCTCTTAGCTATTGGTGGTACCACCAAAAAGTGGAAAAAGTGGTACCAACTATACATGCTTTCACCAAAAATGTGGACACGTAGGGAGATGGATAAACAATGAATCCAAGTTGGTTTGGAACGCAGTGGCATCCACATTCAATGCACCATCAAAGTGAAGGGACGCAGTCAGGGATGAGATGACCTGAGAGAACATTAGTGTGCTCAAGCAAAGAGTGAGTGGAAAGGACACTATTGTATGGCTCAACTATAGATGTGGACACCTGGGAAGATGGATAAACAATGAATCCAAGCCTTGCTTTCTTCACATAGTTCATAGATAGCCTTTCCAAAAGAAGGGATACAAGGCTAGAAGCAGATCCACCTCCAACTACATGGAAGACAAGAAACCATGCAAACTAGTGCAGCTATCTGCAAGCTTCGTGATGCGATCAAGGAAAAGATCAACAATCTCCTTTCCAATGGTATAATGGACACGACAAAAGTTGTTGACAACATCCTCTTTTCCACAGATGAGATGCTCAAGATGAAAGAACTTTCTAAAATTAGTATCAGTCGGAGGTTCATCAATTGTGGTGGGCCCAAATTGAAAAACATATTTTGAGGAAATGTTTTCCGGTCCCGGTCTCATTGAAGAAGGTGCTAAATGCTACATCACCTCCCCAAACCTCCCTCTTGTCTTTCTATAGTACAAAGTCACACAACCTAAAAATTCCTCATTCCAGGGGACTTTCTTTCTCGTTTTTTTTATTAAGCTTTGGCAATATTTCTTTTCATCTCATTGTCACGATCATCATACCTGTATAGCTTCTCCAAAATAATCGTAATCCGAGTAGGATTAACAATGACACTACATGTCTTAGGTATGTTTGATAGCTTTACACAGATACGGCACAACCAAAAAATAATTATTACCAAAAATATCATGGACTTTTAGCTCCAAGGACCTTCCCAAAACTTCTGTCAATCTTTGTGAGAATCTCAACAAACTTTCGAGCAATGTGGAAATTGTGGCAATCTAGAACAGGTGCATACCCATTTCCAATCTGACTGGGATGGTTCATGATAATAACTTGAGAGATAAATTTTGCAGCTTCCTAATTGGCATGGTTATTCTTAGATGTTGAGGCCACAAGCCCACACTCAAGATACTTGATAGCCACATTTGTTACGTTGAAGCCAACATTGTCACCCGAAAGTGCCTCACAAAGGGCCTCATGATGCATCTCAACAGATTTGACCACTTTTTTAGTCCAATTGGAGCAGAGGTAACAACCATCTTAGGCTTGATAATACCCATTTTGACTCACTCAACAAGTACCATTCCAATGTGATCTTATACACATCCTACAATGGCAGGGGGAGGGGCTTATCGGAGGGTCTCTAGGGCTCTAAAATCATGTCAAGATCCTCAAGGAGGGTGGGACCCTTATACCAATCAAGACTAGAGGATCTCTTAATCATGTTGTTTCCCTTGAACTTAGATGATATGGGAGCAAAAGTAATCTTGTCTGGGTTGTATTCTACTTTCTTCAGATAGGCAGACACTTCGTTTATGATTTCATCATATCAGGTGTTGGAGAACTTTGGAGTTGTGGCATCCATCTTGTCACAACAATAAATCATTTTGCTTCAGCCCAAGAGTAAAAGTCAACAAGACATGCTCACAGTTTTGTCCATCCTTGGAGATGCCATCTTCAAAACCTCGAGTTGTGGGTTCACTAATCAAGACCACACATTTAGCCTACGAGGTTCTAGTAATCATGTTCTTGATGAAGTCACAATGACTGGGTGTATAAAAAGTAGTGCATTAATATTTTGTGGTCTCAGATTTCCACAAGGAAATATCAATGGTAATACCACTCTCACACTTAACCTTCCTTTTGTCGAGCACCCATACATACGTCTTGAGAAACCTCTTGTTCATCTCAGCTCCTTCCTTCTTTGGCCTCTCTATGACATGCTTGTCAATCCCACCAAGCTTGTAGATGAGATGTCCAATGGTAGTGGCCTTTGTAGAGTCGACATGGTCAATGACCACAATGTTGATGTGAGTCTTTTCCTTTCCCATGGCTACTATACATATGTTGCAAGATTACCCCAAAGTGCTCCTTCTACTTGCAGTAGAAACATTGTGCAAGATCTAGATGAGGAATTCATGTCCTCTTTATGGCCTCCGGCCCATCGACAACAGCTTTCCATGCTCTTATAGGCTCCCATCTAGTTCCTTCTTTCATTTCAAGATGATGATTCAGATTCTCTTGTCACTTTTCTTGTCTATGCTCCAGCTCTTGTGTTGCCTCTCCTAGTCCCTGTTCTTTTGCTTCTTATGCTAGGCAAGCATTCAAAGAGATGCCATCTTCGTGTGCATGATGGAAAAAAAGGGGTAATAAAAGTGTAAGAATGTGCAAAAAAGGGGGGGGGGGGGGGGGGGGGGCTCCATGTTAGAGTTTTGTCATCTCAAGTGAGCTGCCTAAATTTGTAATCCAATTATTTATTTTGGTTTTTAGGTGTTTATTTTACTTATTTGTCAAAGTTTGGGTAGGGCTATTTATTGAGGTGGGTATATACGTGATCCCTTGCTCCCATTGTATTATCATTCAATTATTCATTGCCAAGGTTGATTGGTTCAGGGGTCTCTCTCTCTCTCTCTCTCTCTCTCTCTCTCTCTCTCTCTCTCTCTCTCTCTCTCTCTCTCTCTCTCTCTCTCTCTCTCTCTCTCTGTGACAACCATGTCTTTCATGGCCCTTCTCCGGCCTACCCAAAGACTCATTTTATGTAAATAGTGTTGGCATGTCTGAGCTAAGAAAATCCACATAGCACTGCCAGAGGCGGCATTGTTGTACTAGTAGAGATAATATTGGTTAGGGTCGGGTGCAACCTCTAAGATAATATATTGTTTGTTTACACACCTCCTTCGATCATGTTGTCCAAGCTCCTCCGAGAACTTCATATGTGGAAAACGGACATTGCATGAAAAAATAACAAAAGAATGTAGAGCACTATACAAGAAGATTTCCAATGAACATAAGAATGTGTCAATAAAGAGGACAATGATTAAATCTTTTCCTTACATGATTGGACTAGCAACAAACATAGCATTTTCACATTGAATGCACCCAAAGAGAAATGAAATTTTGAAATGCCATCACCACCCATCACCATCATGATTAAAATAATGAAAAATGTACTTTATTGAATTAGTAGAGTAATTCCAATATCTTTTGTAAAACTATTAAAATAATATCAAGATATCTCAAGAAATAATGAGCATTGATACTCCAAGGAGAGAGTTTCAATATTTTATAGTTTTTTTCCCATATGATTTATGAGTGTGTGATAAAGTGAAGGGGGACCTTAAGAAGCCCATTTGAGAGTCCAAAATTTCCCTAATGTCAATAGGGGCCAGTAAGTGAGGCGTAGATGAGGTGTGTTTCTCAATAAGACCTTACGTGCATGTTGGGTACTCTAGCTGAAGTTACACATAATTAGTGCAAGGATTCCATGGTGTCTTGCATGGATTCATTGACACCTTCACAATTCATCCAATATGCATTGTATAGGAGCTCCACATTTACATTTCATTGGCAGTTATCTCATTAATGAGGAAAATAACAATATGTTTCCATGACAAGAAGGTGGTGTCAATCTTCCCCTTATCCATCTTTGTGTGAGCTCACCTTCTTGAGAAACACTAAGTCAAGAACCTAGGTGCTATGAAAATGATATATCTCCCATATAGATGTAGAAGATGATTTAACAAGGAATTCACAAACCTACATGTGAGGGTGCTCCACTAAATTTTTCATAATCCACCTATCAAAATCAATATGGGTAATGCCTAAAGCTATTATGTGTTGATATTAGGGTGCTAGGAGATCAAAGCATGCATATCCTCGCAAATGGAGTAGTGGGTATTTGGTGGACACAGTGGACTAACACGCAAAAGGTGGATGTACACCAAACCTTGTTGTACTCACTCATTTTTTCAAAAGAAGTGGTGTAATTTTGCTAATAAGGATTCTCAATTGTAATATATTTTGTCATACCCTCTTAGCCTCTCTGAGTCTGCACCCCTTGTAAGTGGCCGAATGGCCATGGGAAAGTTCCCTTAGTTCTTAAGTCACAACCCTTATCATTAGCTTGAAAGAGTATTGGACGTTTACTATGAGAGCCTCTTGCTGCTACAATTTGTAATCCATTTTTCTCCTTATCTGGTCATCAGAATTCATTTCAAAATAGCACATTGTGTTCCTTGTCTCTTAGGCTCTACAATGTAAGTGTAATCATTCTCGATTCTATTGTGGTTCACGAAGTCTTTCTTGTGAGTAAATTCAATGATTTGAGGGGTCTTAAATGGTTGTGTTTTGATGTTTTGACCATGGATAAGTATTTCTACATTTAAGGGGGACCTTTTCGTGTAGTTCTGTTTCAGTTTTTTGCACATATTTTGTGATGGATCATGATTTATGTACCTTCCCAGATGGCTTCAAGACTTGGTAGGATTGTACCCTTACGTGTTCTAACACCTCTTCTTAAGTTTCTTTGCATTCCGAACTCGTTTGGATGCTGAAAAGGCGTGATAACCAGTGAGATCGGACATAGACTGATTTACTGATTAGGAAGTGGTTGATTTGCTTTTGCCATAGTATGAATAGCCCTTTGAGTTCAATTTGGTGAGATTGACACTCTCATTAATTCTCTGTGGCCCATCCTGAGTCGCTTACTTGCATATTGAAATTATGTTAGTACCAAAATGCTATGCTGTAGACGTCGATCGCGGGCGACCCACTAACATTGACATCATTGCCAGGGAAGTCGATCCTTAGGTGGTGAGTGACTCAGTTGTATGAAAAATCCCTTCCAAAGCTTTTGACACCCATTTTGTTTACATAGACAGTAAAGCATCTAGACGTAGGTTTAGTGCTTAGTAGAGATTGGATTCTGAGACTAGCCAGTGCTACTCCTTATGAGCAAAGAAAGTTGTGTGTGAAGTACAAGAGAGTATTTTGTTCTTTAATTTTCCCATGCTTGGAAAGGACTGTTTCACCACACACTTCATTGTCGTTTCTGCACTATTAGATTCATTTATGTTTGTGCATCTGTTTCAGTTTATAAGAGTAAATTAAGTAATAATTTCCACCATCAATTTGGGCCAAAAGGATCAGGGAAAAAACTGTCCAAAACCTTATTTTCGTGCCGAAGACCATAACTGTGAAAAGTTGTAAAATTGATGGTCAAAGCCTCAAACCTGAACCAAACCCAACAAAACTTGCAAAAAGGGGATATACAATCTTGGTAGAGACAAGCTGTGCAGAAATTTTCTAGCTTGCCTATCAAACATGGATTGCGATCCATGTACCTTTTAGGCAAAGTGAGCATACATTGTTTCCTTTGCTTAGAATAGACTCACAAGCATCAGAACCTTGAGTTTGGCCAGAATTGAAATGCTAAACAATCTTTTAAATCAAGAAATTGGGTTAAGCAGAGAAAAACCTTGATGAAAATTGAGAAAATTTGGAGAAGCTGAATTTTTATTTGTCCAAATTCAAAAAGGGGTGAGAATTGGGATGGACTAGAAGCAAGGAACCAGCAGGAGAAAAAATCATGACTAGATGTTTCCCAACATGGATCGCAATCCAAGTTTCTGGTAGACATTTGTAAGTGAAATTTGATCAATGCACTCCTGAGAACTAAGGGAACAACTTTTCCCAATGGAGCCATAGCAAAAAAGTGAAAAAAACTGATCAAAATACCCAAAAAAAGAGTTGTTTGCAAGAAAATCGCAAAGCAGACACAAAATCTTGCTTTTGAGTTGGAAAAAGTGGGTCAAATCCAAAAAAATTAGGGAAGAGCGTCACCATACCCTCTATCACAAACTCACCAAAGGTCATGCCAAAATCTTGCCAAATATGTATCGCGATCCATGTACCTTTTCGGAATTTTGAGCTGATAATTGGCAGGTAGAAAAGTGATAACATTTGAAGTACCTTCTCCCAAAGAACTCTTATAAAAAAAGGTCAAAAGGTAGGCCAAAACGACATAAAATAGATCAAGGGAGAAACCAATAAAATAGACCCTAAAATTTATTTTTGGTTGACCTAAAAAACTCCAAAACACTTAAAAATTATATAGCCAGCATCATTAGACCAAGGACTAGCTTTGTGTCAAGTTTCGGTACATTCTAGCACTGAGGTGTATGGATCGCGATCCACGTTCCTCTGACACAATTTGATACCAAATTTGCACCATAGCTAGAGGACATCAGAGGGAGTCTAGTGGCCCTTTCAAAACTGAATTTGGATATTAAAAACCAAACAAAAAGCCCAAAACTGCCAAGAACGCTAGCAAAGTGTCAGAATTGACCTAATTTTCAATCCAGGGGTCCATTTTCAAAAAATTTGATTGCATAGTGTCTACCAATCATGCTAAATCTAATGGTACCAAGAAAAGTCAATTTGACTTCCCAACATGGATCGCGATCCATGTTTCTTTGAGTCAGAATAAAAGTAGAATTCTACCACACACAGAGGTAGTCCACAAGAACGTAATGGATTTTTCAAAATTGAAATTGGACCTAAATTGTTGATGTTGTGAGTAAAAGTGTGTGCTATTGAAAAAACTCGTTAATTTTTGTCGATTGAAAGCTAGAACTAACAGGAATGGATGTAAACTCACAGCTATCAAGTATTTTTTGACAGATTGCACGTACTAGAGAATACAACCCAACAAGTAAGATCAAAACGGGGAATTTAGGCTAGCTAATGAGGTAACCCGGTTTGGATTCTGCAATACCAGTTCTTCATGAATTTTCAATCAAGAAGATTTTACAATAATAGGAATCCCAGCATCATAGACCAAGCAAGCAATCACTTAGTTGAAGGTAGCGTGAATCAAAGACCACTGCATCCTTTAGAACCCATTCTAGAGGAAATATTTTTTGACACCTCGTCAAAAAGATCATACAGCCTAATGATTGAGGACTTGAATAAGTTAAACCCTAAGGAAACAATTTCCATGGGGGTGGGTCCTTCTCAACTTGCATCCGACGTAAAATTATTGTACTTGAAGTTTCAATTTGGAAATGTGCTTAAGGCCAAAAGCTATAAGGATGGAATAGACCGCTACTATGGTAAGTTGGAAAATAAGCCAAGCGAGCTCAGAGACCTTGCAGATGTGGATTATGACGGGGATAGTTATTTCAACAGAGGGAAAGGATGTACTTAGTGGTTCACAACCCCTTTATTGTGGACAAATGGGGATGACTGGCACCAAGGACAAGATAGATGAAGATCTAGCAGATGAACCACCCAAAATGGATAAGCAAAATGCGACGCTCAGATGCACCAATGAGACAGAGCGGATTAATATAGAAAACACTTACGTGGGGCTATATAAATTCAATAATGGGGAACGAACACTTTATTATAGATGTGATGAACCCCATATCAAGGGACTGATTCAACGCAAAAAACTATATGTTTTTACTCTCACAAAGGGGAGAAGTATTTAGGTGGTCATAATGGACAAGTATGGCAAAAAATACTCTCCTATGGATCATAAGGAGTCAGAACAATATACATATTTTGGGAGACCACTCCACCAATACTATGTAAATCCAAAAGAAGTGAAAACCACGACTACTCATACGAGACCAAAAACTGGGCATGTAAGTCGAGTGAGAAACAGAATGGAAGATTCTTTTGGACGTGAACGATTTCCGAGCACAGAGCCTATGGGATCAATGGGGTCTAGGGCTTCTATGAACACACATAGGGGCTGTGTGGCACCTGACGTAACTTACACAACTACAATCCCTCCAACTATTACACGAAATCAACTTGATGAATGTATAACAGATAGGATACCAATTATAGTGCCGAGGGGAGACTATGAACCTAGAGATACCACACCAGGAGAACTAGGGGGTGGTGACGATGGTTGGGGAGTCCAAACACATGCGACCATCTCAAGTAGAAAAATGTGTACCCAAAAAGTATAGTGGATTGGGAGATTTGTATGCCCATGTTTTGATCTTCAAACAAGTATTGAAGGTGGAACAGGTAATTGATTTCAATACTCAATATGAAGGTTTTGGGTTGACTTTAGAAGGAATTTCTTTGACTTAGTTTCAACCTTTAAACAGCCTAGAATTCCCAAGTATTGAGCAACTTCTCCAAGAGTTTGCTGAGGAATCTCAAAGAGAGGAATTAAGCATAATATTGTATGCCATATCTATGCATTTAGACAAAAAGAGAAGGAAAAGGTGAAGGAAGCCTCACTTCATTTCAAAGCTACACATAGAAAGATGCCCTACTAGAGAACTACCTCACGATGAGAGACTGTGAGTTCTTTTCATAGAAGGATTACAAAATGACACTCTCAAAAAAGACTTGCACTTAAATGCATGTGTTACTTTTGAGCAAGTCACGAAAGAGGCGTTGTATTTGGTAGACAATTGCAAGGCATATGGAGAGGTGACACAGACACAGACCAAGGGATCATTAGCACCTCTTCAACCACTAGTGAGTCCACAATGAAGCTGGGTGGGCAAAACCCAACTGTGACAGATGTTGATCAGATGATCAAGGAAGTGATCTGAAGGATGAACCAAGGAAACAAGACGAACTCAAACACACGACAACCATCCACCCAAAAATGTGACACGTGTGGAGGAGATCATGCAACTCAGTGGTGCAACCTTCAATAGAGGCTAGGAGTAAACGTACCATGTGTACTGAAGTGGTGTGCTACTGAACAAAAATGGACAAACCATGAACCCCACAAAGGTTTCTATAATAGAAAATATATTAGAGAGAGACAATAGGGCAACATGGAGGGCAAAATTTTCCACCCCCTCCAGGATACCAAGTAGGGCCAAATAACGCAATCCAAGGACAAGAAAAACCTCAACATATGTTGGGGCATCAATCTCCTTTACCCCAGGAAAACAAGGCCATGGTAAGGATATCTCAACCTATAGAAGCACCTTATGATCAGAGTATGGTCCAGGTAGTTTCATACTAAAAAGATTTAAACAATACCTATGAGATGGGGTTTGACGAGAATGCATATACTTTGGAGGGACAAATTCCATGGATGGTTCTTGAAGAGATGTTAGAGCCCTCATACATAGCACAACCAACAAAAAACCATTACTTGGTAGATGAAAATATGCTTATTTTCATGGCAAACCAAAACTACAAACCTAGGGGATATCCTCCTAGAACAGGAGAACCAATGGGGACCCCACAAGCTTCTCCGCCACCTATAGGACCATGCTATGAATGCAGCGGTGATCATTGGGCAAGGATTTGTCCACACAAAGGAGAACGAATCAAATTTTTTGGGTTTTGTGAGGGGTATGCACATGACCATCTCATTCCACATTGTTCAAAAAACCCTGATAACAAAGGGAAAGCAACCATGAACAAAATCAGAATCATACCAAGCTAAAGTGGATCAGAAACAGAATCAACCACTCCGAAAAATGCAGTAACGAGAGCCCAAGCACATGAGGCTGCAAGGAACGCCCCAATCAACAACAAAGATAGAATATTTGTCTGTTAAAACCCCTAAGAAATCCTGGAAGGCAAGATGAGACAAGATAAAACCAAAAGAGAGAAAGAAAAAACAGCTTTGGAAACCAAATTAATGCAAATAGAGGAAGAGTTGAGGATGAAAAGAGACCTTAAGGAAAAAGGAAATGTATCAAAGCCATCAACAATACTGGGAGGTTTTGTCTTGGTGGACAAGGTCTTTGAACACTTGGACACGATCTTAAAAGATTACGATGCTAGATTAAAGCCTAACCAAACCCAGGAGGATAGGTGGATAACGTACCCTCACCAAGGTATGAAAAGGAGAGGTTAAAGATGTGCAAGGAGCTCATCCAAGCTTCTCAAGCGCTTATGGAACCACCACTTCCGACTGCTCCAAAATTTGAGGTGTTAATTCACAAAAAAATTCAAGAGTTGAAGGAACGTGGAATTGAAGATGGAGACCAAACAGATTCTATAAAGGAAACGCCATTGGATACAAGGATAGTAGCCAATACAACAGATGGAATGTATTCACAAGCACCTTTGCCAAATTTTGAGGTGGAAGAACAATGGCCATAGTATTTGTGGGAGCATATCAGAAACAGAAAAGATGGAAGTGTAACGCTTTAGTCAGTACCGATCACAGAGATCCACCTTGAGCATGAGCTCTACCCAAATGATATCTGATCACTGTATGGTGATGCAGGTATAGAGATGTCTAAAGACAACAAACCTCAACCATTGAAGGCTTTACCTTCATTTACTGGCAACCATGAAACAAGATCAGATGTAAAGAAAGTACCATCTCAATGGAAGGCTAATCTTAAGATGATGGATACCAAAACTCTTCATGAGCTGATGACATCCCTATCCGTTGTACGCTAACTCTATCAGAGTTAGTGCACATAACACCTCACCTTTGGGCAGAGGTGGAAAAAAATTGGAGAAAATAGGGCTGGTAATTCTGCCACCAAATGCTTCTCCAAAAACATTGAATACCCAAATCTCAAAACAAGCTAAACATGAGCCAGTTCTAGTGAACAAGGTAGGAGATTATTGTGAAGGAGAAGAAGGAAATACTACCGTGCCCGTGAAGTACAAAGATGTGAAGTTGATAGCAATATTGTATAGTGGAGCCAGAATAGCCATAGCCACCAAAGCAATGTGGAAAAAATGGAGAAAACCTGCTCCAAAAAACTAGAATGAAACTTCAATTAGCAAATGGGTATCTAGAGAGACCTATTGGCATTTTGGAGAAAATAGTAGTAACCTCTTGCGGAATTGCATATGAATACATGTTCACCATTATGAATTTCAATGAGAGTAGCAATTTTGATACCATATTGGGCATACCATTTTTGCGCCAACTCAAAATGGTACCAGATTGCGGTTACAAATACATCTTTCTAAGAAACAAGGATGCCACTACAAAAATCAGTGTCATTGACCATAGCTATAAAGATGTGGAACAAACCCTAGGAGAGGAGCTAAACTCCACAACTGACCAAGAAGGAGAAATCCCAGCTTGGCTACAAAACAAAGCTCACAATTGGATTGGTGAAACTTTTGAGGGTGGTAGTTTAAAGAAAGATGATTGAATTCATGATAGGTCAACACAAGACGAGGCATATGTACCATAACCATTTCCAGAAGAGATGTTTGAACCTATTGGATGGCAACAGATACTGGCCACTCTTGATGTATGTGTGAATGAGGTGACTATGACAAAATTCTGTGATGAGGAAGGATATGATATCATTTCATTTGAGATGATGAGTGTCACTCTAAATTCAAAATTAGAATTGGAAGTCACAGGGAAGAAGTTGCAGATTGTCAACGCATAGTGGATGAGATCTCACTAAGGGACCTTGACCAAACGGATGAAGAAGAATTCCAGGACTCCACGGATAAGCTGTTAGAGGACAACACAAACAAAGATCTTTCTGGTAGCTCAGATCAGAACATCAAATGGAAGGTTTGACAAGTGATCTACTATGATTTTTCAAACCAAAATCCTCAAAAATAGCATAGATATCAGAATAAACGCGCGAACAAACAAAACAAGATGAAGGAATACTCAGTACCTCTGTTAGCCAACAAAACGTAGTACTTAAGATTGGTTGAAGCAACCGATTGCCTCAAACATGGGATATCAAAGAGATAGATGAAACCTGACTCAGACAAAACAAAAATGAAAAAGAAGAACAAACAAAAATCATTAACAAAGAGCTTTCCGAAAAACCAACGAAGTTGTCCAAAACCAAGTGCAAAAAGAAGTTCAATGAATTGAAACGAGCTTTGAACGAAGTTTGGACAACAAAAATGGAAACTGATGAGGAATCAAACAATGATAAATTTGATGCACTTTCCCACTACAGGAAGTACAATATTCAAGATAGAAAAATTGTAGTGCAGAAACCCAAACCAGACCCAAAAGATCTTGGAACTTCATATGATGGGCCTGAAAAATCCAAATGCATAAACTTAGCAAAACCAAGTGATGAACCTAAACAGAAATACATTGCCATGGACCTCACCGAAGAAGAAGAGCGACTTTTGATAGATACACTCAGACGGTATAAAGATGTGTTTTCTTGGTCATACAACGACCTAAGTAGATCTAGAGATCTTTTAGCACATGATACCCCTTAAAAGTGATGCCAGACCATGCAGACAACGTCCTTATACATACAATGAGATTTTTGCCAAGAAAATTAAGGAAGAGATAGAAAAACGGAAGGATGTGGAGTTTGTCTACTAGATTGAACATATTGATTGGGTGTCCCCAATTGTGGTAGTACCCAAAAAGAATGGAAAATTGTGTGTTTGTGTAAACCTCAAACAGGTAAATACTACCACCATCAGAAACAACTATCCACTACCAATAACAGATCATGTTATTGAGAGAGTTGCAGGGAAGGAGGCCTATAGTTTTCTAGATGGGTTCTCATGTTACAACTAGTTAACCACATCAAAGCAGAAGATCATCATAAGACAACTTTTGAAATAAAGTGGGGCATATTTGCATACAGGGAAATGCCTTTCGGTCTGACCAATGCACCTGCCATTTTTCAAAGACTAATGAGTCATGCATTTAAGGAATATCTCAAACAATTTTAAGAGATATACATGGATGATCTCTATGTTCATTATCACCTGAGATTTTTTCACATAATGCATCTAGGGAAAGTCTTCAAAAAGTGAAAAACTTATCATATTTTCTTAAACCCTAAAAAATGTGTCTTCATGGTAAGACAAGGTAGAATTTTGGGCCACATTGTGTCCAAAAACAGGATTTCCAATGATGAAGAAAACATACAAATAATTATCGCACTACTGAGACAAACAAAAATGAAAGAAGTGCAGGCATTTATGGGACATTGTGGGTACTACAGGTGCTTCATATACATGTATGCTATAATAGCTAAGCCGTTGTATGCCCTCATTGCAAAATTTGAATGGACAGAAAAATGCAAGCACGATTTTTCACAAATTGAAGCAACAACTAATTTCTGCTCCAATTTTGCAATTCCCTGACTGGAGCAAGTTCTTTCACGTTCATGTTGATGCATCACCCTATGCCATAGGATGCATATTAGCCCAGCCAAGAGAGAAGAAAATGGATTTTCCCATTTTCTACTCTACTCGAGAGTTGAACAACACGAAGAAAAAGTATACCACTACAAAAAGAGAAGGTCTAGCAATGATATATGTTGTCAAAAAATTAGACACTACCTTCTTGCAAACAAGTTTGTTTTCTTCGTAGATCACCAAGAACTGTTATATCCGGTAAACAAACCTTGCAACACTCGAAGGATTGTTTGCTAGTTTATACTTTTTCTTGAGTTGACTTTGTAGTAGTTGTAAAAAAAGAGGACTACACACACACACGAGCAGATCATCTTTCTAAACTGTTCCATGGGAAAGCACCTGAAGATATTGATGATCTTCCAGATTCGTACTTGTTAAAAATTGAAATGGTTATGAGGTGGATTGAAGAGGTCATCCCTCTACTCATGATCGGATCGTTACAGGTAGAAAGACAACCATCAATAATACATCAAATAAGAAATCTCCAGCTTTTAGCAAGACGACTATACAAGCATGATAAGGATGGGATTTTGAGATTATGTGTATAGCTAGACGAATACAAATAGTACCTCAAACACGCTCATATACAAACTATAGAGTTTCATAGTGGAGAAATGCAAACCTACCAAAGACTAAAGAGACTAGAACCTACTCGCAAAAAATGGAACATCCATACTTATGTAAAATCATGTGATATCTATACAAAGCAACCTCCAGTGGAACACACCACCCTATTCTGAGTAGTACAAGGACCCAAATGGAGTACTCGCATAACTGAGTATTTAAAAAACAAGACCTACCCAGAGGGATGGGGTAATGCACAAATGAGAACTATAGCAGAAGAAGAAAAACATTATCTACTAATTTCCAACCAACTGTATAGGCGGGGAAAGGACGAAAAACTACGGCTATGTGCTACATAAAGTGAATATTTCTATATCCTAGAACAAGCACACTTGGGCCAGCCAGAGGGACATTTCTCTGTTGATAAAACAAGAAAGCTAGTACTTCACTCAAGTATATGGTGGCCAACCCTATTTAGGGATGCAGAGGATGTGATGAATGTCAACGCACAAAACAAACCCTACAAAGAGATGAAATGCCATTAAGGTCAATGATGGGAGTACGCGCTTTTTCCAAAGGGGGCATCGACTTTATTGGCCCCATAATACCTCCTACATGTAGGTTGCACGCACAATACATCATAGTAGCAACAGATTACATGACCAAATGGGCAGAAGCAAAGGCAACATAGAAAAATAATACACGGACTACAGCTCAGTTCCTTTTTGAACATATCTTTACCATATATGGTCTACCCATTGAAATAGTGAGCAATAGGGGAACACACTTCCTGAAAAATATCATTGAAAGGTTACTTGATGAATTCATAATCATCCATCGCAAATCAGCACCTATTACCCACAAGCTAACGAACAAGATGAGAGCACCAATAAAATCTTATACATAGTGCTCACCAAAATAGTCAGTGACTCAAGAAATGATTGGGATCAAAAGCTACACTGCATTATGGGCTTACAGAGTAGCTTTTAAAACTTCCATTGAGACGATTCCTTTTAACCTTGTGCTTGGGATTAATGCAATTCTACCCATGTAATTATTAATTAAAACACTACGAGTCGTAACACAATTAGGATGGACCAGACACGAGCTATCGGAGAGACTAGATATCGTGGAGAAATTGGATGAAACCAAAGTAAGAGCAGTAGCCGAGATATATGCTCAGAAAAGACAAATGAAAGCTTTCCATGATCAACATGTGATTAGCAAGGAATTCCAAGAAGGGGGTTATGTTTTAATGTATACCCTCAAACAACACTCCAAAAAATTCAAAAAGCGAGGATGGGACCTTTTGTAATACATGATATATCACAAAGTGGTGCCATCAAGCTTGCAGCATTGGTAGGAGATGAGATGCCTAATTGGATGAGTGGCTACGGATTAAAGAAATATCTTCTTTTTGCTGACACCAGAAGAACTCCAAACAATTCATGCAGCAGCTCAGTGCAGAAGTCAAGCCCATGACATTCACGAGCAGGCACAGCAAGAAGTCGAGCCCATGACATTCAGGAGCAGGCACAGCAAGAATTCGAGCCCATGACACTCAGGAACAGGCACAGCAAGAAGCCAAAATCAGAATATTAAAGTGGAAGGAACAAGCATACCTTCAGAGAAAGGCCCAACAGAACAATTGTATCAACTCTCCTCCAATACCATCCATGCAAACAAAGCCTACATGATTAGGTGGCATGGAATTACGCATTATATTGCAGCTTGCCGATGGAACCATCAAGCGTGCATTAGTGGACACTGGGGCAAGAGGAAATGCTGTCAAGTACTCCACTTTCAGGAAATTAACAAAAGAACCTCTAACGCCAAATACTATGGGGTTCAAAGTGGCAAATAAAGGCACAGTGGACAGTTTGGGATATGTAAATTTACCAATAACTGTTGATGGCATAGTTTATCCTCATCAGTTTCATGTAGTTTCATGTAGTTGAGGATAAGGATCTTAACGAAGAAATTATTCTAGGAGTGCCATGGATGCACACTTATTAAGCCACACCAAACTGGCATGATAATACTTTGCAGCTCAGGCAAGATGACCAATCTTTCACCACACCCTTTGTACAAACAGACTATGTATGGGAACCTCTTCAATCAACACTTGATCGAATCCAGTGATTTTCTCCAACGATGGTCAGGAAAATCTCGATACAAAAGTCCATTATGCAAACCAATATGAAGAAATATGGATACCCAAATGACATGGCAATGCAAGCCCACCCACGATGCATCACTAGAAACCCGACCTCAACAAACCACCCAAGGCTTTTGTCAAGCAACCTAGGCCAATCCAATCTCAACATCAACAAGCAAAAGAAATCAAGTGCGCATGGAAAGCAAAACAGACTAGCTCACTTGATGCCTTGTCAATGATGACCACATCCAAGCAAGTTTAGGGCGACCAAAACAAAGCCCTCAATCACAAGACAAGGCAGGGTCACAACTTCTAGAGGCCACTACTATCAAACAAAGGGCACCTTTCTACAATTACTTTTGTTCGGACCATGCAGCTTCAACATAACCTCACCATCAACAACCACTAAACTTATTGTTCAGAACCCATCTCTTGCACAGCATTTTGTTACCACATGCATATCATTGATTTGCATCATAGAGCCATAATATATGGCTATGCATAGACACATACTTCGTTTCCATGCACTCTGACACATGTTCATCTAGGGTGACTCACTTTAGGAAGGGAGGAAAATGCAGCAAGATCATCATTTTGTATATATTATCATCATTTATTTTTCTTTTCTCTTCTTTTCCTTAGCGAGTTTTTCAAAACTTTTTAACTCTTAGCACGCATAACCATGAGCCATATTGACACCATCTAAATGCCAGGTTAAGAATATGTATGTATGAGAGATTACACCAATTTAGGCAAAATTTATGCCAACTAATAATAATTGTAACTAATTTTCCTTTACTAAAAAACTAAAAATGACAAATAATCAACAAAAATTAATAAGTTGAGCCAGGAAAGTCGGAATTGACTTTTGAAAGCAAACACCAAAACTTCAAAGCAAGGGCTTCGAGCATGGAAAATATGGAAAGATTCGGCACACGACGGATCTTGAGCCAACTTCTAAACGATCAAAACTCATGATGGGGCATAGCCAAGAGGTAAATAAACTTCATCATAAACTTGAATCTTGGTTACCAACCATTGTTCTCTCCTCACTCTTCTAGGCTATTGAAATAACAATGAGACAAAAGAGAGACTCTTGATTATAATTCCATCGATAAATGATACATAATAAAATGTCCATCTAGTATAAATGTAGATTACAAGCGTATAGATCAGCAAAAAATTATCTAAGATAGTTGTGGTTGTCTTGAGGGAAATTCTAACCCTCATAGATGAATTGGGAGATTTCAATGCAAGTGTGGTGCAATGGTGTGGTACCTGGTTGCTGCATATGTGCAACACTATAAGAGAGGTTGTCATTGCAAGAGAGGTTGCTATAGCCAGCTGATATGAGAGGGGTTGTGGAGATAGGTGGTTGGCTTCACGCTGTAGTTTCTTCGACATGGTGTGAAAAATTAAATGCTCATTGTTTTATCATGGTAACAATGAGTATCTTGATTAGTTTGGAGGAGTATGGTATCACTACAACAACATGTGGTGCTATGGATCCTAGAGAAGCAAGGGAGGTGTAACTACATACAGAGTGAGTGGAGAAAAGTGTTTTCATAGGGTTTGTGTAGTAAGTGATAAAATTTTTTATTTGTCTTTGCTGGTTGTTTTTCATTTGTTATGTGTGGGCTACACAATAGTTCACTGTTTGGTTTCAGTTTCTCAACTTTTCACAGTGTTGCTTGGATGGTGGAAGAAGATAAGAGGATAAGAGCTAACAACTTATCAGTCCAATAGCATGGTGGATGATGATTTCTAGATGGCTGTTGCTTATGAGATGCCATTATCTAGATAGTGTTGTTGATTATGGAAATTTGGGCCCTATGCATATCACTAGAATCTGACTCCTTATAATCTTCATTTCCACTAGTTGAAAATTTTACTATGCATCATTTATCAATGAGCTTATAATCAAGAGTCTTCTTTTTGTCTCATTGTTATCTCAGTAGCCTAGTAGATTAAGGAGGTCATATTAATCTATTGAGATAACAATGAGACAAAAAGGAGACTCTTGGTTATAAGATCATTGACAAATGATGGATAGTAAAATGTCCAACTAGTGGAATAGAGATTGCAAGAAGGGCTCTAGTGATATGCATACAATTGGAATTGCCATAATCAATAAAAATATCCATAAGAAGACACCTCATATGCATCCTTGTTTGACATCTATGCCAATACTTCAAAAATCTTAGAAAGAGCTTCCTGTCCAGAATGTCTCCTCTTGTAATGTAGTGATTGTGGGATATTCCTATTAAGGGTAGTGCTAGGAAGCTCTAGGCTATTTCTAGCAAATTAAAAACAAGGGCATTTCTCCATATAAAATCACCTATGCGTGCATCTTCAAGGCATGTGGCATTATGCATGACTACAATATGGGCAAGTATGATATGGTTAGATAGGAGTCACGTGCTTGGCAGTACCTTGATTGACATGTATTCTAGATTTTATGTGCTTGAGAAAGCTCAAAAAGTGCTTGAGGAGATTTCTATCCACAATGTCTTATCTTGGAACTCTCTGATTGTATTGCAAGATATCCTCAATAGGGTAGGGCAGAAAGCTCTAGTCTGTTTTTGGTGGGTGCAAAGCAAGGGCATTTTTCCATATGCAATCACCTATGCTTGCATCTTGAAGACATGTGGCCCTATGCAGAATGCCAATATGGGAAACATAATTCACGATAATATTGTTAGTCACAGACTGTTGAAACAAAATAGCGTGCTCAAGACTATCTTGATTGACATGTATGCTAGATGTGGTGTACTTCAAAAAGCACAAAAAGTTCTTAAGGAGTTGGCTATCCAAAAATTCAAGTCTTAGAATACATCAATTGTGGGATGTGCCGAATAGGGATGGGACCACGAAGGTTTGGGTTGTTTTAAGTTGATGCAAAGTGAGCACATCTCTCAAGATGAAATCACATATGCTTGCATCTTGAAGGCATGTGCCAATTTGGAAGATGTTGAGATGAGCAAAGAACTCACAATGATATTGTTAGTCCGGGGTTGTTGAAAGAAAACTTTATGCTTGGCATTCCATTTGGTTGAGATGTATGCCAAATATGGCAAGGCCTAGAAGCCCTAGGCTAATTTCAGTAAATATGAAGCAAGGGCATCTCTCCAAATGCAATCATCTATGCTTTCATCTTGAAGACATGTGGAACTATGCTAGAGGTTGATATGGGCAAAAGAGCTCATGATGATATTTTTTTGTCAAGGCACTGTTGAGAAAAGAAGTCGTGCTTTGAAATACCTTGGTTGACATCTATGCTAGGCATGGACTTGAATATCAAATTCTAAAAGATAAGCTTAAGTTTGTTTTTGTTCTTAAATACCATGACTATGTAGTAGGAAATGGGCTACCTAGCAAGGCAAAGTGGAATCTTATAAATTTTGGAGAGACATAGTGCCTACTCTCACCATAGTTATGTATGACACTCAGGTAGACCATGCACACTATATTTTTTTGGTAATTTAGAATTTTCATGGTATCAAAAGTGTAACAAGTATTCTACTTTTGTTCGTAGTTCATCAAAGGCAAGCTTTTTGAAGTGTGTACTTATTCATGTAAAACCACTACAAGTAAGGTTAGTGCTTTATCTTGGCGTGTACGTTGCACTAGTGCTTCACACAAATTAATGAGTATTTGATGGTAACATAAAAATTATATGGAGATGAGCGAGGGTAGAAAACCCAGCCAATGAGGAAAGGTTAGCGACTTAGGAGCACGGAGGAAGCTGGTAGATCATGCAACAAGATCAAGGCATGAGGGTGCAAAGGGAAAACCCGGAAGGCAAGGTGCAATGTTTTTTTTAAACTTGAGGTCTTGATCTATGAGGACCCAAGCTTGCTGGGCAAAGTGGTGAAGGTCATTTGATGCTTTTTGACCGTACAATGATGTGCTTGATCCCTATCCCTAGTGGCTCCTTCACGACCTTTGCAATTGATGGCTTCTTGATGGACAATCTCCCAAGATTTTCTATAATAAAGTAACAGTGGAGCCAGTATGCAAGACTAGATAGGTCAAAACTCAACAACAAAACACTTGGTCATGTATAATTTCATTATGCTAATGAAACAACAACAAGTGTATCCTCTTGTATTTCCTGTACATCATCATCTTCCCCTACGCATCCCTTCTTCTCCATCATTGTGTTTTCATGTTGTAGTAATGACAGATGTTGTTGTAGCCACTCCTTGCAACACCACCACTACAAAGGCCACAATGCAAACAATGATGTTGTTGACATCTCCATTGAAATCCTAGGTGATCCCCAAATCCTTGGGTCTCAATCCTTAGAATATCCTTTACAAGATCCAAGCCATCAGTCTTGTTGAATCACCTCATCTTGTTTAGCCACTCACAAAATCCAAACACTCAGCCTTGTGGTATCACTGCATCCTATTCAATCACATGAAGCTAGTCCTGTTGCATACAACCAAAGCCAATCCATCCCCTGAGAAAGGTCAAGGTTGTCAACTCCCCAATCTACTGCATCGTGGTCAATCATAGACATGTCAGCAAAGACACTCTATAGAATATCCTTTACAAGATCCAAGCCATCAGTCTTGTTGAATCACCTCATCTTGTTTAGCCACTCACAAAATCCAAACACTCAGCCTTGTGGTATCACTACATCCTATTCAATCACATGAAGCTAGTCCTGTTGCATACAACCAAAGCCAATCCATCCCCTGAGAAAGGTCAAGGTTGTCAACTCCCCAATCTACTGCATCGTGGTCAATCATAAACATGTCAGCAAAGACACTCTATAGAATCCCCTCACCAAGATCAAGGTTATATTCATTCTTAAGAGTATAAGTTTTGATAACATTCTTGAAAGTGTTTTCGCAAATCTTTCTCATGTTGAGAAGCAATTAAATGATATGAGAGAGGAGCAAGACTTGTATGCACCATTGTGTTCTACTCGAAGGATTTTAGTAATCAGTCTCATGGCTTCCTTGGTAAAATTGATCAATCATGCCTTCTTGAGGCAGCTTTATGCTTGCTAGATCTGTCTTACTTGAGAGGATGGTGGTTCGTATATCATGAACTTTTGGAAGTCTAAGTTGGGCTTTACTGGTTCCAAATTTTGCAAATATTTAGCGAAGCAGAGAAGGATAGGTATCGGTACATTGAAAGAGGCCACTAGTGAAATGGACACCATTATGGCTTATGCAAAGCAAGATTGTGTGTCAAAAATTGGGCATGGTGACATCTCCAGGGAAAAGGTGAGGAAAAACTTAGTGAGGTTCTATTTGTCATTGTCTAGGCCAAATAAGAATTCAGTCCATCTTTACTGTATATTCTTATCTTGAAGCAAGGATACAAAGCAAGTGGGTCTACAACTGAGCTATGGCTATGAAGAAAAGAAAAAATTCCTCCAACGTAACCAACTTTAGTTTAGACGATGCAAGCTTGTAGATCAGTAAAACCTTACTTGAGATAGTTGTGGTTGTCTAGAGGGACATTTTAATCCTTATACATGAATTGGGAGATTTCAACTGCTTTACAAGTGTAGTGTAATGATATGGTACCTATTTGTTGCATATGTGAAACAGTTCAAGAGGGGCTATCAGTGCAAGAGGGACTGGTTAAGCAGCCAATATGAGAGGGGTTGTGGAGAAAGGTGATTGGCTTCACACTGCAATTGCTTGGACATGGTGTGAACATCTTCAATGCTCATTGTTTTATCATGTCAACAACATGTATCTTGATGAGTTTGGAGGAGTATGATATTACTACAATAGTATGTGGTGCTATGGATATTAGAGAAGCAAGGGTGGTGCAACTACATAGATGGCGAGTGGAGAAAACTATTTTTATGGTCGTTGTGTGGTAAGTATGGCTATACAATGTTTGATTTGTGTACTAATTAGCTTTTTTGGTTTTTTTTATTTGTTATGTGTGGGCTACACAATAGTAATTGTTTGGTTTTAGTTTTTCTCAACGTTCTACAGTGTTGCTTGGATGGTGGAAGAAGATAAGAGGATATGAGTTAACAAAGTATCGGTCCAGTTTTATAATAGCATGGTGGATGATGATTTCTAGATGGTTGTTGCTTATGAGATGCCATCACCTAGATAGTGTTGTCGATTATGGAAATTTTGGCTTTATGCATATCACTAAAATCTTTCTCCTTAAAATCTTCATTTCACTAGTTGAACATTTTACTATGCATAATTTATCGATGAGCTTATAACCAAGAGTCTCTTTTCTTTGTCTCATTGTTATCTCAATATCCTAGTAGAGTAAGGGATCATTGAGATAACAACGAGACAAAAAAGAGACTCTCTATACTAATAGATAATGGGGGAAGGGATTCCAGCCCCTCCCCCCGGACACGTGTCGACATTTGCTTCATCCGATGTTCATCCGGCGAGATTGTGCCCTGCAGCAAGTGTGTTGTGTGTGTGTGTGAGAGAGAGAGAGAGAGAGACAGAAGACGGAGCCAGTGCGCACTACGACTGTGTGATGGCTGAGTCTTCAAGGTTGAACTGGCAGTGCACTGGCACGCGCGATGGTCAGTCTGTTTGACGGTTGAGTCTTCAAGGTCGTGAGTGATCTGCCATGGCACGCGCGATTGCCCCGGGTGTGTGTGTACGGGTGAGCCCTACACCCGTTGGCACAGGCAACACAGGGCACTGGGGCAGCGCTCGGGAAAAATTTGTCTCAGCATAATATCACGCTGTCACAGGGCACTGGGGTAGCGCTCAGGAAAAATTTGTCTCAGCTTAATATCACGCCGTTTTCAATTTCCAAAATGTGTCTCAGCTTTTAATATCACGCCATTTTCAATTTCCAACGGGGAGCTCTACACCCGTTGACACAGGCAACACAGGCCCGCAGCGCTCAAAAAAAATGTGTCTCGGCTTAATATCACGCCGTTTTCAATTTCCAAAATGCCGATTGAGGGCAAGGAGAAAAGGAGAAATTCCGCCCCAAAATAGAGAAACTAGCCTAATTTTCTAAAATTTCCTCTTGGAAAAATGTGTCTCAGCTTAATATCACGCCGTTTTCAATTTCCAAAATGCCGGTTGAGACAGAGAGTGAGAGAGAGAGAGAGAGAGAGAGAGAGAGAGAGAGAGAGAGAGAGAGAGAGAGAGAGAGAGAGAGAGAGAGAGAGAGACATTTCGGCTCCCCTCCCTGACACGTGGCGGAAGCAGGATGATCCGGCAGATGTTCCCTGGCGCGCCGGCAGCGGACAGACACTGCACGAGAGAGAGAGAGAGAGAGAGAGAGAGAGAGAGAGAGAGAGAGAGAGAGAGAGAGAGAGAGACGTTGCCCCGTGGCGTGTGCCCTGCGTGAGTCACAGAGAGAGAGAGAGAGAGAGAGAGAGAGAGAGAGAGAGACGTTGCCCCGTGGCGTGTGCCCTGCGTGAGTCACAGAGAGAGAGAGAGAGAGAGAGAGAGAGAGAGAGAGAGAGAGAGAGAGAGAGAGAGAGAGAGAGAGAGAGAGAGTCTGCCCCAGGTCGCCGGCTGCGTGATAGAGAGAGAAAGAGAGAGAGTCTGAGAGAGAGAGAGAGTGAGAGAGACATTCCGGCTCCCCTCCCTGACATGTGCTGGAAGCAGGATGATCCGGCAGGTGTTCCCTGGCGCGCCGGTAGCAGCGGATAGACACTGCATGAAGAGAGAGAGAGAGAGAGAGAGAGAGAGAGAGAGAGAGAGAGAGAGAGAGAGAGAGAGAGAGACGGCGCGCCGTGGCGTGTGCCCTGCGAGAGAGAGAGAGAGAGAGAGAGAGAGAGAGAGAGAGAGAGAGAGAGAGAGAGAGAGAGAGAGAGAGAGAGAGAGAGAGAGAGAGAGAGACGGCGCTCCGTGGCGTGTGCCCTGCGTGAGAGAGAGAGAGAGAGAGAGAGAGAGAGAGAGAGAGAGAGAGAGAGAGAGAGAGAGAGAGAGAGAGAGAGAGAGAGAGAGAGAGAGAGAGAGAGAGAGAGAGAGAGAGAGAGAAATGCTGCCCCTCGCGCGTGAGTCAGAGAGTGAGTCAGAGAGAGAGAGAGAGAGAGAGAGAGAGAGAGAGTCTGCCCCTGACCGCAGACTGCATGATAGAGAGAGAAAGAGAGAGAGTCTGAGAGAGAGAGAGAGAGCGCCTGCACTGGCCGCCGGCTGCGTGATAGAGAGAGAAAGAGAGAGAGTCTGAGAGAGAGAGAGAGAGGGAGAGCGCCTGCGCCAGTGCTCGAAAAAAACCTAGGTTCAGTGTAATCCCACCTACAAATTTTAAAATTTACCTCTAAATTTTATATTTGAAGGTGACAAAACCTACAAAATAAAAATAATGAAAAAATTAGTGTAATTTGGTGTAAAAACCTTCAAATTTTGTCAATCTACCTCTGTTGTTTCAAATATGTAGGTTTGCCAAGTTTTTAGAAAAACGTTTTTTCGAGCACTGGCCTGCATGCACGTGCAGTAGGGGAGAGAGAGAGAGCGCCTGCACTCTCTGTCGCATCACGGATGCGCACTGCACACATGCAGTAGGGACAGCAGCTTAATACGGTGTCATTTTCAATTTCCTGGAGTGACGAGTCCTTGACTCCTTGGGTTTTGTGAAAAATGTGTCTCAGCCTAATACCGTGCCCATTTCAGTTGTCAGAAGGATCACCGATACTTTGGGTTCATTAGCTTTCAATATGTGGGTTTCATAGGAATGGAGGCATGAACGATCGATCGATGGTGTAGGGGGAATTTCGCGCGCACACACACACACACACACACACACACACACACACACAGGCTCAGGGCCTGCAGTCGATGAGGACAAGGGGAAAAGAAAAAATCCCGTCCCAATTTTGTACGTTTGGAGAAAAAAATTCCCGAACTCACCCATAAAGAGAGAGAGAGAGAGAGAGAGAGAGAGAGAGAGAGAGAGAGAGAGAGAGAGAGAGAGATGTACGCGTCGAGACAATGGCACGGCCTCAGGCTCGGGTTTTTTTCTAACACTGCTGGAGTCCTTGACTCCTTGGGTTTCGTGAAAAATGAGTCTCAGCCTAATACCGTGCCCGTTTCAGTTGCCAGAAGGATCACCAATACTTTGCGCTCATTAGCTTTCAAGCTGTGGGTTTCATAGGAATGGAGGCATGAACGATCGATGGTGTAGGGGGCATTTCGCAGAGAGAGAGAAAGAGAGAGAGAGAGAGAGAGAGAGAGAGAGAGAGAGAGAGAGAGGAGAGAGAGAGAGAGAGAGAGAGAGAGAGAGAGAGAGATGTACGGGTGGGGACAATGGGGAAAAGAAAAAATCCCATCCCAATTTGTACGTTTGGAGAAAAAAATTCCCGAATTCACCGACAAGAGAGAGAGAGAGAGAGAGAGAGAGAGAGAGAGAGAGAGAGAGAGAGAGAGAGAGAGAGAGAGAGAGAGAGAGAGAGAGAGAGAGAGAGAGAGAGAGAGAGAGAGAGAGAGAGAGAGAGAGAGAGAGAGAGAGAGAGATAGATGTACGGGTGGGGACAATGGCACGGCCTCAGGCTCGGGCTCCTGGGGTCAATCGTTGCAGCGTCGTATCAGGTTGTAGGGGTGCCATCTATGGCATGGTGAACTAGGGTAGGCCAACGAATCAGTGGCAACAAGCCAAGGTGCAAGAACGAGAGAGAGAGAGAGAGAGAGAGAGAGAGAGAGAGAGAGAGAGAGAGAGAGAGAGAGAGAGAGAGAGAGAGAGAGGCTGTCCCAGTTGTGCGCGAACGCCGAGAACCAGGGAGATGGTTAAGCATAGTGGGCGAGAGAGAGAGAGAGACAGAGAAGAACACACATTGGCTGTGCTCGAAAAAAATGTGTCTCAGCTTAATCTCATGTCGTTTTCAATTTCAAATATGCCATTGGGAAAAGGAAAAATTCCGTCTCAAAATAAGAAAGTAACCCAACTTTTTGAAATCTCCTCTTTGAAAATTCAAGCAAAGGAATTTTGTACATTTCGGAAAATGATTTTTCCCGAACTGACACACACACACACACAAAAGAAGAAGAAGAAGAAGAACAAACATTGTCGCATCGTGTTCGGGAAAAATGTGTCTCAGCTTAATATCCTGCCATTTTCAATTTCAAAAATGCCGATCGAGGACAAGGGGAAAAGAAAAAATTCCGTCCCAAAATAAAGAAAACTAAACTTTGTGAAGTCTCCTCTTGGCAAATTCGAGCAAAGCAATTTTGTACGTTTGGAAAAAAAAATTCCCGAATTCACCCAGAGAGAGAGAGAGAGAGAGAGAGAGAGAGAGAGAGAGAGAGAGAGAGAGAGAGAGAGAGAGAGAGAGAGAGAGATGTACGGGTCAGGACAATGGCACGGCCTCAGGCTCGGGCTCCTGGGGTCAATCGTTGCAGCGTCGTAGCAGGTTGTGGGGGCGCCAGCTATGGCGTGATGAACCAGGGTAGGCCAACAAATCAGTGGCAACAAGCCAAGGTACACGAAAGAGAGAGAGAGAGAGAGAGAGAGAGAGAGAGAGAGAGAGAGAGAGATAGATAGATAGATAGATAGATAGTTCTATTATCGTCCTGGGAGGTCAAATATGACCTATGGGACCAAATGAACATGTCACGTGGTGTGAGTGGAGTTCATAAGTGACTCTCGATGCTCAAAAATGGCTGAAATGAGCGTCGCAATAGAGAGTCCACATCATGGTTGGGAGAGGAAGGTATGTAGGGAGAGCTCATGGCTGTATATATGGGGAAAAGAGGACCTAATGTGATCAAAAGTTGAGCACTCAAGTAGTGTGTGGTACTCACTCTCTCGCACTTGACGAGGGCATAAGGTGCAAAGTCGATGACACTCCTCGCCAGTGCCCCAATGTCCTGTCTCGCAGCGTAGAGAATGGGAGCTAAGACGAATGGAGGCAATGGTGCGGATCGCACTCAACGGGATGGGCTCAAGGATGTAGGAATGGGTTCGGTTACCTCGTTCCGAGAAGAAGAGAGATTTGTAGTTTGGGGCAACGTGTGTGGTGTAATGGCTGAAGCGAGAACCTCCGGATTTCTCCCAAGCCATGATACATTGGCGTTGTAAGAAGGCCTCATTAACTTGGGAGT
This sequence comes from Adiantum capillus-veneris, assembly GCF_014529385.1. NCBI lineage: Eukaryota > Viridiplantae > Streptophyta > Polypodiopsida > Polypodiales > Pteridaceae > Adiantum > Adiantum capillus-veneris. The sequence continues at coordinate 152,642,748 of NC_140932.1, read as the reverse complement.
CGATCGACGCATCCTTGACCAAGTGACATGCATCCCATCTTCCAAACCATTTCTTGATATCAAGCATCCACCCCAAACTTAGTATTTTGCTCTTGCATGTCTTTTGAACCTTTTGACTTGCTTCATATGCGATTCTAGGAAGTCGATGCAAAGGGCTACGTTGTGTCTTACGCATGTACTCCACAACCCTTTCCATGCCCAATACCTCAATGGGAAGCGATCCGGACTCAAGAAGTAAGAGCATGTAGGGTGTTTGTGTCTTGACTTGGAGAAAGTTGGTGAGAAAACGCTTTTGGACATTCTCAAACTCTTTCCAAGTAGACTTCCCGATGCTTCCACCCCACACCTCCACTCCATAAAGAAGCACCGGTGTCACCAATGTGTCAAAGAGGTACTTTTTGAGAGCCCAACACTTGATCTCTCCTGCATTGCACATGTTCTCAAATGCATAATAAGCCCTCTTTCCGGCTTCCAAGCGACGCATTGCACAATCCTTCCATTTATGATTGGATGGAACCTCAAGGCCAAGGTACTTGAAGTGATCTACCACTTCAGGTTTCTCATTGTTGTATACAATGCATGGATTTTCGTCATTGAGGGTCTTTACAAGCATAACCTTGGTTTTAGATCCATTCACGATCAGCCCGCTATGTAGGCAAAAGCGTTCCAAGACACTCATAAGCTTTTGTGCATCTTCTAAGGTATGTGCCAAGAGCACTACATCATCGGCATAAAGCAAAAGCATGATCACCGCATTTCCAATCTTAACCTCTTCTATGCCTTCTTGCTGCATAAAATCAAGAACCATGTATTCCAATTCATCAATGAGTAGCCCAAAGAGGGTTGGGGAAAGTGGGCATCCTTGTTTGACACGAATAGTGCTTGCAAAAACTTCTGAAATTCCATCTCCCATACGTAATCAACATATCACTTTTTGGTAGATGCGAAAGACTGCATGCATAAATTCTCTCGGCACTTGAAGGCTTTGCATACGTCTCCAAAGATTTCCTCGCGGTACCATGTCAAAAGCTTTCTTGAAATCCACAAAGCAACAATACAACTTTTTTCCTTTCAATCGAGACGCTTCCATAAGAACTCGAAGAGTGACAAGGTGATCAATAGTGCTATGATGCTTTCGAAAACCTGCTTGGCCAAGCGCACGTTTGCCATTCTTTTCAGCCCATTCACTTATCTTCATCTCCATGATACATCCAAATAACTTTGCCATCAAAGAACCAACCATTATAGTGCGATAGTTGTTCACATTGTTTACATCTCCTCCTTTGTGCAAAGGTTTGATCCAATTTGCACTCCAATCATGAGGCATGCCATACTGAAGTGCAAGGTTAAACATATCGCATATCCAATATCGTGTTTTCTTGCTTGTCCATTTAATCATTTCAGCCTTGACACCTTGAAGGTCACCTGCCTTGCGAGTAGCAAGTTTCTCAAGCGCGCGGCATACATCTTCAATGGTAAAGAAGGGAGACATAAATGGAAGGGATCTACAACCCTCCATCTTATCAACATTGGGTTGCTCATAGAGGTTCTTACAATGCATATACATATCCTCAAGAGTCAAGTCACCAAAGCTCTCAACGCGCTTGCCTTTTAGATTTTGCCAAAACTTGCCACATGCATGTGCTTTCTCTTGTGCTAAAAGAAGTTGTTTTTCGACTTCCCACCTTCTCCTCTTCTTTTGAACAAGTGCTTTGTATGTGTGTGAACATTCCAAGTAAACTTCCTTGTCTTTGGTTGCATCCAATTTTAGCAAGTGTTTTCGGGCTTGACTACATTCCATGTCAAACCATTTCTTCTTGGTGCTACCCTTCTTAGACCTTTTGCAAGACATGTGTTTCGCCGAAAAGTATTCCTTCGCACAAGAGAAAATTACTTCTTTGAAAACTTTCCACTTGCATTCTAATGTTGGGCTCCCTTGATGCTCTATCATGCTTAACATTTGGTCCACCATATCAGCATATATAAGTGCTCGTTTGAAGTCTAGACGTAGGTACAAATGATTCACATCATGATTGGAGGCTACATGCTCGGGCCGTTTACCACACTTGAGGTCAATACATAACATCCTATGATCCGATTTCGGAGTCCATTCACCAAGTGTAAAGCTTTGTATGCATTCTAGAGTGGCTTCTGAGAACAACATATAGTCAATCACACCAGCACCATTGTGCTTTCTACATGTAAAGTCATTGGTGCCTTGCCATAGAGATACACCATTTGCAATGAGCATTCCGGTACTATTGCACATATGTAAAAGTGACTTTCCATAGTGATCCACTTCTTTTGCATCATTAGAACTTCGATTATACATGTATAAGTCATCCACTCTTCTTGATACATGCGGCATGTCGACTTGTTGTGTGTCGTGTTGTAACATATTTGTGCGAGCATTCATGTCTCCAAAAACAATGACTTCACCTTGATCCTTGTAATGAGCAATGTCTTCCTCTAGTTCAACAAAGGGCTGATCTCTATCCATATTCAAGCGAGCATAAAAATTGGAGTCATAGTGAGGAATGTAGCAGCCGGCCACAAACATGACTTGACCATTTGGTGGGCTGATTTTCAGCCATAAGTAGCGTTTATACTTATCTTCTTTGAGAATGGAAACATCTTTCAAACCCTTTTTGGTCATACATGCTACGGCTCCTTGCCCTCTTCGTTGCTTTGCATTTTTGGCCCACATCAAAGAATGCTCATCGTATTTGTCAAATCCAAGAATTCGTTGCGCATCATGCTCCCATGTTTCGACAAGAAGTATCACATCGGAGTCATTGGTAAGCTCATCAATGCCAATTCCCGCATTCCATGGATACCCGTTACAATTCCAAAAGCTTATTCCGAGAGAGAGAGAGAGAGAGAGAGAGAGAGAGAGAGAGAGAGAGAGAGAGAGAGAGAGAGAGAGAGATGCACGGGTCGAGACAATGGCACCTCCTCAGGCTCGGGCTCCTGGGGTCAATCGTTGCAGCGTCGTAGTAGGTTGTGGGGCTGCCAGCTACGGCGTGGTGAACCAGGGTAGGCCACCAAATCAGTGGCAACAAGCCAAGGTGCACGAACGAGAGAGAGAGAGAGAGAGAGAGAGAGAGAGAGAGAGAGAGAGAGAGAGAGAGAGAGAGAGAGAGAGAGAGAGAGGTTGTCCCAGTTGTGCGCGAACGTCGAGAACCAGGCAGATGGTTAGTCGTAGTGGGAGAGAGAGAGAGAGAGAGAGAGAGAGAGAGAAGAAGAAGAAGAAGAAGAAGAAGAAGAAGAACACACACTGCTGCGCCGTGTTCGGGAAAAATGTGTCTGAACTTAATATCCTTTCATTTTTAAATTCAAAAATACCGGTTGAGGACAAGGGTAAAAGGAAAAATTCCGTCCCAAAATAAAGAAAAGTAAACTTTTTGAAATCTCCTCTTGGCAAATTCAAGCAAAGGATTTCTGTATGTTTGGGAAAATGATTTTTCTCGAATTGACAAAGAGAGAGAGAGAGAGAGAGAGAGATGTACGGACCCGGGCAATCTCACAGCCTCACGCCCGGGATCTTGGGATCAACCGTCGCAGCATCGTAGCAGGTTGTGGGGGCGCCAATTATGGCGTGGTGAACCAAAGTAGGCCAACGAATCTACGGAAACGAGACAAGGTGCACAAACCAGAGAGAGAGAGAGAGAGAGAGAGAGAGAGAGAGAGAGAGAGAGAGAGAGAGAGAGAGAGAGAGAGAGAGAGAGAGAGAAGAAGAAGAACACACATTGGCTGTGCTCGGGAAAAATGTGTCTCAACTTAATATCATGTCGTTTTCAATTTCAAAAATGCTGTGGAAAAAGGAAAAATTCCATCCCAAAATAAAGAAAGTAACCCAACTTTTTGAAATCTCCTCTTGGCAAATTCAAACAAAGGAATTTTGTACGTTCTGGAAAAGAACTGACACACATACACACACACACACACACACTCACACACCCTGAGAGAGTGGGTGGGTAGGTATTTTAAAGAGAGAAGACATTTTGAGGCAAGATATAGCGCGAGAGAGAGAGAGGGGAAAAATCCACATAGCACTGCCGGAGGCAGTGCCGCCACCGAAGGCGGCACCGTTGTACTAGTTGGTTATAAGATGCATAAGAAATGCATTAGGGAAAATTTGGACTCACAAAGGGGCCTTATAAGGAGTTTGACTTCCTCTCTCATGTCCAAAACGGACGTGCGGTAAATTTTTTTGCAAATCAACTGTAAACTTGGCGGAGATTTGACAGTTAGAATTTACTCTTCAAGCTCTTTCTATTGATATATAGCACGCCATGAGATTCCTCATATTTTGAAAGATTCTATTTTTTCTTCTCTTGTGATGTGACAACTCCGTCTAGAATCTAGAGAATCAAAAATAGAATCTTTCAAAATATGAGGAATCTCGTAGCGTGCTATATATCAATAGAAAGAGCTTGAAGAGTAGATTCTAATTGTCAAATCTCTGCCAAGTTTAGAGTTGATTGGCAAAAAATTTACCGCATGCCTGTTTTGGACATGAGAGAGGAAGTCAAACTCCTTATAAGGCCCCTTTGTGAGTCCAAATTTTCCCTAATGTCCAACTAGTGGAAATGGAGATTTCAAGAAGGGCTCCAATGATATGCATACAATTGGAATTCCCATAAGCAACAATACTATCCATATGATGACACCTCATTAGAAGCAACCATCTAGAAATAATCATCCACTATGCTATTACAAAACTAAACTAATACGTTGTTAACTCATATCCTCTTATATTCTTCCACTGTCCAAGTATGTTAGCAGCGGCTAACACAGGCTACACCATTTATGCACCAAGTTGTGGATGTGCCATAGTGCACATTATTTACTTCTCATTGTATAGGGCTTGGACTCATCTAGGAGTTCCAAAGTTGTATGAGTCTAGGCTAGAGAGCTCACTTTATCCCATAGTTGAAGGGTTTGAGGCCCAAAGCTATACAAGAGCCCTATGCTTAATGAGAGGTCATTCTTGAGTGGTCCTTTTGAGAACTCTCTCCCTAGAGGAGGTCTTGATGGCCTAGCCTTTGAGCTTAATGCCCATGCTTAGAAGGCTAGTGCTAATCACATGTAATTAGTGTAATCCTCTCTTAATTAATCTAGACTTCATTATGTTGTCAATCATGTTTATCTACTTTCCTTCATTGTTTTGAAGTGTTGATCTTCTCTAATCTAACTCTTACTTATGCTAAGCTACTCCGATTAGTGGAGTCCTTATCTAACTCTCTCGATTAAGCGAAGTGGACGTACTTGTGATTGAGGGATTAGAGTTTTCCTCTAATGGTGTGTTTGTGTATATGTAGGTTTAAGAAGCCTTGAGCTTCATTTGATTATGTGTGACTTGATTTCGACACCATGATTGGCATGGTTGGGGTGGCCTACTTGAATGCAATCTTGTGTGCTTAATCGTCAATGCATGTAATTAGAGTTGTGCTTGAGAGATTCCAAGATTAGTGTGTTTCACTTCGTTGCTTGATGTGTGTAGATGATTGCTTGAATTGATGCTTGATATGCGATTAGCATTAGTTGATTTGGGATGATTTCTATTTGCATTGGAGGATGCACGCTCTTGAATCCTCTCAATCTTTGCATCCGATGACGCTCTCGCACATTCTTTGTGTGATGCCTCTAAGCCCTAGCCGGGTCATGCTCTCTCTCTCCGGATTGATAGATTTTGTGGGAGATTGCCTATGCTATGGCGAGCCTCCAACATTGGTGCCGTTGCCGGGGACGGGTTGCCTACGCTAGTGGAGTTGAGGTTGCAAAAGATAAGAGTAATTTGATTACCGATTTCTTGTAATTAGGTAGGATTTGATTTGTGTGTAGTGTAATTAGGTTTAATTGGATGTGTATAGAGTCATTTCACCCCAAAAACCCCTAAATTCTCTTTTGATTTTGCTAATTTTTCATTAACCTTCACTAATTTTGCATCCCATCCATGCTAATTTCATGCTAATTGTGCTAACCTAACCACTAATTTTGATTTGGAATGTATACTAAATCCCCTTAATTGAGGAGGATCATCACTCTTAATTGCTCTAATCTATGCCTAATCATGTGATTGAGTGTTGATTTTGGTCAATTTTTTGATCAATTTTGGACCGAATCGGAGTTGCACGCATGTGTGTGCATGATGGAATCGTCGCATGGAGCAAGGATTAGCTTGGATACAATCAATTGTAAGTGGATTGACCTACTCCGTTCAATTTTTGATTGATTAAGTTGATCCCATTGAGTTGCTAAATCATTGCTAAAATTAGGTGTGTGTGCCTAATTGATGGAATTTATGCCTAATTTGATGAAATTGGAATGAAATTGTAATCAAATAGGATGCCTAAATGCTTGTAGATTGATGATTGTGCAATAAATGTGTATGCAAGCATTAAGAATTGGCCTAATTTCGTTGCTAATTGAGCAAAAAAAATTGGAATTGTGCACCTAATTTTTGTGTGTGTGCAATGCTAAATTGAGTTAAAATTTGATCAATTTTTTATTAAATTGAGTTAATTTAGCATGTATATACTCATGTATGTGTGATCAAGTGTGCAATTGATGGAATGCAATGAGTGTTTAATGAAATTTTTGCACAAATCGACGGCTTAAATTTGGGTGTGTGTGCCTACTCAATGGCATTCAAAGTCCAAATTGAAGATGAATGATTGGCCTTGGTTGGCGTTTGTGATGATGAAAAGACCTAAAATGGTTGGTGTTCTATGTGTATAATTGATGATTCGATTGATACACAATTGAAAATGATTTTACATTTTACCATTGTCATGTATGCTAATTTGATTGGATATGGTAAGAATTTCGGTGATTTGTGCATTTGGAGGTGCCATAATCACATGTGTGTAGCCATAGAATCCAAAAATGACAAATCCGACAGGGTTTGGATGATTAGAGAAATCAAAGGCGAGCAATTAATTTTGCGATGATTAAAAACCGGGTTTGAATTGACCAATGTTTTGTACCAAATTGGTATGCATAATTATGGATAGTGATATGAGTAATGCGAGTTGCAATGATTGATAAGTTGGATTGAAGTGGCAGTTGAAAGAAAAATTGCCCATTAATCAACCATGAGGGAATCTCCCAATTGATTATAGATTGATTCGATTTCGAAATTTGAATTGCAATTTTCAATTGAAATGGAGAATGATAGGCTACATGTCGATATATACAAAATTTTGGTGCAAAGCTAATTACTTGTACTAGTGAATAACCGTATGATTTTTGATGAGAATATTCACTTGTTTTTTACGAATCTTTGATGTGGGAGGTCTCATTGTCGTGAACATGAAATTATGTGATCAAATTTTATCAATGATGGTGTTAAGCATAGAAACTATTTGTGCATTCAATAAGAATGTCCACCTAACTGCCTATGGCCTACAGCGGGAACAAGCCCCAAATTCACCACACACACACCCATTTTCGTATTGAATGCCCACGTGAACCTATTAGCTCTCGATTGCACACACCTGATTTCGGGGTCGCATGCACTACAGTCCAACCAAGCTACAAGTTGCCTGGCCAGGATTGGCGTTTTCGACACACTCACACTCTTCGTGTTGTTCCGCTAATGAATGCAGGGCTGGAACCTACTGCAGGTCGTCTCAACACACATACACACACACTTTCTCGAAATTCGGATCTAATCATCCACTTGCTGAATCGCTGTTGACTCGGAGCCGACCCCACCCACTTGCTTGGCTTGGCGTTTTCTGCCGCACACACACGAGCTCACTCATCATCTCCTATGGATGCGGGATTTCAATTTCCATGCCTAGTGGCACAGACGATCAAGGTATCGATCCATTCAAGCTGTAGCACACCCCATGCGCTGATCGTAGCTCGCAATCTCTGTGGATGCCCTCTGACTAAGCGGATTCTCCTTGTGACAATGTTTGCACATTGAGCTCACGGGGCCCGCCTGCCTTGATGCCCTTGTTTTTTGCTACAAACTTGCTGAGCCACAGCTCGTTGACCCACCCATTTTGCTCTCTCCCGCCCCAACCACTTGCTTGGCGCTGCCTATTGAACCCACACCGCTCAGTGCTCTCGCTGCCACCCTTTCCCCGTAACCAGTCCCTGGACTCGCCATCACACTCACACAAACACAGTCACACACACATGCCTGCAAGCAATGGAACCCACTGGCCGCAGCTCTGCGCTCGCCCACAAACACGACCACTCACACACACAATCTGTGCATCCAGATTCAAGCCGCATCTCTCTCAGGTCTGTCAAAGTCGAGAGTCGGCAGCTCGGCGAGCTCTCTTTTGAGATCTTCAACTCACACCCTCTCTCATCCGCACTCAACCTGCTCAATGTCTGCAGTGAGGAAATAAGATAATCAATGAAATATTCCATGGAGACGATTCCCACGAGATCATCTCCTCTTTCCCATGAAAACTACAAAAGGCTTTGGAAAATTTTTATGATAGGGTGATCTGGCGATCACGGTGGGAAATGCTTATCTGTATGTGTTCATTAAGTGACACCGCTCTCACTTCATATGTAAAAACTTGATGCATGAGAGCATGTTGGTGCATAAGTTGTGTCATGGATTGTGGTTTACTTCATGAATTGCACTAGATTGTCGATGCTTATGACTCATTTAGTACATATTATGAATGCCAAATGCTTTTATGCACTAATTGGAGCTCTTCGAGAACAGTGTACTCAATGATACAAAATCTGGGCGAATTGCCTTTGCAAAGATAAAATTTATGTCATCATATGCTCTTTGTCTCCCTTTCCTATGTATGCCATGTATGATATGTACGAGCAAACATATAATCATCGATTGTGTGCCATCCATTCTGATGATTGATGGATATTTTGTGCATGGAAGGCATTCATAATGTTGAGATTGTGATTGAGAATGAATTTTTAGTGCTTATGTTGATTGAATTTTTGCACTAAAAGGAAAAAATTTCATTTTTAGCAGGCATATGTGCTTCATGTGAGAGTTGCACTAAATGATGAGTTGTGATTGCTTGGTGGGGACTTTGTGCTAAAACTTAACATTACTTGTACAATTTGGTGCTTGAACATAAAAAATCATTGGAAAGCACTAAAATGAAGCTTGTTTGATGGCCAAAAGTGAGCATTAAACTTTTGGGGGCTTGTGATTGAGCACGCTTTTAGTGCTTTTTTGAAATGTTCAAATGCTTAAGAAGCACTAATGATTTGAGTTTGGCATTGAGTGTGCAGTTTTAGTGCTTGCTTTAAATGAAAAACCCCTACATAGCACTAAAACTTGAGCTTCTTGAATGATCATGAGAGAGCGTGAAAATTTTGGGCTTATGATTTTTTCTTTAGTGCTTGTATTGATTGAAAAATTCTTTCATGCACTAACATTTGAGCTTCATTTTGAAGGGTTGTGGCAGGTGTGTGATTTCATTGATCCAAGAAGGGGTCATCATTGCATTATTGCAAAATTTGGCTAATTAGAGCCATTCCAAATGTGTGGATTAAAGTTGTAATGCTAGCTCATAGCTTGGTCTAAAAATGCAATTTTTTTCATTTGAGCTAGTGTTTAGCCAACTTTTGAGCTTTCAAGTACATACTTTGGCTAGTAAAGAGCCATTCATTTTCATTTCATTAAGTTGTAGTCATCTCTAGCTCATAGAATATGCTCTAAAATTGTAAAATTTATTGAGCTAGTTGTTAGTCAACTTTTTGGAAAGCTTTAAATTGTAAAATTTGGCTGTCGAGAGCCACTTCATTTCATCAAAGTTGCATTATGTTTTAGCTCTTGGCTTGTTTTAAATTCCATACTTCAAGTGAGCTAAAAACTAGTCAACTTTGAATCATGCATGAGAGATGGTTGAAATTGCACTATTTGCTTATGTAGAAGCTCATTTTATCTCTCACGGTTGATATGTATGCAAAAATTTGCTAGTACTTTAGAGCATCATGTGCATAACCAAAGGCATTTTTGTTCCCTTGGGTTTTTTCCCTTTGGCAAATTCGGGTATGCAAGATCCTAGCTGTAGGTTTTCATTAATGTTTTTTGTGTGTTTTTGGTTTTCAATAATTGGCTTTTAGAGCTTGTGTTTACACTTAGCTTCAAAAAAACTTCTTTTGCAAATAAAAAAAGATCAAGAGGCTTCTCTACACAAAGGATGCTCAAAGAGCATGAATAGGTGTAATCCTTCCATGATTTTTCTCTTTGTTCATCTCTCCATTCTCTTGCTTGGTTTAAGTGAAATGTTGCTTCTAAGCTATGGTTTTTTCATGTTAGAAAGACTAGGCAATTTAAAGTTTCAACACTTTTCTTTGTGAAAATTAAACTCATCAAAAAATAGGTTTTATGAGTGTAAATCATAGGTAATTAGCCTTGACCTTAGGTTAATGTAGGTTCATTTCTTGCTAGTCCTAGATTCTTAGTGATAGTCGTAATATTCCACTCATTTTTGTCATGACCTAAGGCTATGATTAGGCTTTAGTCTTTTTTAGTCCAATTGCCACTAGTTCTCATAAAGGAAGCAATAAAAATGTGCTAAAAAATGAACCATGAAGCAAAGAAGTGTCCAAAAAAGTAGCAAAAATGCTACTAAGGCACATGAAAATAAAAACTCTATGTTATGTTGTGTCTGAGTGAGGCCTAGCGCCTTATTGGCACTTGGTAGGAGAGGGGAATCACCTTGGCTCGCTTGGTCAAGACCCTAAACCAATACCCTGGGCTGATAGGGGTTAGCTGTCGCCTTGGTAAGCTAGTAGGCTTTTGGAACACCTTCTTGAGGGTTCAAGGAGCTGAGAGTTGCACCTAGACTTGCCTTGGGGTGGTAGCCTTGTGATTGTGCTTTAATTTTTCAATGAATGACTAAATAAAAACTTCCATGAGCTTCAAAAAACTTTGACAATGTACTAATAGATTAGGAGCTTTTTTATAGCCCATAGACATGATAGACTTGAATGATTTATTAAAATTTTTCACATAGTTTTTAGGCTAGTAGGTTTATGAACTTTCATTAGCCTAGGGTCATAATTGATTGCTTGTGTTTCATGCATAAAACTGAAATTTCAAATGGTTTAATCTTCACAATAGTTTGAGTATCTTTTTTGCTTTATCTTGTCTAGTTTTTGACTATGATTGACCCATCTTTTAGAAGCAAAAAATCACTTTTCATGATTGTTCATTTATGCTTCATGTTTTGTTCAATCTTGGTGGCCTTTGATGCTCATTACTTGTTCTTATGTTTTGCAGCTCAACATTTCTTCCATGGACTTGCTTTCTACTATGTCACCGTGTTTTTCTTCACCGGCACACGAGGACGTGCACCAAATTAGGAAGGGGGGAATGTTAGCAGCGGCTAACACAGGCTACACCATTTATGCACCAAGTTGTGGATGTGACATAGTGCACAATATTTACTTTTCATTGTATAGGGCTTGGGCTCATTTAGGAGTTCCAAAGTTGTATGAGTCTAGGCTAGAGAGCTCACTTTATCCCATAGTTGAAGGGTTTGATGCCCAAAGCTATAAAAGAGCCCTATGCTTAATGAGAGGTCATTCTTGAGTGGTCCTTTTGAGAACTCTCTCCCTAGAGGAGGTCTTGATGGCCTAGCCTTTGAGCTTAATGCCCATGCTTAGAAGGCTAGTGCTAATCACATGTAATTAGTGTAATCCTCTTTTAATTAATCTAGTCTTCATTATGTTGTCAATCATGTTTATCTACTTTCCTTCATTGTTTTGAAGTGTTGATCTTCTCTAATCTAACTCTTACTTATGCTAAGCTACTCCGATTAGTGGAGTCCTTATCTAACTCTCTCGATTAAGCGGAGTGGGCGTACTTGTGATTGAGGGATTAGAGTTTTCCTCTAATGGTGTATTTGTGTATGTGTAGGTTTAAGAAGCCTTGAACTTAATTTGATTATGTGTGACTTGATTTGGACACCATGATTGGCATGGTTGGGGTGGCCTACTTGAATGCAATCTTGTGTGCTTAATCGTCAATGCATGTAATTAGAGTTGTTCTTGAGAGATTCCAAGATTATTGTGTTTCACTTCATTGCTTGATGTGTGTAGATGATTGCTTGAATTGATGCTTGATGTGCGATTAGCATTAGTTGATTTGGGATGATTTCTATTTGCATTGGAAAATGCACGCTCTTGAATCCTCTCAATCTTTGCATCCGATGACGCTCTCGCACATTCTTTGTGTGATGCCTCCAAGCCCTAGCCGGGTCATGCTCTCTCTCTCCGGATTGATAGATTTTGTGGGAGATTGCCTATGCTATGGCAAGCCTCCAACAAAGTAGCATTGAAAAAATCAAGACTATGTGTAGCTCACACACAACAAATGATACACAACCAGCTTAATTAATTACTAAAAAAATCAAACATTGTATACCCACTACTTACCACACAAACCCTATTAAAATAGTTTTCTCCACCTACCCTCTATGTAGCTGCACCACCCTCGCTTCTCTAATATCCATAGCACCACATATTATTGTAGTAATATCATTCTCCTCCAAACTCATCAAGATACTCGTCATTTCCAAGATAAAACAATGAGCCTTGAAGCTATTCATGCCATGTCCAAGCAACTACAGTGTAAAGCCAACCACCTGTCTCCACAACCCTTCTCTTAGGCTGATTCAATAGTCTCTCTTTCATTGATAGCCCCTCTTGCAATGTTGCACATATGCAACAACCAGGTACCATATCATTATACCACACTTGTAAAGAAGTTGAAATCTCCCAATTCATCTATAAGGATTAGAATTTCCCTCAAGACAAGCACAACTATCCCAGATAAGGTTTTGTTTAATCTACAAGCTTGCATTGGCAGAGCTGAAGTTGACTGGGTTGGAGGATTTTTTTTCTTTGCTTTAGCAAGAGCTGAGTTGCATACCCATTTTCTTTTAATCCTTGCTTTGAGATAAGAATATTTTCAAGTAAATGTTGGCCTTAATTGGCAATGACAAATATAACCCCAAATTTTTTCTCACCTTTTCCCTTGAGATGTCACCATGCCTAACACTCCCCCCCTCCTTGTTCATGTCGTCCCCGACATGGTTGTTGAGCTGCTTTTTCAATGTAGGCTTTCTCTCATCTTGAGAAGTGACTCATATTTTGCATGTTGAGCCAGTAGCGTCGGGCCGAATATGTCTATGTTGATTGTGAAGAAGCCGGTGTAGAAGGCTTCTTCAAAGATCTAAAGGTGATAAGATGGCAAAAACATAATGCTTTGATACAATGCATGTATCACCTTGTGAGAAGGCTGACCAGACAAATCATATGCACATCTGTATGTATCTTGAAAGAAGAAGATATTGTCTGTCACCTGGCCTAGTTTGAATGTTTGTAAGACTGCCAAAATGGTTTTACAAATCTTTCTCATCATGATGCAAGATAGGTCAGGCGAGTCGGTGAACAATTTGATGGCGCCCGTTAGGGTTTTCACCATGTATTGCTCACTTATTCTCTCTCCTGCCTTCGAGCCTGGCAGCTTCGGGTAATTTAGCCAAGTAGGTTGGCTTCTTTGCAACAACTCATGGGCTTTCCATGTCCTCATCCTTGGTAGAGGGCAAAAACTGAGGTTATCTTGGATCACTTTAGGTGCCTATACCAAATGGATTAGATATTGAGGATACTTTGTCAGCCATGCCTTTCTCCACCTAGGCTGAGAGTCCACTATCAGCTTCACTCCTTTAGGTTTGGAGATATCTGCTTTGTACAATGGCATTTTTGGCTCCTCTTTTATTCGTTTTTTGATTGTGGCAGCTTCATATTTTAGCAGAGGATATGGGAGAGAGGGCTGTAGCCATTCACGCCGAAGGTTACTGGCATCTATCTTTTGAATATTCATTGACTTAAACACCCTCTGCTCCCACTCCAATTTAGTTTTAGGCTGTGTCTTTGACTGCGGCTTCTATGGCCTTTTGCATCTTCTCTTCTTCTCCTTGTGTCAGATCTTGTGGCTCTTGTGAGGGTACTACCAGGATGTCCTCTTGAAAATTGGTGTCCACAGGATCTGACACATTTTCTATGTCAATTTCCTCCATGGCTGCTGGCCCAGTGCTAAACTGCTGCTCTTCTGTTTGCTGCTAGCCTCTCAGCTCTTCTATTTGCTACTGAAGTGTCTTCTTTTCCTCTTCGGCTTGCTCTCCCATGCTTACTAGGAGGTCGTTTAGATCTACATTTATCTTTTCTGCCTCCTCAAGCTTTCTCTCGATGGCTTCTAGCTCATTCTTCATGGCCTGATTTTTGTCTTCTGGGCGATTTTGCATCACCAATGACCCCTCGGCCAGCATCAGCCTTTTCCACTTCTCAAGTGTCAACTCCTTTTGTATCTCCTTCATTTGTTCTTCATAATGCTCATTCTCGGAAGTGGTGCCAGTCGAGCTAGTAGCTCTGACTCTGGCAGGAGATGCCCGTAGCCTTTGGATGGTTTGTTCTTTGACTTTAATATGATATTTAAGCTCTATTACCTCATTCCTGGCTTGCTCCATGCTCTATCTCTACCTTTTCTTTGGCATTCTTCAGGGCTTCCACTTCTTTGGACTCTTCAGCAAGTTGTAGAGTCTGGTTGTCCCTTTCTCTCTCTGCATCTATCAATGACTTGCTGATTTTCCTGTATTCTTCTTCAGCTCTTTGAAGTCTTTGATCTGCTGCTTGATTTTCTCGTTCCATCTCCTGGCATCTTTGTAATGTCGTGGCTAGACTGGCTTGCAGCTCTGTTTGTTTCTCCATATGCTCTTGGCTTTGTTTTTGTAGTGTGTCTATTTCAGCCTTGATCTGAACTTCAATGGTTTTGAGATTAGCAATCTCACTCTCCATGGTCAAGAATTTTGCTCTGAGCCCGGTTAGCTTGTGCATCACCACATCCCAGTCATTGGTCGGTGGCTGTAGGTCCACTATATCAGTGGCCATCTCTTTCAGTTCCACTAACCGCAGGCTCTGCATTTGTTTCGTGGGCCTTGTGCTAGTGAACTCAAAGGCTATCGTAGCTGCCTCTTCTCGAGAGTACCCTCCAGCTAGTAGATCAAGAAATGTGCTAAAATTTCTTTCCTCAGGCTTTGGCTGCTCATCTTTGGGCTTAGCTTCTTCTTTTTGCTCTTCCCCTTTGGTCTTCACTTGCTTGGAGTCTTCTTGATCATCAGATGTGTCCAGCTCTTCCTTTTGTCGGGTTTGTGGAGGGCTAAGAGGAGGTGGTGATGGCGGTGGGTTGAACTCCCTGCTTGATGATGGAGTTGTTGGTTTCTTCTTGAAATCACGGTCCGCCTTGGTCTTTCTCTCCCTTTCTTGGCCTTCCTGCTCTTCCAGCAGGCTGCAGTCGTACTTCATCCACTTCTTCTTCTGTAAAAAGGACATTAGGGATATTCTCTGTCATAGCATCTAGGATCTCAAAGTTTTTGATGTAGTCTTCAAACCGATCTCTGTGCACCCTTCGAGACGATCCCGACATGGCTTCTAGTGATGGCTTCCACAGCTCGTTCAAATCCCCCTTGAGTGCTCTTTCGGCTCTGAAGCTTTTCATTAATCTTTCTAGCCGTGCCGCTTTCTGTGACTTAGTCTCCTTGATCGGCACTCGTAAACTTTCCTTCTTTCCCTTCTTCGACTCTGGTAGCTCTTCTAGCACGGTCTCTAACCGGCGCTTCAACCATGTGGCTACTCTGGGTGCCTTGGGCAGTTCTTCCTCCTTGTCTTTCTTTAGCTTTATCCAATCATTCTGTGATGGAGGTTCATGCCAGTTTACTTTGGCGTGCAATGCTCCATAAACCACTTTTGTTATTAGATCACCAGGTACAATGTAGGTGGGATTTTTGTTGCCCATCTTCACTAGGTTGTCATGGATGTAAGCAGCATAATTGATCACCTTTGGCTTGCTCTTTTCCATTGCCCAAGTGAAGGTGGTAGCAATGGCTCCAGGCGGCATTCTGTACTTTTGTGGCCGTTTTGTACACATGTGGAAGTACTGGTTGTAGAGTTGGCTCATGACAACCACTTTAGGGTTTGCAATATCTTCAAAAGTATAGTTGTTCTTCTTTTCGGAGTACACCTTGACTTCATCTCTTCTCTTGGTCACACTATCTCCCTTGTTGGAGATGTCTAGTGCGGCTGCCACCACCCTTTCCGTGATGACAATCATGGTATCTAGCTTGCCCTGCAGATCAGGGACTCTGGCCACTCCATCTTCTTTGATAGTGGTTACAAATTCCCACACTCTTTTGATGTCAATCCCCGTTGGCAAAGCTTCAAAGTAGTTATGGAGATCTATCTTCTCTAGGTAATCTCCCATCTTTCTTCTAACAAACTCATTGAGCTCCCGTGATATCATGGGTATCTCTACTGCATTTCCTTCAGGACCTTTGAACACGCCTTGGTAGATCTTCAAGTCATTGGACTCTAGCAAATCATCCTGAATCCATGTGTTGGTTGGCTTCAGGGTTCCTTCTGGGATGACAAATGGCTCCACTTCTTCTAAATAGTCATTTATTGTTATCCTCTTCTTCTTTGCTGGCGGTGATTTTGTGGCTGCCATAGATCTTGTTGCACTCACTAGTCCGAAGTTATCGTTTTGTCCATATTAGCTGAGAAACTGAGTTCTAACTATCCAAATGAATTGAAAATTGAAAATAAAACTTAAAAGGAACTAGGGAAACTGTGCATGTGCTCACAGTATCATTCTCGCCAAAATTTATCATTTAGGCATCCTACGCGTAGGACGTCTATTTCATTAGTTTTTGGTCAAACTTGGCAGGCTGGTGGCCCTTGGCCTGTGCAACATGGCTATGTGGTTGGAATTGGGTTTGGGCATCAAAAAGTGCATTTTTGGGCAGATTTGGGCTTTTGGCTTACAAATTGGGTAGGATGTCCACAACATGTGGCAAATGATATTCAAATGGGTTGAAAGTTTGATATATGAGCTTCTTGCACCATGGTAATGGCTCCCATGAGGTCATTTCTTGCATAGTAAGTCAAAATCATGCTGGAGACATCCTACGCGTAGTATGTCTTTTTCATAAAAATAGGTTGAAATTGGTTATGTAGGTAGCTCTTGGCATGTGGAACATGTCCCTGCTCTTGGATTTTGATTTGGACAAGAATTGGTGTTGGTAAGACCATGTGTAGTGTTTTTGGGCTCAAAAAGTGCATCTTGGAGGTGTTGGGGGCCAAATGTGATGGGAATGGCTCGAAACTTGATATATGGGCTTATAAAAGTGTCATAAAGAGATCTGGAACTGAAAAATATCAGCTAGGGGCCAATTTGGTCATTTAGACATCCTACGCGTAGGATGTCTATTTCATCATTTTTCATTTGTGACCCCACAGTATATTGTGCAAGTTTCATTTGATTTGGACAAGTTTTGGTAGGTCTATGGCCCATTATTGCCTCTATGCTCTAACTTTGCATTTTTTGATGCATATGAGGTCAATTTTTGTCCAAATGTGATGAAACTTGGTGGCTAGCATGTACAGGCTATTCAGAAGTTGTACGTTTGGTGCCCGATTTGGCCTTGAGACATCCTACGCGTAGGATGTCTCCTGATCAAATTTTCATTGGAAGACTATTAGTGCCTACCTTGAGCCCCCCTGAGTCCCTTTTAAGCATTATTTCAACAAAAAAGTCAAATTGATAGAAAGAAAATCCTTGTGTGGATTTCAGAGCCTCCGAGCCGTTTTCTGACTCTTGGAGTGCTTTTCGGCGATGAAATTTCTTGATGTTGGTCTCCATAGCTTCACGGTTCCTTGGGTTGTTTTCCATATGGTTTTTGTCGACTTTGGCTTCACCAGAGCTCCATTTGGCAATTTGTCGCTCTGGAAGCACTCGTGGTTGCGTTTTCATGTCGTCGATGACTTGTGGTGGTCTACCACCATAGGACTTGGTTGTTGATGGTCTAGGAAAGCCGCTCGTGAAGTTTGGTGGCAAACGAATATGCGGTTTGGCCGCGAGAGCTTTTTGACGCTTTGTGTGTCTGATGCCATTTCTGAAGTTTAGTGCCGCTTCGGGTCACTGAATGGCCATGTGGGCTATATAGATTTGTCGATCATGTCGAGATGCTCCTACCCATGAGTTTTGGTAGCATTTGGGCGCCTTTCCGCAGATTTCCCATGGTGGCCTCTTGCGGGGCTCTAGGAATTAGGGTTTTTCCCGATGGTTTTCTACTACCTTTGGTCATCCAAAAGTGATCTCCTATGCTAGGGTAAGCCGCCGATGAAGTCTCATTGCTTTTGGGTTAGCCGTTAGGTGGTCACTTCTACATGTAGGTCTTATTGCTTTTGGGTTAGCCGTTAGGTGGTCACTTCTACATGTAGGTCTCTACTGCCCTCTTCCCGTGTGAACCCTACGCTAGTTTTCGCGACAAAACAACAAACATGCGCAAAAAGCTCAAGGTGGTGAGCCTACCTCTCATGTCTGGAACCTGTCGGGTGGTCGTGCGCGTCATAGAAGCTACTAGAAGTCCCATTCGCTCTAGATGGCAGGAGCTCTCTCTCAAAAGTCAATAGTAGAGATGAGCTTAAAATGAACGTGAAATTTGATATGTGTCTCCCAACTTCTTGCGAGATGCGGTTTAGGCTCAAAAATTTCTCGATTTGGACTCCATTTGCCCAGTTTATGAGAAATTTGACGTTTCGATCAAAATCTGGTCAAAATGCGCTTTCCGCTCCATTCACATAATTGCACCCCATTGTACCATAGGATGTCCTATAGTCACTGATCATCCCCATATTTTTTGTTTTTCATTACGAAAGTTTTTCACCTTCTTTTTGTATTTTTGAAGTTTTTCTGCCAAAAATTAGTAAAATTAAAATAAAAATAGCAAATTAAACCCAAAACATCCCCAAAAATCACAATAAATCAAAACATCACTACAAAACACTATATACACTCACATGCAATTTTTATGGCCGTATTTCTTTGTTTTACCAATATTTTGCCCGAAAAATGGCTATTTTTACTTATATACACACACCTAGGGGCTTGATTTGGTGTTTGGCCCCATATACTTGTAGATTCATACTGTATAAGGGCATATGTACTTGGGTTAGTCCAGAAAATTTTGCAATCAAACAACAACCCTTAAAAATAGTCAAAAAACATGCCCTTTTTTGCTCTTTCTGCCATTGGGTCCGCATTTGAGAATGCCTCCCCCCCTCCTAGCCGGAGTCCTCTCGGACGACAAGATATCACCTCGGTGTATGTGCCCTGCATGGGTTTAAAAAATCATGATAATGCTTGGCCGTGTAATGTGGCCATACGTGATACATACTCGATCAATGCATGGAAAAATTAATGTTGTGCAAGAGGAGGGTATAAGCAATATGCTTATTGGTATTCACCGTCGAGGTTTCCTGTTTGTTGTTGATTTGGTTGGCGGATTTTCTTTGCAAGTAAAAGTTGTAACTCTACCGCTCTTTGTTTGATCGTCATTCTTGCAAAAGTCGCTTGGTTTGTCTCTATTGTCGATATGGCTGTAGTCGTCTCCTTGGAGAGAATTTTTGTGGTGGAATTGGCCATAGGCTTTGTCTCTTTTGCTTTCCATTTGTAGCTTTGCTTTGGAGGTTTTTGTAGGTTTATTGCTACTTCCGCGGCAATGTACATAGATCGGTTTGCCGGTTTCATATGTAGTATGTGTCTGCCTCCCCATGGTGCTTGTACTGAAGGGAGTTCCTGTTGCTTTGGTTTCGGGATCCAAATGCTTTTCTTTGGTTGCTTTGACTTCATTAAGAAAATTTGTTCCTCGATCACTGACAATTTCTATTAGTAAGCCGTATCGCACAAAGACATTCTCATACAAAAATTGTGCAGTGGTTCTTGCGTCTGCTTTTTGTGTTGCCTTGGCTTCCGCCCATTTTGTGAGATAGTCCGTAGCCACAATGATATATTGGGCTATATGGGTGCGATATGCAAGGGGTGAAATAGGCCCCACAAAATCAATGCCCCATTTTGCAAATGCCCTTGCTCCCATCATTGGTCGTAGTGGCATCTCATCTCTCTTTATCGGCACCTTGGTGCGCTGATATGCGTCACAACGCTTTACAAACTCCTCAGCATCCATATGCAATGTAGGCCACCATATTCCTGCGGTTAAGACAATTTTTTTCATCTTATCGCCTGAAAAATGGCCTCCACTTACGCCTCCATGTGCGTTTCTAGAATCAGCAGGTATTCATTTTCACTTGCACAGATTCTAAGTTGATTGTCCTTTCCTCGCTTATAGAGTTGGTTCCCAATTAAATTAAAGTCGCGAGCCTCCAGCTCTATAGCCCTTTTTCGTGCTTTTGTTATGTTTTCAGGAAATGTCCTTGTTGTTAAGAAATCAATGATATATTGACTCCATGTAGGTGCAATGTTTACCTGAAACAATGTCGCATGATCCACTGGTCGTTTGGCACTACATATAGTAAAATTGTTAACATACGCATGTGTGTCAGCATACATAGTTGGCCAATAAACCCCTAATTTCTTTAGTCTCTGGTGTGTTTTCATTGTTGAACAATGAAATCCACAATCTTGGACGTGTGCTTCTTCAAGATAACACTCGAATTCCTCCGGATTTAGACACAATTGTAGAATCTAGTCCGATCCTAGATGATACAGCCTTTCTGCAATCAACTGGAAGTTTTTTGTTTGTCGAATTGTTTGTTGTTTGAATCTGTCTTCCTTGATATCAAATCTACCTCCAAAGGAAAGAATGCTAACAATTTCTTGAGACCATTTGGGTATCATTTCAATATTGAAAAGATAAGCATCAGGTATGTCATCATCTATTCCTTCAGGAGCTTCCCCGTTTTGTAGCCTTGAAAGATGATCCGCCCATAGATGTGTTTTACCCTTTTTGACCACCACTGTGAAATCAAACTCTAGCAATATAATAAACCAGCGTACAATTCTCCCAGTATTTCATGGTTTATTTACCAGATACAAAAGAGCTTGATGATCTGTGAAGAACACAAATTCGTTTGCGAGCAAATAATGCCGAAATTTCTTTATAGAATAAATCATTCCTAACCCCTCTCTTTCAGTGTTTGTATAGTTCTTTTCTGCATTGTTTAACTCTCGCTTGCATAACAAACTGGGAAATCCATTGTTCCATCTCCAAGTTGAGCCAAAATACTCCCGATTGCATATGCAGATGCATCAATGTGAACATGGAATATCTTTTCCCAATCTGGTGCCTTAAGTATCGGTGCTGATACAAGGTTTTCCTTAAGCTTTTGGAATGAAGTTTCACACTCCTCAGTCCAGTCGAAACTGATTAACAAACAATACAGAGGTTGTGCGATGACTGCATACATATATATGAATCTTTGATAATATCCGTAGTGTCCCATAAAGGATTGCACTTGTTTTGCGTTAATAGGCCTAGACAGGTCTACTATGACTTTGATTTTGTCTAGGTCAGTGGTTATGCCATTTCTTGAGACAATATGTCTTAAGAGGTGGCCTTGCCTAACCATAAAAATGCACTTTTTCGGGTTAAGATAGATTCGATATGTTCTGTAATTCTCAAATACCTTTTGTAAATGGTCAATATGTTCCTCTCATAGAAGAGAGTGTACACAAAGATCATCCATATATATTTC
This sequence comes from Adiantum capillus-veneris, assembly GCF_014529385.1. Taxonomy (NCBI): domain Eukaryota; kingdom Viridiplantae; phylum Streptophyta; class Polypodiopsida; order Polypodiales; family Pteridaceae; genus Adiantum; species Adiantum capillus-veneris. The sequence continues at coordinate 152,621,175 of NC_140932.1, read as the reverse complement.
TAAGAATATTTTCAGGTATTATTTGAACACGTGCGTCATTAACCTCTGAAAGGTAGCTAGGGCATTGGTTAAGCCAAAAGGCATAACTCTATACGCATGTATTCCCCATTTTGTGGCAAACGCTATTTTGTGTTGATCCTCTATTGCAATTGCCAATTGGTTATACCCTGAAAACCCATCTAGAAAGGAATAAGCCCGTTTCTCGGCCACCCTCTCAAGTACATGTTCTGTGATCGGCAAGGGATAATTATCCCTCATGGTGGCTACATTTACCTTTTTGAGGTTCACACACACTCGCAGCTTTTCGTTCTTTTTGGGGACTACCACAATGGGTGACACCCAATCTATATGTTCGATTTCATAGATGAATCCGGCATCCATCAGCTTGTCAATCTCTTCTTTGATTCGTTTAGTAAATGTGTCATTATATGTATAAGGACGCTGTTTGCTAGGTTTGGCATCTGATTTCAAAGGAATTGTATGTTGGCATATCGATGGATCAACTCCTTTGAGGTCTTTGTAGGACCATGCAAACACATCTTTATACTTCTTGAGAAGTTGTGTTAACTGTTCTTCTTCTTCAGGCTCTAAATCAGTTGCGATATAGAGCGGCTGAGGCTTTTCACCCAGTTCAGCGAGGTCTATCCATTTTGCATTTTCCGGCCCATCGTAATATTCCTGGTTTATTCTTTCCCTGACTGGTGGTGTCATTATGATTTTTCTGTCCTAGATGGGGAATTTCCAATAGTGTGATGGTACATTCATGTTTCCTTTTTCTGACTCCTCCTTACCATCACTTTCTCCCTCAGTAGTCCATACCTCTCGTAAAGACTGTTTTAGTTCTTGGTATTTCTTTTTACGCTCCAATTTGGTCCACTCTGGGTCTTTTGTTGTTTCTTGTTTTGATTTTTGAGATTTTTTTGATTTTGTTTCTGTTTTATTTTTTCGTACTTGTTTTATTTCCTCTTGCATCCGTTCCCTTCGCACTCTCGAGAATCTTCCTGATATTTGGTCTTTTACACAATCCTCTGCTAGGACAAGCATTAGATAGTGAGTTTTATCTTTTATCCTGGGCATCAGGTTATCTCTCATTTTGTTTTCTGCTCGTTTTCTCCTATAGCGTTCTTGGCGTCTAGGGTGCTGATTGGCAAAACTTTCATAAAACTTGATATTCGTTGTTTTCTCCCCACGCTCGCTTGAGCTGTCTGAACACTCATTATCTGCATCGTTATTTACCTCTCGATGCTCAGAGGAGTTATAAAACTCTTCTTGTTCTGGTGGTTCTACAATCTCATCTCCTCATCATATAAGGCTTACCATGAAATAGGGTAGCACATAATAGCCATCCTTATCGCAAAATTTTGTCGTTGGACTATCTATAATGGTACATGCATCCAATGTTGCTAGTATGTGTTCCCATTCCAGAGGTTCCAAGGCATCTTCAGAAAAAGGTTCCGGAATATAATCCTTGTCCTCGATAGCTCTTTCTAAGACACATTCCTCTCTTTTTAAGCTCCCACAATGTGATGTTCTGCACATCCATAGATCTTTTTTTTCCCCTAACCCGGCTGGGAGTTCGGACCCTGCCAATGTAGCTGAATCAAACTCTTCCACTGGTGTCTGGTTCACGTCTTTGTAGCTATGGTCTTTTAGATGTATTTTGGTTGTAGTCTTGCCATGTCTGAGGTATATGTGGTCGTAACCCCAATCCTGGACCATCTTTAATTGTCTCATGAATGGTCTTCCCAAGATGATCTCGTAATTGTTCTTTTTGTCGAAATCGACTATTGCAAATGTATGCTCATACTCGATTCTGCACGAGGTGAAAGTTACTTTTTCTAAGAGTCCTAGAGGCTTTTCCATGAACCCATATGCCAATTGCAATTTCATTCTGGTAGCTCTCAAAGCCGGTTTTCCCCGTTTTTTCAGTATTTCCTTGGTGGCTATAGCGACTCCTGCTCCGCTGTCAAGAATAGCTTTGGAAACTACTCCTTGGAATTCTACTGGGCAGCGTGGTGTTTCCATCTTCTCCCTCGCAGTATTCTCCAACCTTGTTTAAAGGTATTGGCCTAGTGTTTAGTTGAGTCTTGTCCAATTCTCTGATCCCTTCTTGAAGCTTCGAGCTGGGATCTTTTACTCAAAATTTTTCTAAGCATTTGCCTATTGTGGTCCACATGTTTGGCCGCAGCCTCAAGAGTTCGGCTAATGTGATTGTGCATGCCACAGGGGTGGACAGCAACTCAATCAACCCTTGTGAATCCATCACTCTGTTAGAAGAAAGTCTTTGGGATGGGATTGCTCTCACCTCAGACTTGGCCTCATACTCTCCTAGGTAAGAGGGTAGAGTTTTTAGTGAGTCTAGTTGGTTGTGCCCTGAACTAATTGATCCCTGGTCTCCCACTTGCGAATGTATATCAAAGTTCATTTGTGATCTTGCCTCAAATTCTTCAATAGGAGGTAAGATCTCATTTTACTCTTTTCTCGTGCTATTCATGTGGTAACTCACCCTGTTAGCTTTGTTGGCATCACGAATTTGCTTCCAACCACAGGTCATCTAGACCGTTACAATCTCTACCCATTTCTACCAATGTTTTAGGCTGGAAACCATCACTTGTCTCATCTGTTGTATTTGGCACTATGATAGGCTCTTCCCTATACTTAGAGGAATTCGTGAGTCTTTCCTTCATTTCTACTTGTTTCTCTAAAGTTGGTTTGATAGGGGTTGGAGCTGGTAATTCATGCCAACTTGCAGGTTTACCAAGCGGGTTTTCTATCAAGGATTGAGCTGTTTCAATCATCTTATCAAGGTTTGAGTTGTTTCAATCATCTTTCGACACATTTCCAACCTCTGTTTTTCTATTTTTGCATATGGATACGTCATCCATCTTGGCTCTTGGGTTTGGTTGTTCTTGAGTCTGGCTTCATAGGCTTTTAAAAGTGCGTCTAACTGCTCATTTACCTTTTCTGCCAACACTGATCCTCCCGATCCTGCACTTTTGGGTTCTGTTATTTCCTTGGGTGCTATGGTTGCCGCAGTGTGTGATCTTAGACTAGCTAAATCCTCTAACCGCTCTAATCTATCCTTTGTGTGTTTTAACTTCTCGAATAGAGCCGTTTGCTCTTATTCTCTCCTGGCTTTCATACGCGCCTTTCTAGCTTTCCAACTGCTTGTCTGATTTTTCCTTTCTAAACTTGGGGCATCGGTTTTTGGCTCTTCAATTATGGGTTCGTTCGTCATTCTTTGAGCTTGGGCTCGTGTCACTGCCTGAATAGGTATTATTGTCTCGTTTTCTGACCCTCCACTGGAAGGCACTGCTTCCAGCATGTTCAAGGTAGTTTTTGCTTCTTTGCTCGAGTTCTTAGGGCAATCAGGAATTAAATGAGTAATTGCACACTCGGTGCAATATGCATTGACTCTAATGATTTCATCATGAGGACAGTCTCTTAGCCAATGGTCTCCACCACACTTGTAGCAGGGTCCCTTAGGTTGTTGAGGTGCTCCATGAGCTCCTCTTTGTTGGTATGCATGTCTCTACCCGCCCATGCCTCCGTTGGCTATGAACAACAATGTTCGTTCATCCAAGCTATATCTTCTTTCTCATGCTGCTTGTGAAACTGCTGGTGGTCCTGCACCTCGCATCATGCTCCATGGTTCTGGCATTGAGGGTTCTTCCGGTGGATAATAGACAGGATTTGCAACATATCCATTGGGATCTTCATAATATGCATGCATAGGCACCAAAGCCTTCTCTTCTGGTTCGGTTATTGTTGGTGTGTATCTTATGCCGACTGGTCGTAATCTTAGTAGGGGTGGTTGTTGCCCCAACACTGGTTGTGGTCTTTCTACACCTACAGGTCCTGGTAGGTTGCCTGCTTGATACCTAGGCATCGGTGGAAGTTGAGGAGATGCTACCTGAGCCTGGGGAGCGTAAGGTCGTTCTCTCACATCCCCCTTGTTATAATAACATTCCTTCGTCCCATGGTTTGTCCATTTTTGTTCATTAGCACACCACTTGGGCTATTTAGCCTGAGGTTTGGCGTACAGGTTAATCTTTTTTAGCACTTCCTCTACAAGCTGCTCCTGGCTTACAACTACTTCTCCTTTCGGTGTTGTCTTAGCAGACTTGCTTCCACTTTGTTGTGAGGATGAATCTGTTAAGTATAGAGCCTGATTTACCCTTGTAATTTTCTGTGGTAAAAGCGCACATTTGTAAGGCCCCCATTATGAGGAGAAGCCATCATGCGTGAAGGAAAATCACTCACCGGAAACCAAAATTTTCATGGACAAGAATCAGGAACAACTTTAAACGCCTCGGGGGCGGAGGCCCCCGAGACTTTTTTTTTCGCCGGAATATTATGGCCGGACGGCGGCTGGAAAGTGGTCGGAAAACAACCGTTCGGTTGGCCGGTGGCCGGTAGTCAATGGCCGATGGCCGGTGGTCGGAAGTCAATGGCTGGTGGCCGGTGGTCGGAAGTCAATGGCCGGTGGCCGGTGGCCGAATTCAAAAGCGGACTTGTCTTCTCAAGGGCGGCCATACATGGGCGGATTGGAGGGTCCGATTTGGACTTATTTACACAAGGGCGGCTACACATGGCTGTCTCTCATAAGAGAGGGCAGCCCTTTTGGCCTATAAAAGGAGGCCATTTCTACACACATTTCATAGTGTGAATTTGATGCAACAAGGTGAGTGTGAGGTGGTGAGAGTGAAGCAAGGCGGGATCTCCATGAAGGGTATAATCCCTTTGTAAACTACTTCTTGTTTTGAAGTACTAAAGCCATTGAGTGGCTGCTTTCCCGTGGACGTAGCCCACATTGGGTGAACCACGTATATCATGTGTACTCTCTCTCTCTCTCTCTACTCTATAATCTTGTGTATATAAATCTGTCTCTCTCCATTAAGTAATCTAGTCAATTATCTATTTAGCTACGTCTTATTTCCTAACAACTGGTATCAGAGCAAGGTTTGCTCGTAGCTAAATTATCTCAAGGGAAGGATTCCTTGAATTGAGTGGGAGTTATGGCGGAGGAAGGGAAGCTCAAGATTGAGAAGTTCAATGGAAAAAACTACCAACATTGGAAGATGCAGATTGAAGACTATCTCTACCAGAAGGACCTCTATTTGCCACTAGGCGGTCTTGCGAAGAAGCCCGCAACAATGGCAGATGAATCATGGATTGTCCTTGATCGAAAGGCACTGGGAACAATCCGGTTAAGCTTGGCATCAACGGTGGCCTTCAATGTTTCGGAGATGAAGACCACGGAGGACTTGATGAAGTCACTTGACGACTTCTACGAGAAACCATCGGCATCCAATAAGGTATTTCTTATGAAGCGCTTGTTCAATCTAAAGATGGCAGAGAATGGTTCAGTTGCAGAACACCTAAATGACTTTAACACAAACATAAGTCAACTTCGATCAGTGAAAATCAATTTCGATGATGAAGTGGGAGCTCTCCTTATACTATCATCTCTACCGGATAGTTGGGACAGCCTTGTGATGGCTGTAAGTAATTCTATCTCTGGCACAAATACTCTTAAGTTTGATGATGTTGTGGGTGTTCTCCTAAGCGAGGAAATGCGAAGGATAAGCACAGGAGAATCATCAAGTGCTGCACTATCAGTGGAAACAAGAGGAAGGCTTAAGGAGAGGTTCAAAAACCAAAAGGGTCGTGATCGTTCAAGGCGGAGCAAGTCACGCACAAAGTCAGTTCTTGAATGTTGGAATTGCGGCAAGAAGGGCCACGTCAAGAAGGATTGTTGCTCCAAGAAGAAGAAGGAGACAGAGTCTCAAGACAACAAGCCAACATCGGAGGCCAATGTGGCAGGTAAAGTAGAGCAAGATGCTCTAATTCTCTCATTAGACAATGTGTCTAATTCCTGGATAGTAGATTCTGGGGCTTCATTCCATGCGACACCACACAAGCAACATTTCCAAGAATACACCAAAGGTAATTTTGGGTATGTATACTTGGGAGACGATGAAGCTTGTGAGATTGTCGGCAAAGGTACAGTTTCTGTCAAAACTGCTAACGAAAATGAATGGAAGCTTAAAGATGTTAGGCATGTTCCTTCTCTTTGCAAAAATTTGATCTCTACAGGACAATTGGACGATGAAGGTCACAACATTGCATTCGGAAACAAACGGTGGAAGATCTCAAAGGGATCTTTGGTGGTTGCCAAGGGTGAAAAAGTCGGTACACTTTACTTGTGTACTGTTAGCACGCAACCATCATCTTGTGCAGCAACTACAGAAGTTGACAGTGCAGTGTGGCACTACCGACTTGGGTATATGAGTGCCAAAGGAATGCAAATCCTTCAAACAAAGAAGCTATCACCATATTAGTGAATTTGGGAATTTCCTGATTCCCACTTTCAAAATGATCTTAAGATTTGACCACATGGACAAATCTTTGCCAAAGTTTAGAGAGGATGGATCGAAAGAGATTTTTAACTACTACCTTGTGGAAGCATTTGCACTTAAAAAATAGTTTAAGATTTGTACATATGGCCAAATATTTAAGACATTAGTGATTCCCAAATTGACTCTAAAGTCTCAAACTCTCTAATATGGTGTTAGCTTCTACTAGGTTTGAAAGAAGTGGACTTAGAGTTCTGTGAAGATTGTGTTTATGGTAAACAAAAAAGGGTAAAATTTCAAAAATCAGGAAATGAAAGAAAAAATAAAAAACTTGAGTTGGTTCATTCTGATGTTTGGGGTCCTGCAAGTACACCATCACTTGGTGGCTCATTGTACTATGTAACATTCATAGACGATGCGACTAGAAAAACATGGGTTTATGTCATGAAGAATAAATCCGATGTATTTTCCATATTTCAAAGGTGGAAATCCTTTGTGGAGAATGAAACAGGTACCAAGGTTAAATGCATCACATCCGACAATGGAGGCGAATATTGCAGCCAAGCTTTTGAAAGCTTTTGTGCTAGCAATGGCATTCGGAGGCAAAGGACAACCCCAAGGACACCTTAACAAAATGGGATTTCAGAAAGGATGAACAGGACAATCATGGAACGAGCACGAAGCATGCGGCTACATGCAGGCCTACCGCTTGAGCTTTGGGCGGAAGCTGTAAGTACGTCTGTATACTTAATCAATTAGTCACCCTCAACGGCATTGGATGGGGGAGTTCCAGAAGAGGCATGGACAGGTAAACCGGTGAATTATGCATTTCTCAAAGTGTTTGGGTGTGAGGCTTTCATGCACATAGATAGAAGCCTAAGATCAAAGTTAGATGCAAAGTCCAAAAAGTGTTTCTTCATTGGCTATGGAGAAGGAGACTTTGGGTATCGCCTATGGAATCCTGAAGATGGTAAAATCTTAAGGAGTAGGGATGTAATTTTTAACGAACAAAATATGTACAAAGATTACTTGGAAAGAAAACAAACAAAAGAAACAGGTGATGAGTACATGGAGCTTGAGGACGGTGAAGACTCAAGGACTGAAAACGGTGACAATGTGCAACAACATCAACCAAATGAGGAGCCTCAACCTATTCCCCGAAGATCTACAAGAGCAAGTAGACCTCCAGAAAGGTTTGTTCCTTCCTTCAACCATCTCTTGATCTCGGATTCTGGAGAGCCGGAATCATATGAAGAAGCTATGCAACATGAATCCAAAGAAGAATGGACGAAGAGCATGCAAGTGGAGATGGACTCACTACATCGCAACCAAACATGGGAGTTGGTTGAGTTGCCTAAAGGTAAGCGGGCACTTCAAAACAAATGGGTGTACAAGCTAAAGGAAGAAGAAGGTGGGAAGAAAAGGTACAAGTCTAGGCTTGTGGTAAAAGGTTTTTCTCAAAAGAAAGGTATTGACTTCAATGAAATATTTTCTCCTGTTGTAAAAATGAACTCAATTAGGCTTGTCTTAAGCCTTGTGGCTGCTCATGATCTAAATCTTGAGCAAATGGATGTAAATACGGCATTCCCTCACGGTGACTTAGAGGAGGAAATCTACATGCTTCAACCAAAGGGGTATGAAGTAAAAGGTAAGGAGAAATTAGTTTGCAGATTAAAGAAGAGCTTGTATGGTTTAAAGCAAGCATCAAGACAATGATACTTGAAGTTTGATAGATGGATATTGGATCATGGATTCACAAGATGCAACTCGGATCACTGCGTCTACACGGAGAATTTGGGAGATGGGAAATTCATCATCCTAATGTTGTATGTTGATGACATGTTGATTGCAAGTGCTAACATGCAGGACATCAAAGACCTAAAAGAGGAGCTGTCCAAATCTTTTTCAATGAAAGATTTAGGTGCTGCAAAGAGGATACTTGGTATGAAAATATCAAGGGACAGGACGAAGAAGACAATAAAGCTATCTCAAGAAGATTACATCAAGAAGGTACTAGAAAGATTTGCAATGCAAAATGCAAAATCAGTTTCTACACCTTTGGCTGGTCATTTTAAACTAACGAAGGATATGTGTCCAAAGACACAAGAGGAGATAGCCTATATGTCTAAAGTTCCATATGCTGCAGCGGTAGGTTCTCTAATGTATGCTATGGTCTGGACAAGGCCAGACATTGCACATGCAGTGGGAGTTGTGAGTAGGTTCATGGACAACCCAGGTAAAGAGCATTGGCAAGCTGTGAAGTGGATACTTAGGTATCTAAAAGGGACAACAACAAATGCTTTGTATTTTGAAGGAACTGATATTTTTCTAGAAGGGTATGCTGATGTAGATATGGCAGGTGACAAAGATACTCGAAGGAGCACTACTGGCTATGTGTTCACGGTTGGAGTCACAGCAGTAAGCTGGGCTTCAAAGCTGTAGAAAGTGGTTTCACTTTCTACCACGAAAGCAGAGTATGTAGCAATGACGGAGGCAAGCAAAGAAATTCTGTGGATTCACAGATTCTTAGAAGAGCTTGGATTCAAACAAGAGATTTGTGTCTTGTATAGTGATAGCCAAAGCTCTATCCATCTTGCAAAGAACTCAGCCTTTCGTTCAAGGACAAAGCACATTGAGGTGAGATATCACTTCATACGCACTCTTTTGGAAGAGGGACAACTAAAGCTAGGAAAGGTGCATACAAGTGAAAATCCTGCAGACATGTTTACAAAGGTGGTCAACAAGGAGAAGTTGATCTTTTGCTCATCTTCAATCGGCATTCAAGGATAAGAAGCCAGAATGGAAAGCAGTCACAGGTTTGGTTTGGAGATCAGTCTCCAAGTGGGAGATTGTTAAGTATGGAGCCTGATTTACCCTTGTAATTTTCTGTGGTAAAAGCGCACATTTGTAAGGCCCCCATTATGAGGAGAAGCCATCGTGCGTGAAGGAAAATCACTCACCGAAAACCAAAATTTTCACGAACAAGAATCAGGGGCAACTTTAAAGGCCGGACGGAATATTCTTTTTTGCCGGAATATTATGGCCGGACGGCGGCCGGAAAGTGGTCGGAAAACAACCGGTTGGTTGGCCGGTGGCCGGTAGTCAATGGCCGATGGCCGGTGGTTGGAATTCAATGGCCGGTGGCCGGTGGCCGAATTCAAAAGCGGACTTGTCTTCTCAAGGGCGGCCACACATGGGCGGATTGGAGGGTCCGATTTGGACTTATTCGCACAAGGGCGCCTACACATGGCTGTCTCTCATAAGAGAGGGCGGCCCTTTTGGCCTATAAAAGGAGGCCATTTCTACACACATTTCATAGTGTGAAGTTGATGCAACAAGGTGAGTGTGAGGTGGTGAGAGTGAAGCAAGGCGGGAGCTCCATTAAGGGTATAATCCCTTTGTAAAATACTTCTTGTTTTGAAGTACTAAAGCCATTGAGTGGCTACTTTCCCGTGGACGTAGCCCACATTGGGTGAACCACGTATATCGTGTGTACTCTCTCTCTCTCTCTCTACTCTATAATCTCGTGTATATAAATCTGTCTCTCTCCATTAAGTAATCTACTCAATTATCTATTTAGCTACGTCTTATTTCCTAACAGAATAATCATCAAGATCCTTGAATTCACCCTCTTTGTAGACCGCACAATTGTCTACAAGGTAAAGAGCCTCCTTAGTTAACTCATTTAACGTCGTGCTCCTCTTCATATGTAAGTCCTTCTGGAGATCTGCATTTCTTAGTCCTTGGATAAATATAAGCATAAGTTTGAACTAAGTTGGCAGTTCTTCCACAGGGCAGAACTTAACATATCTTTTTAGTCATAGGGCTGCCTTTTGCACAGACTCCCCTTCTTTTTGTTTGAATTTATGGATTTGTGAGACTGTATTATGAGCTATCCCCCTTTGTGAGAATTCCTCAATAAACTCGTCAAACACCTCCTCCATAGACTCAAAGTCTCTACGCTCTACATAGTCAAACCAAGTAGCAGCATCCTCCTCTAGGGTTAGTCCAAACCCTGCAAATTGGGTAGGAAAGTCTAACACCTCTTCAGCTCTAATTACACGCACAAAGGCTGCTACATGATCTCTAGGATCTCTGTTTCCCGTGTATTTCTTGTTTACCCATTTTTGCACTTGGAGTCTAATTCTATGATGGTGTACAAATCTCATCATTGGATCTCCTCTTCCCAATCTATATACCTCGTCTGGCCTTCTGTAGTGGGCGGGTTCCTCTCCCAGTGGTGCTCCTAAGCCGTAATTTCTAACGGTTCTTGCAAGAGATGGTTCATCTCTTCAAACTCGCTCCATGGGTGGTCTTCCAGGCTCTGTTGACCCTTGAATTTTTGGCTTATTCTCGCCTTGATATCGTGAATAGAGTGGTGGTTCTTATAAATCCCTTAGCCCTGGTGTGGCTTGATAACCATCTCGATTTAGGTCTTGTTCTAATGTTGCACTCTATCGAAGCCATGTCTGCAATGATGGTTGATTTGCTGGTTGGTTTTGGTAGTTGAACGTCTGTTGTCGAGTAGAATGTGAGGTCGCATCATACTCTTCTGAAAATGCATTTGTCCATTTTTTAGGGGTGTAGGTAGCTCTTGGCACTTCTTCGGGGGCATATGTTGATACTTCTGGAACTGTTGCCTTTTCTACCTCCTCTGGGAGAATACGTTTGTATTCTCGCCCGTACCTATCAACAAAAACAATATCCTTCCCCATAGAAATTTCATAAGAGAATAAGTAAAGAACCTTGTCTTTGCTTAATTCGTTTGGGTAGGGTTATTTGCATCGAAAGTAGCAGACTATTCCTCGCTCTCATGCATGTAAATTTCCACATTCTCATTATGAGTAGAGATCCTGGTTGTTTTCTTATCATAGATAAAAAGTGCTCTAGGTCGATCAATGTTTGGAGGTGGTTCTTGAGTTTCTGAAACCATCTTTCCTTTTGCCACGTTATCTCCATATCTATTGTAATCTTCAAGGTTACTAACTATCAGATAGTGGTTCCCCTTTTCGTCTCGGAATCTATCTCCATCATCATAGACTCGAATTATCTCCAGTCTTTGAGCAGGTCTTTCTTCAATACAAATACACTTGCATCCTCGATAGTCAGAATAAACTAGGGCTCCCCTCGAGTTTGTTCCTTCTAAGAAGATTATAGTGAACTTTGAATCGTTCAAAGGATTTAGGGAGGTGCTTCCTCCTGGCATTGGTCCTTCATTGGAGAAACCTCTTGGTTGTTGACTACACATCATGAAGAAGGACTTATTGGATGAAGTGTTAGTATCACTACCCTCCTCAATAATCGGTGCTAGTGGATCTAGCCTTGCCTGAGTTACACTCTCCTCGGTGGACACTAAGCTACCCTGATCACCTGCCACCTTTTGGTCTCTAAAAATGTGTCTTCCTAATCTTAAATTCATCAAACTTAGCAATGCAACTTAACACAAATCCAACCACTCACCTGGCAAAGGATCAGTTTCCGCACAACTTCTTGCTTTGCCGCTGAATATACAGGTGTACACAAGCGTTTAATTTCGGCAATCAAATCAAAGCATTTAATCCCTAGAGGTGGTTTTAGTAATGATTGGTATAACTGGAGGGTTAACCTCAACTACTACTGTATTTTATACACTTGTGATGTTCTTGATTAGGTCTGTTAATCTGGAACTGTACTTCCCTCGGATGTTGGTCAATTTACCTGAAAAGTATTAATTCCATCTTTGCTTTGTCAAAAAGGTCAAACAAGGTCCAAATTCACTTCTGAAAGAAGTCTTGGAACTCTTAAGTCAATTGGAACATCACTGTATGTCCTCAGTCAGTTTTTCACTTCCCAAAGCCCCAGTAGACATTCTACACGTAGGATGTCTCCTGCTCTGTTTTGCCTAGTTTTTTGCACTATGAACTCCCCTTGATGTGCTGAGGCTGTTTTTAGTTTTTGATTTGGACACATATAAGCTAGTCGATGGATCAGAAATCTGTTCTAGCAGTCTGATGTTGGTCTGACCAATCAAATCAACTCCAATTTGGACCAAAATTGACTAGGAGGCTTGCCTCAGGCTATACAACACCTTGCTATGCCTACAGTCAGTTTCTGGCTTCAATTTCATCCATTAGACATTCTACGCGTAGCATGTCTAATTGCTCAAGATGGCTTCACATGCAAAGCATATACTCCTCTTGAGGTGTTGATCACTTTGGTATGCTCAAATCTGGGTTTCGAGTGCCAAATCACACAGAATAGATCCTACGTGTAGGATGTCTTTTTGTCTTGTTTCACCCCAGACTTGAGCCACAGCTTCCCTTTGATGTCAGCAACCCAGTGCTATGCTTAGATTTTGGTTTGGATTTCAAAAGACCCCAATTTTAGTTGTTCTAGACCTTTTCAGTCAAAAATGCTAAAGTCTGCTTAGAACCCATTTGAGATGAAACCCTTCTCAAGCACTCAATAAATCATGCAGATCATGCTCATGGAGCCACCCTATGGTTTTGGTCTTAAAATAATGTCTTGGCACAATTTGGGTGATGTCTGGCAATTTCTGTCTATCTGGCCTTATCCTGTCAAGATATGGTCAAATTTCCACTTTCCAAGTGAAAATAGGGTAAAACCTACCTTCTAAACACACTAGTCAACTCAAAATTTCAAAACTCCCACCAGATCAGCCTGGGACATCCTACGCGTAGGATGTCTCCTGGCTTAAAATTTATTTTTTTCCTGACAGAAATTCTCCTGATGCTCTACAGCTCTCTCAAAAACACTCATAGAAACTTTTGAACTTCACTTTAGCTTTCAAATCTTTTGCGTCTTTTACAACCTTGTGATGAACCTAACAGCAAGTATAACATGCATGAAGTGCTCTAGATCATGAATCATGATGTCCTACTTACCCTACTCCTACTCATCATGTGAGATGGTGATAATGGTGTTTTGGTTGCTTCCTGGCCTCTCCGGACTCTCAAGCTCTCCTTTCACCGCTTCTACCACTCCAACTCCTACTCATCAACTCAACTAAGGCCTAAAAACTATCTAAGTCTACCTAAGTCGAAGGATCTAGGCCAGACACACGTTCCCTAGACTCCCTCCAAGACCTAGAGAGTCCTCCACCCTTTGATCCTATCTAAATGTAAAAGGAGACTCTAGAAAGCCAAAGAATCCCTATCCTCAAGGACTAGCCTTGGTCACCTACCTAGGGTTTTCGTCCCCGACAGCAGCGTCAATGTTGCGGATACGCCGCGACGGACGTCAGCACAACGAGGACTCACCTAACAAGATTTGCCAGCTAAGGACGAAGCTCGACCCGCAAGCGCGTGGAAGCAAGCATAGGGTGTCAATCTACACTCGAACGACTCTCGACTAATTCCTACAGAGGTCTCTACCCAATGTCTAAGCTACAGCCTTCAGGAGTGCTTAAGAGGAGATTTCTTACAACGCTTACAAGAGCCAAAAACCCATCAAACGGTCTCGAAATGCCACAGAACTTGAATAAGACCCTACTATCACCAAAAGGTCGCTCTCCCTAAGGTCTATGAACCAAAATCCCAACCCTAAACACCTGGTGCAAAATCACATTGTTTCCAAAAACTAAAGTGCCTAATGTATAGCTCTACTCAATGCGAATGCGTGCATATGTTGAAATGCGAAAACGGATAACGTATGCTCACCGAATCACCAGATGAAGCTCGCAGGTCGAGCTTGCAAAACTAGACCGTACGTCCGCAATGTAGATATTGGTGCATAGCTCTCGTCGGGGGCAACACATTGCACTTCTCCGCACTCGATTTCGACCATCGATGCGCGCATAGCATCAAGATGAAACTCTCACTCTCTCTCTCTCGTACACAGTACACTCACTCACAGACATAACTTTTTAAAATGACAAAGGTTTTTTTTTATTAAGGTCAAAAAGTGGTATAAATACCTTACAATCTCAAACCCTAATGTTCCAATTTAACAATCTACTCAATCTAAATGTCAAAAATGGGATACAATCTGGAAGCTTCTGCAAGCCCCACTATTTACAAAGGTGAAATGTCGGTTTTTCTCAATAAATGAATAATTACAAAAAATAATATTTTGTCCAGCAGTCTTTTTTGTAGGGTGTGTCCAGCCGCTAACACTCCCCCCCTCCTTGTTCATGTCGTTCCCGACATGGCTGTTGAGCTGCTTCTTCAATGTAGGCTTTCTCTCATCTTCTGAAGTGACTCGTATTTCACATGTTGAGCCAGTAGTGTCGGGCCGAATATGTCTGTGCTGATTGTGAAGAAGCCGGTGTAGAAGGCTTCTTCAAAGATCTAAAGGTGATAAGATGGCAAAAACATAATGCTTTGATACAATGCATGTATCACCTCGTGAGAAGGCTGACCAGAAACATCATATGCACATCTGTATGTATCTTGAAAGAAGAAGATAATGTCTGTCGCATGGCCTGGTTAGAATGTTTCGAAGACTACCAGAAGGGTTTTACAAATCTTTCTCATCATGATGCAAGATAGGTCAGGCGAGCCGGTGAACAATTTGATGGCGCCCATTAGGGTTTTCACCATGTATTGCTCACTTATTCTCTCGCCTGCCTTCGAGCCTGGCAGCTTCGGGTAATTTAGCCAAGTGGGTTGGCTTCTTTGCAACAACTCATGGGCTTTCCATGTCCTCATCCTTGATAGAGGGCAAAAACTGACGTTATCTCGGATCACTTTAGGTGCCTCTACCCGATGGATTAGATATTGAGGATACTTTGTCAGCCATGCCTTTCTCCACCTGGGCTGAGAGTCCACTATCAGCTTGACTCCTTCAGGTTTGGAGATATCTGCTTTGTACAATGGCACTGTTGGCTCCTCTTTTATTTGTTTGTTGATTGTGGCAGCTTCATATTTTAGCAGAGGATATGGGAGAGAGGGCTGTAGCCATTCATGCCGAAGGTTACTGGCATCTATCTTCTGAATAGTCATTGACTTAAACACCCTCTTCTCCCACTCCAATTTAGTTTTAGGCTGTGTCTTTGACTGCGGCTTCTATGGCCTTTTGTAGCTTCTCTTCTTCTTCTTGTGTCAGATCTTGTGGCTCTTGTGAGGGTCCTACCAGGATGTCCTCTTGCAAATTGGTGTCCACGAAATTTGACACAATTTCTATGTTAATTCCCTCCATGGCTGCTGGCCCAGTGCTAAAGTGCTGCTCTTCTGTTTGCTGTTGGCCTCTCAGCTCTTCTATTTGCTTCTGAATCGTCTTCTTTTCCTCTTCCGCTTGCTCTCCCATGTTTACTAGGAGGTCGTTTAGATCTGCATTTATCTTTTCTGCCTCCTCAAGCTTTCTCTTGATGGCTTCTAGCTCATTCTTCATGGCCTGATTTTTGTCTTCTAGGAGGTTTTGCATCACCAATGACCCCTCGGCCAGCATCATCCTTTGCCGCTTCTCAAGTGTCAACTCCTTTTGGAGCTCCTTCATTTGTTCTTCATAAAGCTCATTCTCGGAAGTGGTGCCTGTCGAGCTAGTAGCTCTGACTGTGGCAGGAGATGCCCACAGCCTTTGGATGGTTTGCTCTTTGACTTTAATCTGATCTTTAAGCTCTATTACTCATCTTGGCTTGGTTCATGCTCTATCTCTACCTTTTCCTTGGCATTCCTCAGGGCTTCCACTTCTTTGGACTCTTCAGCAAGTTATAGAGTCTGGTTGTCCCTTTCTCTCTCTGCATCTGTCAATGACTTGACTGATTTTCGTGTATCCTTTTTCATCTCTTTGAAGTCTTTGATCTGCTTGCCTGATTTTCTCGTTCCATCTCCTGTCATCTTTGTAATGTCGTGGCCAGACTGGCTTGAAACTCTGTTTGTTTCTCTATATGCTCTTGATTTGTTTTTGTAGTGTGTCTCTTCAGCCTTGATCTGAACTTCAGTGGTTTTGAGATTAGCAATCTCACTCTCCGTGGCCAATGATTTTTCTCTGAGACCGGTTAGCTTGTGCATCACCACATCCCAGTCATTGGTCGGTGGTTGGCTGTAGGTCCACTGTATTAGTGGCCATCTCTTTCAGTTCCACTAACCGCAGGCTCTGCATTTGTTTTGTGGGCCTTGTGCTGGTCAACTCAAAGGCTACCGTAGTTGCCTCTTCTCGAGAGTACCCTGCAGCTAGTAGATCAAGAAATGTGCTAAAATTTCTTTCCTCAGGCTTTGGCTGCTCATCTTTGGGCTTAGCTTCTTCTTTCTGCTCTTCCTCTTTGGTCTTGTCTTGCTTGGAGTCTTCTTGATCATCAGATGTGTCCAGCTCCTCCTTTTTTTGGGTTTGTGGAGGGCTAAGAGGAGGTGGTGATGGCGGTGGGCTGAACTCCCTGCTTGACTAGCTTCATGTGATTGAATAGGATGTGGGGATACCATAAGGATGAGTGTTTGGCTTTTGTGAGGTGGTTGAACAAGATGAGGTGATTCAACAAGGCTAACATCTTGGCTTTTGTAAAGGCTCTTCTATGGATTGACACCTTCATGCTGAGCAAGATTTTCATGGCTTTGAGGATTGAGACCTTTATGATGAGCAATATTGTCATGGGAAAGCCATGTCATAACCTGGAGATCGTTCTGTTTAGATAGCTCTTTTTGAGTTCTAGGAGTTAGCAAATATCTCTCCATAATCCAGAACTTAATTTGCATACCAAAAGGTAAAGAACACTTCAAGGATTCAAGGCTTACCTACGGTTTCAAAGGAGATGTCAATAGCATGCATGTTTGCATTGTGGCCTTCACAGTGGTGGTGTTGCAAGGAGTGGCTACAAGAGCATCTGCCATCACTACAACATGAACACACAATGATGGAGAAGAAGGGATGCGTAGGAGGAAGATGATGACTTACGGGAAATACATGAGGATACACTTTTTGTTGAATCAATGGCAAGCATAATGAAATTATGCTAATGAAATACAGAAGGATACGCTTGTTGTTGAACCAATGGCAAGCATAATGAAATTATGTACAAGAAATATTGGAGGAAGATGATGATGTATGGAAAATACAGGAGGATACACTTGTTGTTCAATCAATGGCAAGCATAATGAAATTATTCTAATGAAACTATATGTGGACAAGCATTTTATTGTTGAGTTGTTGAGTTTTTATTATTTAACCTACATATTGACTCCATCGTTACTTTATTATAGGTGAATCTTGGGAGTTTCACCATCAAGAAGACATTGTCTGCAAAGGTCATGAAGGAGGCACCTATGGATAGGGATCAAGCTCATCATTCACCATCACAAAAAGCGCCAAATGACCTACGTCACTTTGACCAGTGAGCTTGGGTGCTCACGGATTGAGACCTCAAGTTAAAGAAAACCATTGCACATGGCGTTCTGGGCTTGCCCTATTCCCTCATGCCTTGCTCTTGTTGCGTAATCTACCAATTACCCTTGTGCTCCTACGTCCCTAACCTTTCCTCATCTTCGGTGTTCTCTACCCTTGCTTGTCTCTATGGCGTGCTCTTTGAAGCATCTATCAAAGATTCCAATTTTACACAATTTTATTTGAATCTTACATACTACTTGGTTGGATTTGTTGTGACAATTTATTTTCTCAAGATACAGTAAATACTATTGAAGCAATTTTTTCAACAAATACTATATTAAGATGAGCACAAAAGATTTTTCTAAACATGTTTTTATATGAAAACAGATTATAACTTTTACGTGTACCATCAAATACTCATTTTTTTGTGTGAAGCACGAGTGCAACGTATAGATCAAGAAAGAACAATCACCTTATTTTTAGTGGTTTCACATGAACAAGAACGCACTTTGAACTACGAACAAAAGTAGAACAAATTGTTAAACTTTTAATACCAAACACATAACTAGGAATTTGGGAATTATTCAAGTTCCATTTTTTAAAATCATACCTAAAACTAAAGTATTTTTTGTTAAGTTTGACCTCATGGTTGTTTGTGGGGACCCTTTGTGCCATATAAAAATGAGGGACTACTACACGAATGTGGGGCTCAAACTTAAGTTCAAGCCGCACTTCTTGTTGTTACGTGGGATACTAAGAATATGATTGAAGCTAAGTTTGAGCCTCACATGCCTCGCCTAAACTAGCAAGTGGGCACACTCATACTTTGTTCAAGGAACTAGCACATGAATGTGAGGCTCAAACGTAAATTTAAGTTTCACTTGTTTTTTCTCTATAGCATATTAAGATGAGGGTTGAACCTAAGTTCAAGCCTCACATGACTCCCCTAACCTAGAAAGTGGGCATGGGGCTCAAACGTGGTTCAAGTTCTATGTAAGAGAGGTTAGTATCATAAATTTAGCTTTAACACATTACCATGGCCTCAACACATAGCTATATTGTTTTGTGTATGTACAATTACAAAATCGGAAACATGGCTACATTGCTCATATGGAAGGAAAATTGGTAATGAATAGTACTTCCATCAAATAGTGTAGCACAAAATAATATATTGTTTGCAAATTCACCACATTTTAAAGACAGGCCAATGGAGTCAAAAGCATCATCAAAGAGTACAATGTTAATAAAAATCGGATAACAAATGAGCAACAAACTTATGGACTTGTTTCCAAGCCCTTGCTAAAGCAATTCTTGTGCTGAGGGGATCTCAAATGAGGATGGTGTTTGGAAACACCAAGATAAAAAATGAATAATAAGAAGATATTCACAAGTAATCTTAGTTATATTTATATTTGCAACAAGATATGTGAGCTTGGCTGCAATATAAAGGGGCTAACCGAATACATATGTGTCCTTTAAAATTGTGTAAATCCTCTTGTACATAAGTCTTTCTTTCTCTATTGCAAGTGAATTCATTTATTAGAGTAATAAACTATATCCCCGCTCATCTTTTCATATCAACCTAAGTAGATATGAAATTATTATTCTCCTCAAAAAGTTATCTAGCTCTTCACCTGATCATTTCCACAATTTTGAGAAATGAAGGATGTTCGTGCATTTTCCACTTATGTGAGGGTGGAGGGCATATTTTTAATCTAAAATGTAGAGACTCTCTCTTATGGAGGGAATGATCATGCTTGCTATTTCAATTGAATAACATGTAAATGTAGGGTACTTCCATGAAATTTGTTTCATGGGTCTAGTACCCTTTGATTGCATTATATATCTTAAATATTAACAAAACAATATAAGTACATTACTATCTATCAAATCAAAGAGGATAGGGGTATGGTTCTAGACTCCAAACTGTTGAACCTAAGGAAGATAGAGCAGAGAGATGAACATAGATGACAGAGAAGTAAAGAGGAGAGGGAGACAATACACCAAATGTAGAACCTCAAGAGTGTGTAGAATAGGCACACTATACATGTATATATCACTTTAGGACCTACATAGCACACACTACATATAGTTCCAACATTCCCATTGAAACAAAGGTCCCTGAATGTGGATGAAAAACCTTGGCGGCTCAAAGGAAAAAACCATAGTTATACTATATACACATGCCACTTTATTAAATTTCAAATTGATACAAATTTAAATTCAATCATAAGAGCTACATCACTCCTGCTTTACAATGTTCCCTTTCAAGGGTCTTTGGAAATTCAATAATCCTATGTATACAATTTAGTTGTAGAGCAGCTTCAATATCTTTGAGCCCTCGCACATGCAGCTTGACATGAAACTTTTCCTGTAAACAATAGCAACTCAAGAAAAAAATCAAGATGTGAAGGTTAGA
Organism: Adiantum capillus-veneris; assembly: GCF_014529385.1. Lineage (NCBI taxonomy): Eukaryota > Viridiplantae > Streptophyta > Polypodiopsida > Polypodiales > Pteridaceae > Adiantum > Adiantum capillus-veneris. The sequence continues at coordinate 152,601,141 of NC_140932.1, read as the reverse complement.
AATAACTATGTCACATTGTCTTAGAGAGGGTTCACAATGCTGCTCTAGAGACAACAAAGAAACAAACATGTGCACATGTATACAAAGCTGATATAAAATAGACATGATGGGGACCAAACAAATTCAAATCATATAATTAGCATGGTGTCATGTACCATGGCATCATGGAACTCTCCATGGCATCAAAGAAACTATATTTAAATTTCTTAATTGAACATGAAATGTCAAATACAAAATGAGATGTGTATGAGATGAGTTCTAAATTGACTGAGATAAAACTCATGGCTTCAAGAACCAAAGCCATGGATGGAGAGAATAAACATGAATCACATAACATCACCTTGCACTATCAAGAACCATGGACATGGATGAGAGAATAAAGATGCATCATGTAACCTCACCCTACATCATCAAGATAATCAATACATTTACTAATGAAAATAGATGTATTTTCAAATTGTTTTATGGTAGCCTGCACGGTGATCTTCTAGCATAGTATGTAGTAACAAGACATCATCCCGTGGTCTCACATACCATGACATCATGGAGATTTGCCATGTCATTAGAGATGCTACAATGTGATCATGACATATAAATACTTGTAATCACTGATGACACACACAACCCCACCATGGTATCATGCATCATGATTAACTGGAGAGAATAAATCCACATCATGAATGAATGTCGCACTAAACAATACTATGAAGCAACTCAATAAATTTTCCATCACTTCAAGTCCTCGGACATGGTAAGTCAAAGAAAAGATACTAGCCATCGCTACTAATGTGCTAACATGAATCTAATTTAGAAAGTAGCTTTGTATTCAAAAGAGACTTAAAATAGTTTAGAAAGTACATTTGATTTCAAAATAAAATAACGAGCCTTTAAAAAAACATCTTTTGATGCCAAATATAGCACACTACTACCAAACATATCATGAATAGAAAAGCAAATAGGATAATTTTAGGGACTCACAAGCATGCGCTAAGATGAAAGTCCAAAGGTCAAACAAAAATAACAAAAGGAGTTGATTTACAGTCACACCCCTCTGGCTAGGCACATCCATGCGCATATGTTTCTTTTGCAGTCATGCCTTCTATAGGCGAGTCCACCCACACACATGTGGCATAAACATATTGGTTTTGCAGCCATGGATATCAGAACTTGGTTACCTGTGTCAAGAGATCAAACCCCCTACTATACGCTATCAAATCAGGATTTCACTTGTTTTTAGCATTGAGATGAGAGGCTTCTTGTCATGAACACACATTAAACTTTACATGAACACACAATGCAACATGACACACCAATTATGGCTTGCTTTGACCCTCTTTTAAGAATTAACTAATGATGCCTTCACTAAACATAGAGGCACACATTGGTAGTGTGGTCCCTTCCCTTGATTCAACAAGACACATTGTGCATTTTTCCCTTGATTTAGGAAGATAGGCTATGCCTTCACTAAATGTGGAAGCACAAATAGTCATTGTGAGCTCTTTTAAGATTACACAAGAATTTGAAAAGAAACATACAAAGATTTCATTACACATGCTCTCCAACACTCATGCCTTTTTCACACTTCTTTTCCTTTTGATTTAGGAACATGAACTTAGCTTCATCTATAAAAGAGGGGACATTCCTTCATAAATCTATAATTGAAGCAAAAATATTATCTTATCTACCTTATGTAATATAACAAGCTAATATATGCAAATAGCTGATTGCCTACATCGAGACATACATACGGTTACCCTTACTCTCTTTCAATCTTACAAAAGGCCTCTTTCTAGTTAAATTCTTAGTCACCAATGGCAATTGATGTAAGAAAAAATTTTATGAAGAAACAATGCCTGCAATGATGAAGCATAACACATAATGGAGGTAAAAATTTGAAATTACACTTATCCTCTGAGAGTTGGGAACTCCATATCCACACCAGCAACCTCATCGATGAAATGATCATCATAACAACTCTAATACCATGTTGAACCCAACAAAGATAGAGTACCAAATGAGCATAGATGAGAAAAAAGTAGAGAGGAGGGGTACATGATACACCAGATATAGAGCCTCATGAGTGACTAGACTAGACACTTGCACTAGACATGTATATATAGCTTTAAGACCTAGGTCTAGGGATTTTTGTCTAGCACACACTATATATAGCTCCAACACAAATAAACCACTACCTCTCACTTGCTAGATTGTGGAGGACATCTTCAATAGGTTAAAGAGTAACTAGAAAAACCAAAAGCATCATTGTCAATTAGCATCAAGGAGGAGAGGAGTGTGGTTCATCACTCAAATGCACAACCTTTTATCACATGCTTGATTGGTGGAGGACATCTCTTTGAGCATGGATGCTAGAATTGTCTCTTAATAATGAGCATAAGCATCATTGCTTTTGGGAGAGATACTATGGGATTTAATTCCATGAGATAGGTTCATGGGACAACCACTATTTGTTTGTACTAATTACTTGACTAGTAACTAGACAATCCAAAGTATCATGATCTAGTAGCATCAATTCCATTTTCATAAAATTGTACCAACTTGAATTGTTGAAGTCTCTCTCTCTACTGAAAGTATAGCTTGAAAGTAAAATACCAACTATCTATTCTATCCCTATTGTTAAACTAGGATAATAGAAGCTACAAGTTTTCACATATCGATATCCTTCTCATGAGAATAATATTATACCTCAAAATATTTTTCAAGGATGAGTGAGGGATAATCCCCCACAATCGGCTTTAATATATACAATATATACAAAAAAGTTTAGAGATTGACTAGGCAGAAGGTTTCTAGCTAGAAAGAGTCCCACTAGAGAACTCATGAGGCTTGAATATCAAGTCTCTAGTCATGAGTCTCAAGACACTTATATGGTAGAGACGTTGGAAGATGGATTTCAATTAGAAATACTTTTTCAAGGATTCACCTTTAAAACTTACATGACTCACAGGCAAACCGTCGTTTGCAAATCACCATATGCGCACACTCGATACGATAACACAAAAGAGACCAATCACCCCATACAACATGATTCATTTCCTTCACCACTCACACAACCTCTATCAGTCCCTCTCTGCACATCAAACCATTGGGAGGACACAGTGCTGCTGACACACGCGTAAAATACACACACACAACAGGGAAAAGAGAAGGAGAAAAGGGGAATTGACACAAAGTACAGCAACGATGGCTTCCCTTCATTCAACAAACATGACCATTTACAAAGATGCTCCAATCCGACACTCCCTTGACCAGCACAAATCATCAATTGAAGCCCTTCGGCTCCACACAAACTCCATAGCTGCACCTCAGCAAAGCCCTTAAACCAACATGTGAATCTCCCTTTATAGGGGCTGTACAAAGCATTAAAAAACAAATACTTTGGTATTTACTGGCTCATGCATAGCTTGGTAGTGCTCGGATGTGCATGTGGGGTGATTGCGTGCCACATGGCATGTTGCGGACGCCCCCTCCATAGCTTCAAGAAATCCTCCAAAAAGTAGGACACAAACTTTAGAAAAGTCTTTTTTCCCCTCCTGCTTCAATCATCTGGTACTCTAAGATGAATAACCGGATGGCCAAATCCTAAAGTGCTACAAGAAGCCCATTCTCCCAACTTCAATTCTACAAATCCTTGTCACCTTCCAAATTTCCTAGGCACACCAACCAAGCTATCTAAAATGGAAAAATCCATTTGCTACCACATTACCGACAATTGCTGCCATTTTCAAACCTCAGTATCTTGCCCACCCGATCTCCATTTGATGTGCCACAAAATCCCATGGCCTTCACTCCCCGCATAGAACACATACAAACCCAATTGAGACTTCAAAAACCTCAGATGACACACCGATCAAGGCGGGAAAATTGGCATAGACCCGACCCCTGGCAAAACTTCAAACCACTGTAACTTGGCATCTATGACTCATATTGCAAATTTGAAAAGATTGACAAGCTCCATAAATCAATCAATATGAATCTATCCGCTAGAATTGGCTCGCAGTATCTGGCATCACCTACGCCAATCATCTATCCGCTAAAATTGGCTCGGAGTATCTGGCATCACCTACGCCAACCATCTCAGATATAACAAACACCTTCAACTTCAGAGCACAATATCTTGCACATCGTGGATCCATTTGATGAGCCATCTTAACCTGCTCCTATAGCACTTCAAGCTCTACATTTCCAGGTAGAAAGACTACACCTTGAACCTCTTTCATCTGCCATCATAATTGATCCTTTCTAAAGCCCTTCTAGGCCAATAAACCGCATCATCCATACACACCTGCTACTACCTGTTTGCCCAGGATCTTGGTTCCCGTTGAAGCCCTCTGCCATGCTCTTGATAGCTTGCACATACTTGCTTGTACCACTTTCTATAGTCGACACACTTTGTCTCCACCATCATTGCCCACCCCCTAGAGTTGAACATTTATGTTCAGCCACACACATTCTTTATTCCACTACGAACTGCAAAAACTAGCAAACTCTATCAGCACAACAAAAAAACCCACTACCGTATACACACAACCATACTCCTGCCTATTGCTCCCAATCCTCAAGTGGTTTGCCCCACCCCCTGCATCATAGCATGTATTCCACTTGGATCAAATGGCAAGCCACTTGTTGCACCACACAAATAACTACCAACCCCACCTGGGTCAAATAGGACAACCTAGTCATCACTTTTCACCTACAATAGCTTACCATAGAGCTTCTCCCAACCATCAACCCGCCTTCTCCGATTGCCTCCAACCATAAACTCATCATATAAATCAACATACAAAACAACTGAATCTGACCCTCCCAACCAAAAAAGTGGATGCTTCATCCAAGGACTCCTGCACTACCTGCTAGATCACCCATTGCAAAATTGCATCTATCATCATACCCATCAACCAAAACTTGCATACCATCAAGGGAAGAAAAGCAGCTACGCAAGGTTCTCCTATGTCCACCGTAGACCCTATCTGCTGCACTCAAAGCACCACAATCTTTGGCTCCATGCTCTCTCCTTCATTAGCAATGCCCTTGATCTTAGCACCACCAAGTCCTTTCGCTTCAACTAGCTACTCTTCACAGTCCATTTGCTCCATTGGCTTGTTATCTTCAATTGCCTGCACTTCAATCACCTCTTCTACCATTGCATCATGATCTACCAAAGTGGAAAGAAAATCTCCCCACATTGCATCATCCTGGTCTTCATCAAGCATTTCGACTTGTGTTATTTCCTGGCCTTCACACATATCCATCGTATCTTCAAGCACTTGCAAAAGATCGAACTCTTCTTACATGGATTGGGTCGACTCCATCTCCCAACTTGTATCTGCATCCATAGAGCTACTGTCATACAACACATCCTTACCCAGAGTTTCAAGCTCGATAATCTTCTCATCAAGCTTTACTGATTTGACTCCATCTGCAAACCACACTCCTTGCTCTCTATCATTCTTTAAAGGAAATTGATTATCCACACCTTGATTTAGCAGCAATTCTCTTGCCCGATCTGGATTTGTCTTCACCTCTTGCACAACTGGATTTTCTCTACTAGCACCCTTGGCATTGGAACAACCCCATGTCTCTGCAACCACGACACCCTTGGTTCTTCTCGTACAGGCAATTCTCTTGGCATCGTCTTTGACTTGACTTTCACCGCTTCAATCCACCTTGGCACCACCACATCTGGCAAACCCTGCCTTGCCTGCCTCTTCTTCAATATCTTCTTTGTCCGCCCTTTTGTTAGAGCCACCGCTTCCTCATATGACCCTGGGTCATCCAACTCCACCTTGTCTAGCACTTCTTCATGCAAGTAGTCCAAAACTTTTCTCATTTTAAGATAATCAACATTTGTAGTAACAGTTATCTTGATCAGCTTTTCCCTAATGGATCGAACTCCCATGTGAACGTCTAAAAATTTTCTTCCAAACTTTGCTTCAAGCCATCCAACTTTCTCTTTACCTCGTCCAGCCGCACATCTGCTACGAGCTTGCTCCCAAAAGCCGATTCCAAGACTTCATGAACCGCCTTTTCTTTGTCAAGAAGTTCATCAAACCACCTCTTTGCTTTTCTTTGTAATAGAAGCGGGAACACTTGCATTGCATCGTCTTCTCTCGACAAACCGCTTTCCAACAGGAACAACCCATAGCCTTGTAGCCATACCTCCGCATTTTCAACCCCTATGAATAAAGGGAATCCTAACCACGCCATGCTAGCAACACTTGCTATTTAGATCTTGTACCTTTGACATCGGCAAAACCGCCGCTTCAACCTTAATCATGAGCATCAATGTGCTCCTCAGTGGGGGCACCAGAAGATGGGAAGTGAGATGCTGCAAGCGGCACTCCCTTAGCAAGCACAAAGAATCAGTTGGTAGGCCTCCGGCTCCACACAAACTCCATATGTGCACCTCGGTAATACTTCCCAGGTCGATGCTCAATAGCGGAGTAAAAGAGCTCCCAAACCCCAATTGGCCAAAATCCCTTAAAGCGGCATGTGAATCTCCCTTTATAGGGGCTTTACAAAGTATTAAAAAAAAGAACTTGGGTATTTACTGGCTCATGCAGACAACTGAGCCTCTTTCAAACTTTCCATGCACTCCCACCACTTGGCATCCCAATTTAGCAAGCTTTGCATGTGGCCGACACCTGGCCGACTTTCTAATCTCCCACTACCTCTTTCACTGCGTAAAGCAGCCCTTGGGGGTCACGGGGTCAAGCTCCTCAAGCCATGCACATGAAACTTCCCTTGAGGGGACATTGACAGTGCCGTTGGTGCTCACCCTCTCTCTCCTCAAAAAAATTGGCCCATTGGGCGTGTGATTGGCCGCCTATGGGCTTCTACCACGTCATTAACCTTAAAAAATGCTGCCCGATGCTGCCAACCAGGACCACCAACTGCCCCAACCATGTTCAAAAACCGCTGCTTGTCGGCTCGTTGTGCCGCCAGCGCAGTGCCTACACAGGCACGACGGTGGCGCCCACCATATCCATGCCAAGGGAGAGCTCCCCTCTCCTCACTTCACTTTGACTTATGGGATCATCCACTATAGTATGAATACCATAGCTTGGTAGTACCTGGATGTGCATGTGGGGTGATTGCATGCCACGTTTCATGCTGCGGACGCCCCGACTAATCTGATGTCTCATCGCATCCAAGCAGCGTATCTGTCAGATTTTTCAAAAAAAAACAATAAGACTTTCTGTAAGTATAAACATATAATTACAAAACAATTTATTTTTTAGCTTATTATTAAAATACAACCAATTTAACAGAGTACAGTTAAATACTAACCAAGCCAAAGCGAGAACTGAGAATGTCCATATGGGCGTTTAAGTACTTTCTGCCTGCATACTCACGCTCGTACGGTGCGGGGTCACGTCCTGTCATCGACCACTATTCAAAACATACAAAGAATACGTTATGTTAGAATTTAAAAGTACAAATACTCATAACTACCAAACCTAAAGGGCAATGCAAAAACACTTACAAAGTCGGCCTCAAATGATGGCCATCCGCCACTCTCTAAGTGGTGTGAGTTCCCTGCCTCTACTCGCACTCCGGATGCCTCCTTTTATTACTTCTACTTATCAAGATTCTCACACGCTGCTCACTTTGCATTCTTCCAATCTTCTTTGGGTAGACAATTTGAAGCTCTTATCCCGATTTCACACAAGAAACTCATCATGCATCATGTTGATGACTCTGTCTTTTCGTTCATTCGGAACTTCACTGCAGGTGTTTAGTATGTAGTGTCGAAACACCTGAGAGCAAAGGCCGCGCATGCACGAGATCATCTTCTTGCCGTCGTCATCCAACATGATGTTGCCATTGATGTCGATCGAGTATGGCAAGCCCTCTTACCTGTGACGTCTGAACCTGGGTGTCTTGGCAGGGGTCTCAAGTGGCGCCTTGAGTGGCGTCTTGATGGGGTTATGGACGACAGGTGTCTCCATTGGAGTCTGGGCCCCAAACGAGAAGTGTCGAGTAAGGTGACTCGCGGAGGAGTAGCGAGTGGTGTGTAGCCAAGAATGGCCAATAGTCGCCAAAACCTAGAGTAGAGGGCGATGCCGTGGCTGATGTGGGGGTGATCAAAGAAGGGGAAGGTGAGGAGCCTTAATGACTACGAGGCAAGTTGGAAGCATCAGCGGCGGCTCCTCCACAACAATCTCCGCCACCACTAGAGCATAAATTCCTAGAAGAGTGTGTAGATCATCTAGTCGACACTGAACTCTTGGAGCACACTAATCGCTCCAAATCAGAGGGAGACTCTAAAAGAGTGGAACGATGCGGCGTGCTCTGGAGCGATGGTGGTCCTCGTACCACCTTCTTTGCTCGGGTCCAAGGAAGAAAGAACTGATCATCATCCATACCTGCATCAAATAAACGAACATTATATCTTAATAGTGAATGGAGAAGAACATCTAAATAATCTATAATTTGATTTACAAGTTAAATTTTCACAAGTTTAGCATAGAGACAAGAATGGGCAAAAATCCACGTGAATACACTATATATCATAAAAAGGAGGAAAATTGCTCAGATACAATGTCTATGGATTTAAGAGGTCTCTATCTCATCCTCGTATAACTCAGCATAACTCCCTATGTCTATATAGAGCTCTCCATTTAAGCAACTTTCCCCCGTTTCATTTCGTAGGTCCTCTGCATGCATCTCGTAGAGAGTAGCAGTGCCATGCTTGTTTGGCACCACCTCAGCAACTTTCGAATCAGCATCCTCTCTGATCTCCTCCATTGATGCCGCTGTGATTGGCACATTGTAGACCTCATATGTCCATGCACTATGAGGGGCTGCCTCTATGACATACCACCGGTTTGGTGCAGACTTTGTAGGATGGAATACCACCTGCAAGAGCCACATAACTTACATGAGTGCTTCCAGACCACCAGTTCTCTAAAGTTGGATGTTAAATATTTACAGACTTACTTGTTCACAATGCTCTGATATTACAAAAGTGTCTCGAAGGTTGGTCCACTTTTTGGTTGAGTCCACCTCAAGGAAACTTGACTCACCTCTGCGCACAGTAGCATTGCGACCCTCCATGTTTATCTTGAACCATTGCACGTCGAACAAATCCAAAAAAAAATCCTCTATAAGTGATCCTCAAAATTTCTTGTAGCGTGCCAACGTAAGTGAGTTCCACCACACATGATCTGCATCAGATAACTGTCATCGACTAGAGTGTTTGAGTTTTTCCATGATTCCACAATCTTGTGTAAAACGCTTTTTGTCGATCCGTTCCATCCTATAATGTTGACCTTTACACCATGCTTCCGTGTATGACTTATACTACAACCATCAAAATTATGAGTGGTCATCCAGACATCTAGAAAGCCACGAGTCATACATTGCAAACATAGTCACGCAACCCCATGAGTACTCCCACTCCTCCTTAGTCACCTATTGGCTGCACTGTTGTGTGCTTTTAAATTGGTTGTACAACCATATTAATCTCATGAATGTTGATAGGCTCTCAAGACCCGCTGATAATGCATTGGTGGCCGTCTTTCTCATCTCCACTTGATTCGTGCCCTTTGTCACTCTTTCTTTGCATCCTCGTATTATGAAATCTATTTTTGCATCACTGGATTGTGAAGCATGCAAAATCTATTGATCTTAGCCTCTAGATCTTCCATCATTTTCTTTTCAACACCGAGATTGCACATCACAATCCCAGATATGCGCACCTCATCATCTACGGTTCACCAAAGCGTATCTCGGGCACGATCAAAATCTATCTAGCCACTCTCCAATGTAAACTAGGGACTCTGATACCAGTCAACCCTCTACCATGCTACCTTCGGGATGTGCCTTTTGAAGCATATATCCCTTGAGCGTTTTCATGAAGCGTTCTAAAAAGAACATCCATCTAGAATGCACCGTGCCTCCTATTTTCACCTCATCAACTATGTGAAAAAGAAGATGCACTTGAATGGTTAGCATGGTAGTGGAAAAGTGTTCCTCAAACATCGTTTAGTTTGGTAGATGGTATGGAACCTACATGGATCTCCTTTTGGGAGATCCATTGCACCAACTTTGCAAGTTTGCGTTCTTGGCCTCCTGTCAAAATCCATAGTGCTTTAACAGTAGAATGGTAACCTAACAGGACATAAAAGTGTCCTTTCAGGGTTTTGGGAAAAAATTCCAAAACCATATTAGATCCACTCATTTTGAAAAATCGTTTCATGAGCTTATAGTTCAATAACTACTACATATGGAAAAAATGAGAAACTTGTAATTTTTCTAATCCCTTGGTCACTACAAGCCTCCAAAGTTGATGGACCAGTGCATTTTGCCCAAAACAGCAATTTCTTACGGTTGATTTCATATAAATAAGAGTGGGGATTTTTGTAGGACATGAGATAAAATGCCCCGTTAACTTCAATGGGTTGGTGACCAAAACATATGGTTGCTTTTACCTCACTAATTTCTTTTTGGGCAAAAAAAAAGGTACAAAAAAGTTGCATTTTTTCCATTCTGCGGACCTATCATCAAAGTTTCTATAGTCACGCTCAATACAGATACTATATACATGTTTTCTTAGTTCCCTTTGGGCCTTTGGATTCAAAAGGAGCCATGGAGCATGTCAAAAGGATAATGGATCTCTTACAATTGGAACCTTGGGGGCAATGATAAAGTGCTAAATACAGCAAACATGAAAAAACTGGGTTTAGCATTATGACCTCTAGAAACCCATAGAAACTACTCAATATCTAGCCAAGTTTGTAGTCTATGATTATATATGGTTACTACCTACAAAATACACACAATTGGCCTAAGAAACTAGCAATATTGAGAAAGTTATACTTGCTACTCTAAAATGTATCGTATTCTTCAGTAATAAAAAAACTCAACCATCATCATATACTATGCTATATAGCATATTAGGTCCCCCAAAACTCAAGGAAGATTAGCTTTATGTTATATATTACACTTACACAATCAAAATTGAATTTGGATATCAAGAAAGCCCCCAAAAAAATCATAAAAGTGCTAATTTTGGCCAAAAAATAGGATTATGCAATTCTTGTAAATTGGTCATAACTTTCAATTTTAGCACTTAGCTCTCCCTACAAGCATCAAAACATGTTGAGAACTATGAAGGCCTAACCTCTAGCCATCTAAACCTCACAAACATGAAGTTTAGAGTGGTATAGCTGCCAAAAATTGGAAAAAATCAAAAAACAGGACTCTTTTTTTCACATAGTTTAGGTTCAAAAATGTTGTGCAAGAGTAAGGTTAATGGTGAGATCGATACTCCAAAAAAAAATGCTAAGTTTTTTTCAGCCCATAAGGCAACTTTGTGGATATATAGCACCTAGAAATCCATTCTCATACTCTTCAAATAATTCAAGCAAAATGGTCACTTAACAGGACACAAAAGTGTCCAAGGACATAAAAGTGTCCTGTTACCATTCCATTGTTAAGGAGTTCTATGGATCCATCAAGTGCTATCTGCGGCCAATATTGCTCCATATGATCCACATTTCTAAGGTCAATTTTGGCTCCCAAAGTATCTTTCTTGCCAATGAGATGGTCCCACAATAGATTACCCACATTTTTGACTATGTGCATTGGATTGAGTAAGTGATTGATCATGAGTGAGCCAATATGGTAACTCGTACCATAGAGAGAATCTCTTCATCCCTGGGGGGAAATTGTTATCACACATCTCCTTCTGCTCTAACCATGCTCAAGAAAACATCCTTGGTGTCTCTCTTCCCAAAAAATTATCACGTAACTCTTGATTCTCTGAAAGATGTGCTTGATGACCTTTGTAGATTTTCTTCTTGAGTGAGGGTGCCCTATGTGCATTAAGTCTAGGTCAACATGTGACGCATTCTCTGTATCCTCTTGTTTGAAGCCGTGCATGTATACACATGACAATAGATCAGACTGAGAAAAACAAAGGCTTATAGTGTTTGAGTTTGAGTATATATCACCTCAGTATTCTATTAGTCCGGGATAGTCATGCATGATCCACATCAGAATGCCTTTGATCAAAGCATTGCGTCAACCTGTGTGTTGGCTCATATCCACCACTTCTATGCCAATCCATAATTTTTGTAGCTCTTCCAATAGTGGACAAAGATACACATCCATATTCTTCACTCCTTATTGTTGTATATATGTACGACCAATAAGGTCATCAGTGGGCAGGCGCCCATAGCCTCGACGGCCGGGAAAGGCTCAGACGCCTTTACCCCAACAACTTCATTCCAGACTGAGGTAAGTCGGATTCGTTATGCCCACGTGGAGGTTTGGCTTTTACTTTGACAAAATTGATGCTTTAAAAATGGATTTTTTGGAACATATCTCAAGTTGTTAATTAAATTACTTTATGGTACTTAGGAAGTTGGGCCTGACAATATGGTAAAAACATATCTTGAAAAAAAAACCTATGGGTTAAAATAGCACACTTGGATCAAAAGAGGTAATGGTCTTTTGATCAAACTGATATATATGTTAAATATCTATTTAAGGTTTTTTTGAAAGATTGGACTATATAGAAACCATACATATAATTACTGCCAATAAATGAGATAATTAACTTTTTCACAATAAAAACTAAAAAATTGAAAGACATGAACACTTTGGACAGTGGTTTTGAGTTAAAAAGAGCTATAAGCTGGACATGGATAACAACTGATATAGTCCGTTGACATCTGTAATACACATCCAAGGCTAACAAATCTGTTGTCTTGTTTGGATGAATGCACGTGATGACTCTATCCTTTCTTGGGTTTTGTTTTGGCTTAAAGCTATTGTTTGTCAGATAGTACACTTTCTCCTACCACTTGGGAAGTGATCCTGTATTGGATCACTATCATTGTATACTAGAATGTGGCTTCATTCTCATATGCCATGTACAAAGATAATTCTAAGACTGAGTTGTTTTTGTACTAATTTTTTCCTTTTCTTTAAAGCCAATTATCTTTTGAATGTAAAAGTTCATTTATGTCTTATTATATAAGTTAAAACAACCACACACACACACACAAACACACACACACAACGCACAAAAGCCAACTTGATACTTTGTGAAAGTCCCGAGTTATCCACTTTCCTCTTCCATCACTCAAGCTCAACAGAAGGTGTCATAAAATTTAATATCTAACCAACCCAACTTATTTTCTCATATTAAACTGATCACTTCATGTGGGAGAATAAACGGGAACAAGGGTTAAGATATAAATGTGCTTATAGATCTATTTTAGCACAGGGCCAATGGTAAAGGGGCCCAAATGAGAAAAGGTCTATCAAAGAGCAAGGTTAACCAATGGAGAAAAAGACCTTAGGGTTGTCTTCATTAAAGCCTCCAAAGGTAAGTGTTAAAAGCCTGAAAGACAGAGTCTTTAATTTTTACTCTTTAGTCACTAAGGTCCAAGCAGGCAATGGGGCAGCTTTCTTAAGCTAGGGCTGTGCTTAAGCAGGGGGCCTGCCTGCTTACCAAGTTCAAAGTACTTGCTACTAATGACGGGACGATCCCTACAAAGGAGGGAGGTGGATAGTATGTGAGCACCTCACCAATGACCCATACTCTTATGAAAGGAAAGGGGCCACATCTCAAGTGTAGAGACACATTACTCAAGCAGGCAAGGGGGCAGCTTGCTTAAGCAAGGGTTGTGCTTAAGCAAGGGGGGTGCTAGCTTAACCTCACAACAGCAAAAGAAGGACACTTGTCAAGAGACTACACATCTTGCCCCAAAGGGATCCAAGCTCTCATTGGCCAGAGGGCTACATGGCCCAATAAGCTTCAAGGAAAGGGGGTCGACCTAGCTAGCTCTCTCTCTCTCTCTCTCTCTCTCTCTCTCTCTCTCTCTCTCTCTCATTTTGAGCATCCCACGAGCTCTCTCACTCTCATTCTTCCCTTCACACACTCTTGTGAAGCAAGAACTCCATCTCCTTCTCCAAGCTTGAGAAGTTGAGTGCCTACTACCACAAGCTCTTGGCTATGGATGCAAATCCACACAAGAGAATGCTTATGATTGCTTATCAATCTCTCTAATCTCCATTAACACTATGATAAGCTATGCTGCAAGAGATACAAGTGATTATGTGCAAGGGGTTATTGCTTTCTCGTAGAGCTACTTCTACTTCTCTTTTCTTCCTCACTCCCTGCTACCAGCTCTCCTCACCTTTCATGGTGTTTGAGGTCTTGGGACTGAGGCTGGGCATTTTCGCTAATCATGTTTATTGTTGTTACCATGATAATGCTTGGTGAGTGAAGCTTACCATCTTCATCTCATTAAGAAGGTCTCAAGGAACAAAAACAATTGTATTGTAAACAAGTCTTCCATCATGGAAGAATCTATAATACAAATGCCTATTGGAGGGGGGACCAGCTCCAACTAATCCGGTCCTCTATTGGTGTCAATTTCTCTAGACTCTCACTCTCTTTTACAAGTATTGCTCAATTTCTCTAGACTCTCACTCTCTTTTACAAGTATTGCTCATGTTAATGAAGTAATGTGTTAGTGTTGCCCTCTCCATCCAAGAACTTTCTTTTTCACTATTCATCTACACATGAAAGAATGCTCAAGGAAGTGCTCAATATGTTATTTACTTTCCGCTCCAACTCAAGTTAATAGGCTAATTCCATTACATTGGTATCGGAGCATTTTGTTTCTCTTTTCTTGCTTAAGAAGAGAGGTGCTTAAGTAGCCTATAAATGGTTGATGTTGTTTATTATAATAGGGTAAGTGGAACTGGGATCTATTATCAATTTTTTTGAGCCCACTATGTGGGGTATGGTGCACACCTCGGGAGCTTTAGACTTAATAATGGAGTATTTTTAGACTTGCCTACGGCTTTACCATTATTGAGCCATAAGAAGTCCAAAAGGAGGTAACCCTCGGCAACTCTGCTATGTTAGACGTACTCCTCTACTCTCTATAATGAACCACTTTGAGCTGTGGATGTAGATACTTAAGAGCCGATTTTAAAAGGCTAAGAGGAGTGGAAACTAAGGTTTTAAATTACCAAAGCATACACTAAGTACATACATAAATTTTGTTAACGTGGCTGACAATAATCAAGAGAGTAGAATGAACATTGATAGCTTTGATTTTTCACATGAAGGTGCTAATGATGATGCTCCCATGTTTGTGAATTATCTAGTCACTAGGTTGCATTAAGCTATGGGCAACCATGCTTTGCAAGCCGAAGTTACTCAACAACTTTGTGCTTATGCAATTTCCCTTCCTCTCCAAGAGGAGAGAGAGCTTAGGAGGCCTCTTGAAGAGACCCCCAAAAGAAGACTCTCTCCCATATGAGAGGAGGAATCCAAAGAGAAAGAAAGCAATGAAAATTTAAGCTCCTCTGAAGATGTGGCTCCACGAAGACAGCGGTCTCTACGATCGCCTACTCCTCCCAAGAGGAAAAGATCATTACACAGTCCTTCTCCTCATCATTCCGAAAGAGAAGAGAGGAAACAAATGAAGAAAAGGGCTAGGAAGAGGTCACCCTCTTCTCCTTCATCTTCACCTTCCTCCTCTTCCATGAAAGCTATGGATATTCTCCTAGAGAATACAAGAGGGGAGGACATCGCAAATCATTCCCTGCATGGAGAAGGTCCCAAAAGTTAAAGAAGTTCAATGAGGGAGGAAAGAGTATCTCTTTTCTCACTTACGATGGCGCCTTTGGTGCTACCAACAAAGTGTTGGCCTTCATCCAACAATTTGATGTGGCCTTTGGAAACGAGGGCTTTATAGAGTCCTCCAAGCTACACCGTGTAGCTATGCACTTTCAAAAATCAGCTCGTCAATGGTGGGCCAACCTTCGTGGCAACATTGAAGCCCCAAAGACATGGAAAACTCTACGAGTTTCCATCATGAAGCAATTCCTTGCAAGTGATGCAAAGGACAAAGTGCTTACCGAATGGCGTAGCTTGAAGCTTCTCTCCCATGAGTCTATCCACAAATATGTAGACAAGTTTTGGGATTTATGTCTCAAGGCTATTGTCTTTCAAAAGATAGACTTTTCCGAGAAAAGGTAGCAATTATATGCGGGATTACCTAAAGAGACGGCCAAATACATCAACTCTCAACGGCCTAGTACTATTAGCGAAGTAATCCATCACACCATAGCTGCTTCACGTATCAATTTCCATCAAGGGGCTGGACGTAATGTCAAAGCCATGGACAACAAAGGAAAAAATGATGCAAAGGGGAAGACCAATGCTCAAAATTCTTCCCAAGGCACTTCCAACAACAACAACAACAACAATCAGTCCAAGGAGAAGGGAGTTTACAAAGGTAAAAACAAACTCTCTCATGAAGAGCTTGAAGCTTTCCACAAGGACCATAAGTGTTTCAAGTGTGGGGAGCAAGGACACGGCTATCGTTCTTGCCCCAAGAAGAATACTCGCAATGAGACTCTTAGGGCTTCCACCATCAAAGATCCAAAAGAGGATGCTCATTGCAAAGGCTCATCACTCTCCTATGCTTGGGGAAAGGTAAGAGAGCATGATGCATTCATCTTGTTTGACCCTGGCTCTACTCACAACCTCATATCAATGGATTTGGGCACCAAGTTGGGCATTCAAGCTTTTGAGATGGGAGATATGGTAACGGCTGACACAACTTTCAAGGGACAACAAGCCTCTGTTACTCCCTTGATTGGGAAGTTGAGGCTTCATGTCCAAAGCTATGCCGACAAAGAAGACTTCTTCATCTCTCCTCTCCAACATGAGGATGTTATCCTAGGGGCACCATGGTTTGATTGCATGGCTACCAATATGAAGTTCCCTGAAAGGAGAATTTACTTCACTTACAAGGGAAATAATATGTATATAAATGCTAGTGAGCGTGGTCGTACTATTCCACTTGTAAATTCTCCTACTTTTCGCTACATTCAATCGTCTAATGGAGAAAATTTTAGACCATACCGCAAATTCACTGGAGTGTTCTTTGATGATATCATCATCTACTCCAAGTCTTTGGAGGAACATAAGCAGCATCTCCAAGTGGTTTTTCAAGCATTGAGGGAGAATAACCTTTTCCTCAACCAAAAGAAAAGCAAATTTTTCCTTCAAGAGATTCAATACTTAGGTCATATTATCTCTCAAGATGGTATCCATATGGATCCATCAAAGTTAGAGGTAATAAAAGCATGTCCTAACCCAAAGAATCTACATGAGCTAAGAAGCTTTATTGGTATGTGCGCATACTATAGACGTTTCATAGCAAAGTTCTCTCAAATAGCAGGACCACTACATAACTTAACTAAGAAGAACGTTAAGTATGTATGGACTACTAAAGATCAAAATGCTTTTGATAAGCTCAACGAGAAGCTTACCTCCCAACCAGTCCTCATGCTTCTGGATCTCTCAAAACCATTTGAGGTCCAATGTGATGCTTGTGGTGATTGCCTTGGAGCAGTTTTGCTTCAGGAAGGGCATGCCATAGCATATAATAGCCGACAACTCAATACTGATGAACGAGTCTTGGGCATTTATGAGAAAGGGCTTTAGCTGTTCTACATGCCCTAGACACATAGAAGCACTACCTATTGGGGACTCCATTTATTCTGCGAACCGATCACCAAAGTCTCAAGTATTTCATGACGCAAACCAAGCTCTTCGACAAACAAATGAGGTGGGAAAATTTTCTTTCGCAATGTAATTATTATATTGCTCACATTGCTGGTAAGCACAAGCAAGTGGTTGATGCACTTTCACAACGACCAAAACTTAATGCAGTGTCTATTGCTACTCACAAATGACCTATCTTCTATGAGAGATGAGTATGCAACTGGCCCTGATTTTAGAGACATAATATCAGCCCTTGCTTTGGTGAAGAAAGAGGAACCATTCGCCTTGTAGGATGGTTATCTTCTCCACGGAAATAGGCTATGTGCCACACATTCCCTTCGTGGCAAAGTTATGTATGAATCCCATGCTCCTCCATATGCGGGGCATAGAGGTATTCAACCTACTCTCCGAGGAGTAGAGGCATACTTCTATTGGCCTACCATGAAAGTGGACATACAAGAGTATGTTTCAAAATGTGTAGTATGTCAAAAGACCAAATATGATAGAGGGAAGCAACCTGGATTACTCCAGCCATTGCCTATCCCAAATTCACCATGGGAGAGTATATCCATGGATTTCATCTTTGGATTACTCAAGTCTATCCATGGGAATACGGGAATATGGACAATAGTCAGCAGGTTTAGCAAACAAGCACACTTTATTCCTGTCAAAAATACAATTAAGACACATCAAATGGCAACTCTCTTTATATCTCAGATTTTCAAGCACCATGGATTGCCCACATCCATTGTGTCAGATAGAGATCCTAGAATGACCAGTAATTTTTGGAAAGGTCTCTTTGAAAATCTAGGAACAAGATTGAACTTTTCTTCAGCCTATCACCCACAAACGGATGGCCAAAGTGAGATAGCCAATCTTACAATCCTCGATCTACTAAAGACTTATGTTATAGAAGTACATCAACGCTCACAATGGAAAAAGTACTTACCACTTGTAGAGTATGCTTACAATAATCCTGTACATACTTCTACGGGAAAGGCACCGTTTGAGATCATTGAGGGAAGACCAAAATGTCCCTTGCTACTTAAAGTACATGGGAAGATCTTCGCCGTCGAGATGAGTAGAGCCTACAAGAATCTTTTCAAAAGATTAGGGAGGCTATATCCATCTCTCAACAAAGGTAAAAAGATGTTGCTGACAAGCACAGAAGGGACTTAACATTCCAAGAAAATGATTGGGCCTTACTTAAGTTTCCTAAGGCTCCATTAAAGCAAATGACGGGAAAAAATCCTACGGGCCATCAAAAGTATTATGCTAAGCTAGCAAATAGATACTATGGTCATTTCCAAATCTTGAAGCCTATCAATGAGACGGCTTACCAACTCAAATTTCCCAACCATTGGCTCATACACAATGCTTTTCATGTGAGCCTACTTAAGCCCTACAAAGGAGAGCCACCAAGTGAACCAATTATGGAAGATCCACCCAAAGTTGAAGACCAAGAAGAGGTGCTACAACCCAAAGATATCCTTCGGCATGAAGACATGGTAATATTATCCGACGGTATCTTATTAAATTCAAAAATTATCCTTTTGAAGATGCTAGATGGATGCAAGGAATACAACTTAAGGATAGTATGTACCTTGTCAATGCTTACAATGCTACATTAGAGTAAGCAAACGTACAAATTTCTTTTGAATGACTCATATTTTTGTCTTATAAGACTAATTCTCTTTTTATTTAAATAGTATACATGTTTAAAATCATGTTTGTGAGGACGACGTCTCTCAAACACCAAGTAGAATTTGTCACTCTACTTTGGGAGAATGAAATGGACTAAAGAGGAGACATGCTTGTGGCAACTATGTCTCCCAAGCACCAAATGCATTAGTCATACATCTTGGAAAGATGCAGTAGGGTGAAAAGGGATCCTCTACCCGCTAAGTAAAATTGACTAATGACTACGATTTTATCTCTTCTACCTCATAGTCGAGGACGACTATAATTTCAAGAGAGAGGTAATGTCATAAAATCTAATATCTAACCAACCCAAATGATTTTCTCATATTAAACTGATCACTTAATGTGGGAGAAGAAATGGGAACAAGGGTTAAGATATAAATGTGCCTATAGATTTATTTCAGCACGGGGTCAATGGGAAAGGGGCCCAAATGAGAAAAGGTCTATCAAAGAGAAAGGTTAACCAATGGAGTAAAAGACCTTAGGGTTGTCTTCATTAAAGCCTCTAAAGGTAAGTGTTAAAATCCTTAAGACATAGTCTTTAATTTTTACTCTTTAGTCACTAAGGTCCAAGCAGGAAATAGGGTAGCTTGCTTAAGCTAGGGTTGTGCTTAAGCAGGCGGCGTGCCAGCTTACCAAGTTCAAAGTACTTGCCACTAATGAGCGGGCGAGCCCTACAAAGGAGGGAGGTGGATAGTATGTGAGCACCTCACCAATGACCCATACTCTTATGAAGGGAAAGGGGCCACATCTCAAGTGTAGAGGCACATTACTCAAGCAGGCAAGGGGGCAGCTTGCTTAAGCAAGGGCTGTGCTTAAGCAAGGGGGGTGCTAGCTTATTAACCTCACAAGTGGGAAAGAAGGACACTTGTCAAGAGACGAAACATCTTGCCCCAAAGGGAGACAAGATCTCATTGGCCAGAGGGCTACATGGCCCAATAATCTTCAAGGAAAGCCTAGGAAAGGGCGTCGACCTAGCTAGATCTCTCTCTCTCTCTCTCTCTCTCTCTCTCTCTCTCTCTCTCTCTCTCTCTCTCATTTTGAGCATCCCACGAGCTCTCTCACTCTCATTCTTCCCTTCACACACTCTTGTGAAGCACGAACTCCATCTCCTTCTCCAAGATTGAGAAGTTGAGTGCATACTATCACAAGCTCTTGGCTATGGATGCAAATCCACACAAGAGAATGCTTATGCTTGCTTATCAATCTCTCTAATCTCCATTAACACTATGCTAAGCTATGCTACAAGAGCTATGAGTGATTATGTGCAAGGGGTTATTGCTTTCTTGTAGAGCTACTTCTACTTCTCTCTTCTTCCTCACTCCCTACCAGCTCTCCTCACCTTTCATGGTATTTGAGGTCTTGGGATTGAGGTTGGGCATTTTCCAAGTTCATGCTAATCATGTTTATTGTTGTTACCATGCTAATGCTTGGTGAGTGAAGCTTACCATCTTCATCTCATCAAGAAGGTCTCAAGGAACACAAACAGTTGTATTGTAAACAAGTCTTCCATCATGGAAGAATCTATAATACAAATGCCTATTGGAGGGGGGACTGGCTCCAACTAATCTGGTCCTCTATTGGTGTCAATTTCTCTAAACTCTCACTGTCTTTTACAAGTATTGCTGATGCCATGTTAATGAAGTAATGTGTTATTGTTGTTCTCTCCATCCAAGCACTTTCTTTTTCACTATACATCTACACACAAAAGAATGCTCAAGTAAATTCTCAATATGTTATTTAGTTTCCGCTCCAACTCAAGTTAAAAGTCTAATTCCATTACAAAAGGAGAATGCTTTCAGTAGCTAGTGTTGCTGCCTACCCTTTGAACATTCCAAAGCTAACTAGCTTCAAACACCTTTAAGCTCTACAAAAAAGAGAGAGATGGTTGGGCCTCTTGTTTAGCTCTAAACCTTAAATATAGAGTTAAATCCTAAACTTAACCCCAAATCTCTAATAGTAAATCTAAACCTAAACCCTAAATTAAAGTCTAACTTAAATATAAAAACTAAATCCTAAACCTATGTCGACTCTCTCTCTCTCTCTCTCTCTCTCTCTCTCTCTCTCTCTCTCTCTCTCTCTCTCTCTCTCTCTCTCTCTCTTTCCCTCTCTCTTTATCTATATATGTCATAGTACGTCTATTAACAAAGACAGACATTGAGGAAGCTCTTCACTGACCGATGCACTATTTTCTTGGACAACGCAGGCATTAGATTAGATCCACAAGGAGTTTATCGGATTGATCCCATAAATCATTTTGATATTTTGAAGACATTGAATATAAAATTTCATTTCACATTCTCTCTCTCTTTCTCTCTCTCTCTCTCTCTCTCTCTCTCTCTCTCTCTCTCTCTCTCTCTCTTAGAAGAGCGTGTGAAAAGGTCTCACCACTCCCTATCAGCAACGCTCTTTCCTCTTACACTGTACACAATGTTTTAAAACATTGTAGTTCTAGAGCCCTTGGACTTTTCCAACTCCATTCCAATTCTACCCTTCGCACCACCATTCCTCTCTGGTAGCATTCTAAATTGATGGACATGGTGATGTTGTGCTCCTCAACCCTATCAATGTGCTGGACATGGGTGATGATGTGCTCGTGAACCCTATCGGTGCACCTTTACACATGGCGGTCTTGATTTCCAGCCTCTTGGTAGCACTTTAAAATGCTACCTCTATCATCGCCCAATGGGCAGCTCCGATAGTGCTTTCCTCTCCACTATGTGCGTTTTGAAATGCCTAGCCGGTCATCTTTGGCGCCTTTGTCATCAACATTTTAAAATGTTGTCTGGCCTCCCCTCCCCCCAATGACCTTGCTGCTTCTTGTAGCTCTTGAGGTGAAAGCTGCCAGCATTTTAAACACTGGCAAGTGCCATGCATTGTCAAGCTTGGAGGTTGCCCAAGGGGCACCAAACAATGGACAGTCAAATGAAGATTGAGGGAATTACGAACCAAGGAGAACAATCTTTTTGGAGTAGCTTGGGAGAATTAAAGCGTGGAGCCCACTTTGTGTGGATGTCTCTATGTAGAGTGTGTGGACCAAAATTGGTACTTGTGCAGCCACCCCTTGGAGTGCAAGTAGGACCTCCAGATTTCTAGCTCTTGTAACTTCAACCATTAGGAAATTTTGAACTCATTTTTGGGCCTTTTAAGAGTGCCACATCATCAAAGTTGTACAAAAGAAAGCAACCCGGTAGACCCCTCTAAATATCGCTTAGAACCCCATGATATGACCTATCATTGGAAAGTTCTTCAAAAATGGATTCTAAAGAGCCAAGGTCCGAAAAGTTTGGATGACTTCTATGAAAGTTATGCCATTTTTCTTCAATCAGCCAGGTTTTGTTACCGTTACGGTAATCTAAAATCACCTTTTTCTAGATCTACATGAAGGCAATGTCCAATACATGCATGCTATATATCAATAGATAGCATTTGAAGAGTAGATTCTAAATATCCAACCTCCGACAAGTTTGGATCTTATTTGCAAAAAATTTGCCGATCCCCACTTTTTGAAAGCTATGCCACATTAGCAATTCTTACAAGGCCCATTTTTGAGTCCAAACTTTTCCTAATGTGGCTGCCCTTGCTTGAACTCCAACAACAAACTGAATGACGATAACTACACCCATTGGAATCTGATTATGAGACTTTGGTTTTCACAAAAAGGCTTATGGGACATTGTGGAGCCTTGTTCCATGAGGGATCCCAACAACAAGTACACCCACTTTCAAGATGACGAGTATTTAACATTGTGTGTCGATTGGGATGCTGCTAATGTGAAGGCAATTCCGGCCATTGCAAAATCTCTTATAAAGGAAATTTCTCCATCCATTCATACTTTGAAAACTGCCAATGATATGTGGTTCAAGCTCATTGGAATGTTTGATCGGGATTCTATGATGTGATGAGTCACCCTTCTTGGACAATTATTTGCCATCCAATTTCCACGAGGAAGCTCCCTGCAATCATTTCTTATGAAGACTAAATCTATTCATAATCAACTATTGGCTATTAAAAGTGCACTGGCCAGTACTTAGTTAGTTGTTCTGGTTCTCACAAAGTTTCCTGAGGCATATGAAACGATGTCTAGAACACTTCAAGTACAAATCATGAAGTAAAAGTGTGAAATTTGATGGTCTTGAGAAGGAAGCCATCTCATCATCTTCTTTGTGAGACTGAGGAAACTAAAGGATTCTCCACCCTACCACCCATAATATAGGCTCTTGTCCCTCCATAATTAGAATCCTCACTCCACAACTAGTAGTTGACCATTGGCATAGGTCCATGACCCCCCTTGGGTTTGCCCTTCGCATTACATTACTTGCCCCTTGGAGAAGGGTTTTTGTCCTTGAAAAAAAAAGTGGTGATATCTGCATAAGAGCACTAATGTTTTCCACAGTGGCATCCTTCATGTATCCAACTTCTGGTTGGACTAGAACACAGTTCAAAAGGAGGTTCAACAAAACCAAGATTGGCATCTTGTTTTTTCACATTGTTGTCCCTTTGCAATTGTATTGTGTAATCAGCCCATAAACAACATAGCATGTAGGCTCCATTTAGAGCTCACATGCTAAACGAGCTATTACAATTAAGATGTACCCGAAAGAGTACCTCTTTTCACTTGCATAAAAGTAACTGGCTGAGGTAAGTCATTAGCAAAGTAGTATTCCGTGACTTGTTATCTTATCGCATCAGTAAACAAACCCACCATAACTAGTGTTCAAGGTTGAGAACTTGACTTAAACATGAATATACTAAACCTGGTCGCAAACATGCTTTACCTTATGGTTAGCAAACTCCAGTTAAAGTGATACATGCTTTCTAATTGGATTGCTTGGTGCTAACGTACGCTCTTTGAATATCCTTTAGCATAAGATTACACTTGTAATCTCTCTATCCCCTTTGATAAATAACAATACTGAGGTGTGTTTCCCCACGGTATATAGACAGTCTTTCAAATGATTGGTAAATGGGGATCAAAATGTCATACAACATTGCTGAGGAATCAACAATGTCATGAATAACCATATTGGTTAACTTGAAATATCCACAAATACCCAAACCAAGCAATGACCTCTATTGGTGATTGTTAGATCTATGTCATACATGTGCATGCCTGTTAGCAACACGCTAACGCGGACACCATTTTTCGTAGTTCTCCTTGTAAAACAATTATTATTTTGATAAATCAGGAATATTGTAACTCCTATTTTCTTGGTAAACTTTGTAATTGATGAGCTGGGGCTACAAGCTTCCAGATTGTATCAACCAGTCAATTCCCAGTTGTGGTAGAACTCCATATTATTACTTTTGACCACCCAAAAACCTTGGCTAAGGTATAAAAGCTAATTTTTGTAAGTTTTTTACAAGTTTTTGGATAAGAAATACACAGAGTGAGCTAACGGCGCTCACTTCACTCCTTCTCGCGCTTCCTACTCCCTCCGCGGTTGTCGCATTGCAAATGTGTTTGTTACATTGCAACCGTAGGTAAGAGCTCTACCCATTGACGTAAGCCATTCACAGTTTTTCGTAGCTTTTGGCGTCGCCGACCCATGGCCTAATTTCATCATAACTAGGAATTTATATGTTCAAATCAAAAACTAAGCATAGGTGGGGTATTGGGGTATCATTGCTAAGCATTTAGATGCATTCTGGGTCGAAAACAACTAGGTCAAAAATCTACTGCTGTTAATAATCACGATTTTGAAACTTGACCTAAAGTGGGGTTTGAGGCCATAGGCATGTGTGCTCAGGTCTTATAAACTTGTCCTAGAAGTTTCATTACGTTTGGATGTCATTTGATGCTGTAACGGATGTGATTTGCTTGCCGATGAGCGATTGGCTTTTGGTGATTTCAGTCACTTGAGTGTAGCTTGAGTTAGATGCGAGTTGTTAGTTGTTTTCTGAGAGATTGACAACCTCTTGTAGCCTCTATGCACTAGTTGAGTCAGCTTCGTCCCATGGTTTGACAAATTAATCGTGGTTCTCGCTAATACTGCAATAAGATAAGATAGTGAGGTTAGACATGCGTCCCACATTTGGCGCCGTTGCCGGGGATCGAAAAGACCTAAACTAGGAAAAAACACGAGCGTTTTGTGTAGTTGTCCTTTAACTTCCTTTAGGTTTGCCTAGAGTTCCAAACTTTCTTTTAAAACCGCATAGCTTAAGATTGTCGTCTTTTGCTGTGTAGAGGTAGCTTGGAAGTAATCGTACTTGCTGAGCACCTTTAGGAATGTAGGATTGTAGATTTAGATTAGGATTTGGAGAATGATTGGTAGACGAGACAAGTCTTAAGATCAAAACTCCGAAAAAAATAAAAAACACAAGAAAATGAGTGTTTGTGGACACTTTTCACAACCATTGCATGAGAGTCTAGGAGTAGGGTAAGTAGGATCCGACGTGGATTTCAGAACATTGCTCTCTCTGAAAGAATCAATTATGAGTTGCTATTGGAAGTTGCATAATTTCAGGTCTACGGCTAGAAATAGCTTGAAAAGACTCGAATTCACTCAATTCGACTGGAAAGTAAGCCTGAGAGTTGTCCGAACCAGTGGGTAAGCTCAAAGACACTTTGAGGTAAAAAATGCAAGAAGTTGACCAAAACTCAAACTGTTTACTTTTTCTTGGCATTTTAGGCCAAATTAAGTTTTGACTTGATTTATAGGCTTAAAAAACATCATAAAAAGAATGTCTTTGAGAAAATTGCAAAAAGTGCTCATTTCAAGCCTCAAGTTATTAACTTTTTTCTCTAAATTGTCCAAGATTCATACCATTGACTCATTTCATGTGTACAAACAACTTTTGTAAAGGTCCAAAAGATTTGGATCACTAAACTGACAAGAATCTGGGTAAAAACTAAAGTTTGTACTGACTTTTTGAATCTTGAGTGTGAATTGAGGAAAAATTTATCCAAACTTGATGAAATTTGATTCATAGGCTTATACTGATGTGATAAACTCAGTTGATCAAAAACTTGCAAAATTTTAGCAAAAGTAAATAATCGCGATTATTTACATCTGTCCTGTTTTTGAACTTTTTTGACCAAGTTGGCATAGCAGTAGCTTTACCATGTTGAAATAAGCCCACAAACCAAATTTGATAAGATTTGAATCATTGGATTGAAAATTGTGACTAAAATTGCAAAGTTAGTCTGTAAACAGATAATTGATGACCATTTGATAAAAAATTATCCAAACTTGATGAAAATTGGCTAGTAACCTTAACTTAAGGTGCTTGTGTCAAGGTTGGGGCAAATATTTGCACAAAATTGTCAAAAGTAAATAATCGCGATTATTTACTACTGCTTCAAAACTTGTTGATTTTGCAAATTTGAGTATACCGAAACTCCACAAATCAATTTTGGTGAAATTTGGACCACAAAAGTGAGACTTAAGCCAGATTCTCGAAATCAGAGTCTACGGACACGGAACAGTGGGTAATCTTGATCAAATTTTGTCCAAATTTGTTGAAACTTGCCCAAGGGCTTTAACAAGTTGTATACTTGCCAAACCAATCCAAAAAAGTACCAAAATTTGACAAAGTAAATAATCATGATTATTTACTTCTGCTATCCACAGACTTCAATTTTGACTTTTGGGCTTATACAGTGTTAGACCAGCATAAAATAAGGCCACAGGACAATTTTGGGTTCAATTGGATCAAAATTGGTACAGATACACTCCATTTATAGGTTGCAGATTAGACCTTTGATTTTGCTAAAGCTGAATCTGAATCAAAGTTTTGACTTCCATAGCACGATTTGAAGTGATATACAGAGACCAATCACGAGGGTTCTCAAGAGCTCTATTGTCCTCATAGAAAAATAGCTAATTTGATTAATTTTGTATAGGAATCAGGTTGCAGACGAGAAATCAGTGGCTTGATAGAAAGTTGCAATTGAATCGAGTGGAAATTGACGACAAGTCAATCCAAGGTGAGTACTGAAGATCTTCATTGCAGATGAGTATAGCCGAGACTTACAAGAATCTTTTCAAAAGATTAAGGATGCTATCTCTATCTCGCAACAAAGGCAAAAGGCTGCTGCTGACAAGCACAGAAGAGCCCAAGCCTTTAAAGAAAATGATTGGGTCTTACTTAAATTTCCCAAGGCTCAATTAGGGCACACGACAGGCAAGAATCCTACGGGACACCAAAAGTACTATGCTAAGTCAGCAAAAATGTACTATGGTCCCTTCCAGATTCTTAGGCCAGTCAATGAGATGGCCTATCAACTCAAGTTGCCCAACCATTGGCTCATACACAATGCTTTCCATGTGAGCCTACTAAAGCCTTACAAAGGAGATCCACCTCAAGAAACAACTATTGAAGACCCACCGGAGATCGAGGACCAAGAAGAGGTGCTGCAACCCGAGTCCATTCTCGGAGATGAAGACAAGGTACTAAGAGGCGATAAGCCTATCCGAAAATATCTTATTAAGTTTAAGAATTATCCTTTTGAAGATGCTAGATGGATGCAAGGCATACAATTAAAGGATAACCTAAACCTTGTCAATGCTTACAATGCTTCCCTAGAGTAAGCAAATGTACAAATGTTAAAAATGAACAAAGTTTTTGTCTTATAAGACTCTCTTTTTCTTTATTGTGCACAAAAATAAAGTAGTATGCATGCTTAGATAAAGTTTGCGGAGAGGACGTCCCCGGAACACCAAGTAGAGCTTGTCACTCTACTATGGAAGATGATAGGACTAATGTGCAGACATGCTTGCGGCAGCCTCAAGCTCTCAAGCACCAAATGGACTAGTCATCCATTGTGGAACGATGTCATAGGGTAACATAGGGATTCTCTACCCGCTAGGAAAAAGGACTAATGAATATGCTTTATCTTCTCTACCACATAGTCGAGGACGACAATGATTTCAAGAGAGAGGTAATGTCATAATAATCAATATCTAATTCTCCTAAATGATTTTCTCATGTTAAACTGATCATTTAATATGGGGAAGTGCCAGGGGAGAAAAAGCTAGAATATTGGTTAAGTTAGCAGACCGCCACAGTAGGGATCCAAAGGAGGGAAAATAGGGATCCAAAGGGGGGGGCATTTGCACCAATGGGCTTAAAATACCCTAAGGTTCAGCCCATTAAGACTTCCAAAATGCTAAGGTTCCAAAATTCAAAGGTTGTGTCCAAAGGTCAAACATTAGGGAAATTGGATGCTTTGTGTGTGCCCCAAAAGTCTTCATCCATCCCTACATAGGAAGGGGCGAGCCTTCCAAGTAGGGTATGAGAGAGAAAATCACACACCCACACACACACACACACACACACACACACACACACAAAAGGGGAAAGGGGGACACATGTTAGAAGGCTACCACTTATGCTGCTTAATTACCATTGGCTAAGCCCGAGGAGGTCCAATAGGATGCTAGCAAGAGCAAATAGCAAGAGGGGTCGACCAAGAGAGAGAGAGGGGAGTGATTTTCCAAAGGCCTTATCACCTACACACTCACACTAGCCCATGTGTGGAGTAAGAAGACTCTCTCTCCATCTCAAGCTTTAATGGAAAGCTTATCATCTACTCCAAGCTTGTGAGAAGGAAGGCCTACACCAACAACTCTTGGCTTTGTGATGCAAATCCAACCAAGAGCCAAGCTTAAATGCATGCTCATCTCCTCTACCATGCTAATTACTAAGCTAAGCTATGCTAATATGAGTGATTATGTGCGGAGATGTGCATCTTTCTCGTAATAATACTCCTTCTTTCTCTCAATCTACTCTCATACCCCTCTACTCTCTCCATCTTCGAAGGTGTGTGAGGTCTTGGGTCTGAGACCATGAGGGAATTGATGTTGTGTTTGATATGTGTTTTGCTTAGTGCATGAAGTTTCCATCTTCATTGCACTAGCTAGTATTGAAGGAACACAAAGACTAAGAAGCTCTGGGCTACTTTCAACGGATGCAAAAAAAGGCATCTCTAGATGCAATCACGTATGCTTACATCTTCAAGGCATGTGGCATTATGCAAAACTCCAATATGGGCAGCGATGATATTTTTAGATAGGGACTGCGTGCTTGGCACTACTTTGATCAACATCTATTCCAAATTTGGTGTGCTTGAGAAAGATAAAAAAGTACTTGATGAGATTTCTATCTTGAATGTTGTCTTCTAGAATGCACTGATTGCATGATATGCTCAATAGGGGCAAGGCTAGAGCGATTTTGTCTATTTTTGGTGGATGCAAAGTGAGGGCACTTTTCCATATGCAATCACCTATGCTTGCATCTTGAAGGCATGTGGAATTATGTAGAACACCAAGATGGGCAACATAATTCACGAGGACATTGTTAGGCAGGGGCCACGTAAAACTTGTGTGGGTGAATATATTGATGTATTTGTACATGCAATATAGTCCAACCCAATGTTTTGATTTGCTAAACGAATCAAAGAGGAGATCGAAAAGCTGATGGATGCTGAATTCATCTATGAAATCGAGCATACAGATTGGGTGTCACCCATTGTAGTTGTCCCCAAAAAGAACAAAAAGCTGCGTGTGTGTGTGTGTGAACCTCAAAAAATTAAATGCAGCCACAATAAGGGATAATTATCCCTTGCCGATCACAGAACATGTACTTGAGAGGGTGGCTAGGAAACGGGCTTATTCCTTTCTAGATGGGTTTTCAGGGTATAACCAACTGGCAATTGCAATAGAGGATCAACACAAAACAGCATTTGCCACAAAATGGGGAATATATGCGTATAGAGTTATGCCTTTTGGCTTAATCAATGCCCCAACTACCTTCCAAAGGTTATGACTCATGCGTTCAAATAATACCTGAGAATATTCTTAGAAGTATATATGGATGATCTCTATGTACACTCCCTTCTACAAGAAGAACATATTGACCATTTACAAAAGGTATTTGAGAAGTGCAGAACATATCGAATCTGTCTCAACCCGGAAAAGTGCATTTTTATGGTTAGACAAGGCCGCATCTTAGGACATATTGTCTCAAGAAATGGCATAACCACTAACCTAGATAAAATCAGAGTCATAGTAGACTTGCCCATGCCTACTAATGCCAAAAAAGTACAATCCTTCATGGGACAGTGCGGATATTATCGAAGATTCATATAAATGTATGCAGCCATTGCACAACCTCTGTATCGTTTATTAGTCAGTCTTGACTGGACTGAGAAGTGTGAAACTTCATTCCTAAAGCTTAAGGAAAACCTTGTATCAGCACTTGTACTTAAAGCACCAGATTGGGAAAAGATATTCCATGTTCACATTGATGCATCTGCATATGCAATTGGGAGTATTCTGGCTCAACTTGGAAACGGAACAATGGATTTCCCAGTTTGTTATGCGAGCCGACAGTTAAATAGTGCAGAAAAGAACTACACCATTGAAAGAGAGGCGTTAAGAATGATTTATGCTGTAAAGAAATTTCGGCATTATTTTCTCGCAAACAAATTTGTGTTCTTCATAGATCATCAAGCTCTTTTGTATCTAGTAAATAAACCATGCAATACTGGAAGAATTGTACGCTGGTTTATTATATTGCTAGAATTTGACTTCACAGTGGTATTAAAAAAAGGTAAAACTCATCTACGGGCAGATCATCTTTCAAGGCTGCAAAACGGGGAGGCTCCTGAAGGAGTAGACGATGACATACCTGATGCTTATCTTTTCAATATTGAAATGATACCCAAATGGTCTCAAGAAATTGTTAGCATTCTTTCCTTTGGAGGTAGATTTGATAACAAGGAAGACAGATCCAAACAACAAAAAATTCGACAAACAAAAAACTTCCAGTTGATTGCAGGACGACTGTATACTTTAGGCTCGGACCAAATTCTATGATTATGTATAAATCCAGAGGAATTTGAGTGTTATCTTGAAGAAGCACACGTCCAGGATTGTGACACACATGCTTATGTTAACAACTGTACTATATAGTGCCAAACGACTGGTGGATCACGCGACATTGTTTCAGGTAAGCATTGCACCTGCATGGAGTCAATATATTATTGATTTCTTAATAACAAGGACATTTCCTGAAAACATAACAAAAGCGCGGAAAAGGGCTATAGAGCTAGAGGCTCACGACTTTAATTTAATTGGGAATCAACTCTATAAGCGAGGAAAGGACAATCAACTTAGAATTTGTGCAAGTGAAAGCGAATACTTGCTGATTCTAGAACACGCACATGGAGGGATACGTGGAGGCCATTTTTTGGGCGATAAGACGGCAAAAATTGTCTTAACTGCCGTAGGAATATGGTGGCCTACATTGCATAGGGTTGCTGAGGAGTTTGTAAAGCGTTGTCACACATGTCAGCGCACTAAGGTGCCGATAAAGAGAGATGAGATGCCACTACGGCCAATGATGGGAGCACGGGAATTTGCAAAATGGGGCATTGATTTTGTGGGGCCTATTTCACCTCCTGCATATCGCACCCATACCCAATATATCATTGTGGCTACGGACTATCTCACAAACTGGGCGGAAGCCAAGGCAACACAAAAAGCAGATGCAAGAACCACTCCACAATTTTTGTATGAGAATGTCTTTGTACAATACGGATTACCAATAGAAATTATAAGCGATCGAGGAATACATTTTCTTAATGAAGTCATTGAATATCTGCTAGAGGAATTCATGGTCATACATAGAAAATCTGCTCCATATCATCCATAGGCAAATGGACAAGCTGAGGCCACAAATAAAACACTATGCACTGTTCTGACTAAAATTGTATCATAGTCAAGGACAGACTGGGATCAACAGTTACACTCAACGCTATGGGCATACAGGGTAGCTTACACCCGGGGAGGTCACCTAATAAAAATGTAACATATCACGTGAGTTCAACAGAAGGGTATTTAAAGTTCTTGAAACTTACAGTAATTTATATACAAAAGGGTATTTTTTTCAGATTTGAAAAAAACTTACAGATTATAAAAGAAAAGGGTACATTATATTCTTAACAAAATTCACAGATAAGGGGTTTTACAAACATGTCTTGAACGCACATGATATGGTAGTTTTATACATAGTGAACCCCCCGAGAGCTTACAAAACATCAATCGAAACAACACCGTACAATATGGTGTTTGGTCTAAACGCTATATTACCCATAGAGTTTTTAGTTCCAACTCTACGAGTAGCGAAACGCTTAGAATGGATAGGGCATGAGCTCTCTTCAAGAATAGATGATCTTGAAGAGCTAGATGAACTTCGACTAAGAGTTGTAGCTTCGATCTATGCCAAAAAGAGAAGACAAAAAGACTTTTTTGACAAGCATGTGTGCACGAAAGAGTTCAAAACAGGTGATTATGTACTTGTTTATACTTTAAAGAAACTTGCCAAGAAACTTAAAAAGCGAGGGATGGGACCCTTTGTGATTAGTGACTTATCACCAAGTGGAGCTGTCAAACTTGCTACATTGGCAAGAGAAGAAATGCTAAACTGGATTAGTGGGTGTCGGTTAAAAAACTATCATTTACCACTAACACAGGATATGCTTCAACAAATCCATCAAGAAAAACAACGGATAAAGCAGAATCAGAGGGTACAAGAAGAAGCCCAAGCAGAAGAAAAAGAACGCATTGCAAAAAGAAGGCTTCTACGACAACAAAAACAGAGTGGATCACCGTTGCGAGTAAATGCTATTCGACTAATGAATTTTGGTGAAGACAGAGTGGAGCCAATAATTGCATTCAAAGTGGGTCACAATCAAGTTGCATTGAGGGCATTGCTTGATTCTGGAGCTCAAGCAAATCTGATCTCTTACAAATTATACAAACAGCTCAAGCCCAAAGATCAACTACATCCTACTCCACAAGTGCTGGAAAGTAGTACATCACATTCGCTAAAAAGTCATTATATGTGTAAGGACGTTGTTTGCTAGGTTTGGCATCTGATTTCAACGGAATTGTATGTTGGCATATCGATGGATCAACTCCTTTGAGGTCTTTGTAGGACCATGCAAACACATCTTTATACTTCTTGAGAAGTTTTGTTAGCAGTTCTTCTTCTTCAGGCTCTAAATCAGTTTGTTATATAGACCGGCTGAGGCTTTTTGCCTGGCACAGCGAGGTCTATCCGTTTTGCATTTTCTGGCCCATCGTAAGATTTCTGGTTTATTCTTTCACTGACTGGTGGTGTCATTATGATTTTTCTGTCCTGGATGGTGAATTTTCGGTAGTGGGATGGTACATTCATGTTTTCTTTTTCTAACTCCTCCTTACCATCACTTTCTCTCTCAGTAGTCCATACCTCTCGTAACGACCGTTTTAGTTCTTGGTATTTCTTTTTACGCTCCATTTTGGTCCACTCTAGGTCTCTTGTTTTTTTTTGTTTTGATTGTTGATATTTTTTTATTTTGTTTATGTTTTAGTCTTCCGTACTTGTTTTATTTTCTCACGCGTCCTTTCCCTTCGAACTCTTGAGAATCTTCCTGATATTTGGTCTTTTACACAATCCTCTGCCTTGACAAGCATTAGATAGTGAGTTTTATCTTTTATCCTGGGCATCAGGTTCTCTCTATTTTTTTTTCTACGCTTTTTTGTCTATAGCATTCCTGGCGTCTAGGGTGTTGATTGGAAAAATCATAAAACTTGATATTCGTTGTTTTCTCCTCATGCTCACTTGAGCTGTCTGAATACTCGTTATCTGCATCGTTATTTAACTTCAGATGCTCAGAGGAGTCATAAAACTCTTCTTGTTTTGGTGGGTCTACATTCTCATCTTTTGCTGGTATAAGGCTTACCATGTAATATGGTAGCACATCATAGCCATCCTTATTGCAAAATTTTGATGTTGGGCTATCTGTAATGGTACAGACATCCAATGTTGCTAGTATGTGTTCCCATTCTAGAGGTTTTAAGGCATCTTCGGGAAAAGGTTCTGGAATGTAATCCTTGTCCTCAATAGCTCTTTCTAAGACGCATTCCTCTCTTTTTAAGCTCCCACAATTTTGAGCTCCCACAATGTGAAGCTCCGTACATCCATATCTCTTTTTTCTGTCCTAACCATGCTAGGAGTTCGGACCCTGCCAATGTAGCTGAATCAAACTCTTCCACTGGTGTTTGGTTCACATCTTTCTAACTATGGTCTTTTAGGTATATTTTGGTTGTAGTCTCACCATGTCTGAGGTATATGTGGTCGTAACCCCAATCTTGGACCACATCTTTAGTTGTCTCATGAATGGTCTTCCCAAGATGATCTCGTAATTGTTCTTTTTGTCGAAATCAACTATTGCAAATGTATGCTCATACTCGATTCCACACGAGGTGACAATTACTTTTTCTAAAAGTCCTAGAGGCTTTTCCATGAACCCATCTGCCAATTGCAATTTCCTTTTGGTAGCTCTCAAAGCCGGTTTTCCCCATTTTTTCCAGATTTCCTTGGTGGCGATAGGGACTCCTGCTCCACTGTCAAGAATAGCTTTGGAAACTACTCCTTGGAATTCTACTGGTAGTGTGTGTTGACCGCTGGGTCAACAACACAACATAACTCAAGTTTCGTACCAAAGTCTTATCTTTTGCAAGTTATGAAATGCTGTGGATTATGGCTATAAACGTCATTTGTATGAGTAGTTATTCTAGTTTCAGAAGCCGGGGTGCAATGGCACTTCCAGATTGTAAATACAAAGCCATTTGACCCTTTCAATCCCATTTTTGGTTAAACCTAAGGTAGCCTTAGTATATATAAGGTACCTAGGTCATTTTGTAAGGGAGACTTTTAATCATAATCAAAACTTTAGCGCTGCCGTCTACTATGTGTGAGACAGAAAGAGAGTGAGAGTGAGCTTTATCCTCTAGCTACGCCCGGCTCACTCAACACATTGGAGATCCGACTGCACCATTGTTGTAGGCTCGAGGAGAGCTACGTGACAATGCCAATCATTCCACGCGAGACGAAGCGGACACGCCGATGCATCTACGAGCTATTTGTGGCCGTAAGTGTATCAAACGATGTCTGTTTTCTGCGTGCTAGTAGTTTATAGAATCGTGGCGACATAAGCTATGCATAGGTACTCATAAATCTCAGTTTCGGGAACTTTCAAAATTTTGCTCTGTTATCCTACGCGTTTTCCGCAGATGGGTTTAGAGTGAGGGTTTTAGTGTAGAAGCTTAGGGACAGGTGTATCCTAGTGAGGGGATGGTGTTCCTTAAGTTTCCTACGAATCTGGCATGATTAGGTGAGTTACCTTGCGTATGTGTGTATGTGGCTAGGTGGTGTAGTTGAGAGCAGTGAGGTTCTTGATTGTCATATAGTTGGCCTTCCAAAGTGTTGTGTGTGTAGGATGGTCTCAGCCTGACAAGCTAAAGATATTTCCTTCGTGTGCCTATCGTGTCATTTGTGTCCTCGATTGACATTATGTTGATCTAGGTAGTGTTTGCATGCACTTCATGGGTGTGTGAGTGGCTCTTCCAACATTGGCGCCGCTGCCGGGGACACAAGGACCTAAGTAAGTTTCCTACTAACACTCGTGTGATGGTTTCTTGATTTAGTTTCGGCTAAAGAAAGCGTTTTTCTTAAGTGGATCTAGAAGAGGATATTCCGCGATCAAGTGGATAGCCAGGAAGCGTGTGTCTTGCCGAGGGTCTGCAACCAGATAGGTTTAGTTAGGATCTGTGGATTAGAGTAGTTGTTGGTGGTCGAGTGATTTGTGAGGTGATAAAAGCGTTTACTAGTCCGTGTGTGGTAGTGAAGCGTTTTTCTACTCATAGATGCAAAACCCCATATGATTTGTAGGAGTAGCTTTAGGTAAGTGATCCGATTCTGATCTAGAGCTATTCAACACTGAATTATTTGCTAAAGTGTTTGATTGCATTTGAAATCACGGAAAAGTGTGCTTTTGAGAGTAAAAATGCATTAAACAAGCTTTTGTAGATATTTTTGTATGACTACTGATGCTGTGCATATAAAAGAGCATTTGCAAGGGTTTTGTGAAGAAAACCTGCAATTCTGTAAACATAGACCTCCAACGCGTAGGATGTCTCAAGGGGGTTCTAGAGACCAAATTTGAAAATTCTGACTGCACCAGTGGGTTCAGAGGGTAGGTTTTACCCTCGTAACATATTGACTTTGGTGTTTTTCTCTATTTTTGTTGACCAAAAGCCAAAAGGCGGAGTCAGAAAACGTAAAATTTCAGCAAAGGCTTAATTGAGTAATTTTTGCATGTTTTTGCAATTGTGAAGCATACTTGCACTTGCTGAGAGCATAAGGAAGCATCAGGAACACTTCAATCTCAAAAAATCAGTAGTAGACATCCTACGCGTAGGGTGTCTACAGGGTGATCTGGTGGAAATTTTGAAATTCTCAGTTGACCAGTGTGTTCAGAAGGTAGGTTTTACCCTATTTTCACCTGGAAAGGGGAACTTGACCATATCTTGACAGGATAAGGCCAAAAGATAAGAATTTCCAGACATCCTACCCAAATTGTGTCCAAGGCCTAATTTTGAGACCAAACCATAGGATGACTCCATAGGCATGTTCTAAATGTTGTATTGAGTGCATGTGATAAATTTCATCTCATTTGGGTCAGTGAAAGTGAAGATTGAACAAACTTTAGCATTTTTGGACAGACAAAAGGCAAGAATAGCTAGTTTTGGGATCTTTTGACATCCAAATTAAAATATAAGCATAGCATTGGGTTGCTGACATCAAGGGGAAGCTGTGGCTCAAGTTTGGGGCAATTCTAAGCACTTAGACATCCTATGCGTAGGATGTCTTCACCATGATTTAGCACTCCAAATCAACCTATGAGCATACCACAGTGATCAGCACCTTAAGGAGAGTCTGTGGTTCAAATTTGGGGCAATTCTGAGCAGTTAGACATCCTACGCGTAGGATGTCTAAGGCATGATTTAGAGTCCAAATTCAAATTGTGGACATAGCAGTGTGTTATATAGCCTTAGATAAGCCTCCTAGGAAAATTTGGTCCAATTTGGAGTTGATTTGACTGGTGAATTCATCAGAACGGACATCAGGCTTTTGGAACAGATTCTTGATCATTTGACCAACCTATAGGTGTCAGAATCAACAAGTAAAAATAGCTGTGAGTTTAGCACATCAAGGGGAAACTCCAGTGCAAGTTTGAGCTGAAACAGAGCAAAAAGACATCCTGCGCATAGGATGTCTCCAGGGTCATAAAGTCATCAAAATTCTACTTTGGCCATAAAGGGAGGTTCTAAGTGTCTCAAGGATTCCAGAACTTTTTTCAAAAGTGAATTTGGACCTTGTTTGGCCTATTTACCAAGCAAAGACAAGAATTGTCAGACATCCTACTCTTGGAGTGCACTAGAAGCTTATGTAGCCCAAAACTTGACCTATTGGCATCCAAATTCAAATCTAAGCATACCATTGGGTTGCTGAGCCCTAGGAGAATCTTGGGATCAAGTTTGGACAAAATCTGAGCAATTAGACATCCTACGCGTAGGATGTCTCCAACTTGATTTAGGACTCCAAACCAACCTATGAGCACACCACTATGATCAGCACATCAAGGAGAAGCTAGGGTGAAACTTTCAAGTCATTCTGAGCAAAAAGACATCCTACGCGTAGGATGTCTCAAGGCCATTTTTAGGTCCAAATGAAATTCTGAGTACACCATTGTGTTGCTGGACTTAAGGGGAGTCTTTGGACCAAATTTTGTTAAATTCTGAGCATATATACATCCTATGCGTAGGATGTCTCTAGGCCAGTTTTAGGGTCCAACTATAATTTTGACCATACAGAAGTGTTCACAGTGTCACAGAGATCCCAAATATTCTTTTAAAATTGAATTTGGACTCATTTTGACCATTCTAAACTGCATTTCACTATTTTGGCCATAACTTTCACAAACGGTATCGAATCAGAAAAGTTTTTATATCAAAATACATCCGCAAGTCAGGGGTGTCTAAAAGTGACAATTTGCAAGAATTGTGATGAAACGGTTGCGGTTTTGGACATAGTTTCTACTTTTCCCTAACCAAAGAACTTGAACACAGTGGACTAAGTCTACTTGAACCAAGCAAAAGCTCTTAAGCCCAGAAATCATGTCTACCGTAGATTCAAACGCAGCTTACACAAGCTTGGAGATCCCGACGATAGAGGAATATCCTCCCACAATGGATCTTCCAAACTCGCAATTGATAAAGATCCATCTTGTTGAGAGAGTTTGGATGATTGGTCATGAGAGTGAAGGACTATAAAGATACATTGACGACAATGAGGTCAATCTTTATAGGTGCTCAGATCCATACCTAGAAGAGATAACGGATTACAAGCTCTTATATGTATACACATACGGAGTCGACTGTCAATGGAGATCTATAGTTGTAGACAAGTATGGACGAGAATACAAAGTTGTAGAAAGCACAAATCCACAGACTGTACTAGAAAGAGGTAGATATTTGGTCAATGAAGAACCACAAATGCCTCCTCCAAACACGAGAATTCCTATAGGAATTCCAAGAAGAGAGCCACCAGGATTCCCTTCAAGATCGATAACGAGAGAAGGATTGGGAGAGTCTCTGGTTAGACTTGTAGACAATCGACGAGTTAGACCACCCCAAGTCCAGAAATGGGTAAACAGAAAATACTCCGGAGATAAAGATCTGAGAGATCACGTAACGGCTTTTAGAAGAGTGATTAGAGCAGAGGAAGTTTCAGATTTTGCGACACAGTTTGCGGGATTTGGATTGACTCTAGAAGACGATGTAGCTACATGGTTCGACTCGGTGGAAAAATGGGATTTTGAGACCCTAGATGAGCCGTTTGAGTTTATTGAAGAATTCTCGCCAAAAGGCATTGCTCACAACATGGTCTCACAAATCCATAGATTCAAACAAAAAGAGAATGAATCAGTACGCAAAGCATCATTACGGCTCAAGAGATATGTTAAGCTCTGTCGGAGAGCGAAATTACCTACGCAAGCACGACTGATGCTGATCTTTATCCAGGGAATGAGACATGCGGGCCTTCAGAAGGATCTGCATATGATAAGGAGGATGACGCTAAACGAGTTTATCAAAGAAGCTCTTTATCTAGTGGATAACTGTGAAGCATACAAAGAAAAGGACTTAAAGAGTCAAGGAGATGACACATCCTCTCAGCACAGTGTTTCACAGATAAGTGAGTCCATTGCCAAGCCAACGGCACCTATTGATCCTGAAAAGCTTATCGACGACTTGGTCAAGAGGTTGATTCCTCTTGTAAGGTCTGATTCGGGAGAGCCGAAGTGGTGTGAAATTGAGAGAAAATGGACGAACCATAGAGAGGAAGAGTACTATTATAGCATGGAAAATGCTAGGGAGAGGTATGTACAACCTATTCCAGAAGCACCTACTCCACCTAGATACATTACGGGGAATGCGCCAAGACCAGTAGGAGTTTTAAGGCCACAATTTGTCTTAGGACAACAACCTCCACTGCCAGGTGCTAGGATGCCGGTAGACATGAGATACATGCCAATGATGGAAGCATCAAATAAACCAATGCCAGTACCAGCTACAATGTGGTATAGCAACCAAAGTGAGTACTACCCTTCGGAGCAACAAAAGGTAAGAGAAACCCATGGAGTGGTGAGGCCGGTACAACCTCCACCTCCTGGGTTTCAGTCGAAAGAAAGAAGGTATGAAATGGACGAAAGGACATTGCGATTCATTGCAAATAGCGTCTTATCTAGGTCAAAGCTTGCTTATAGCCAAGAGGAAATGCTAAAAGAATCTCCTCAACCAGAGACAGATTGTCACAAAAGTCGTGACAACCACTTGGTCAAACAATGTCCTCATACGGAGATCACTGAAGTAAATGCCTATTGTCTTGAGTGTGGCATCACTCACTTGATCCCCGATTGCCCGACAAAACCAAAACAAATCAAGAAAATCACGACAAATGTATCAGGGATTGTTCAACTCCCTAGTAGCTCAGAAAATGAAAATGTTGTACCAGTTCAAGTAGTTACGAGAGCACAAGCTCAAAAGAAAGCTGATGAGAATCCAGAGACAAAGAACACGGAAAGTGACACGAGTCCAAAGACCGATGATGGACCAAAGACAGACGCACCTAGTGAGAAAACCAAGAGCAAACGAAATAGTTGGAAAGCTAGAAAGACTAGGACGAAAGCACGCAGGGAATGAGACCAAAAATCCCTAGCTGAGAAGCTTACCGAAGGTGAGGAGAAGATAAAAAAACATGAGGAAAAGGAGGCACCTTCTCTTACATAGGTGGTTAAACCTCTAGAAGAACCATCCACAGATGAGAAACCGAGAAGTGCTAGTTCAGGAGGATCTGTGTTGGCAGAGAAGGTTAATGAGACATTAGATGCCCTCTTGAAAGCCTATGATGGAAGGCTCAAAAACAACCAAACCCAAGAACACAGGTGGATGACATATCCCTATGCGGAACTAGAAAAGTAAAGGTTTGGAATGTGCCAGAAAATGATTCAAACAGCCCAAGCTTTACTAGAACCACCAGTTGCAAAACCTGAGGATGTGATCCGTGTCATGCCTACACAAGTAATCCCACCAAATCAGGAACTAAAAGAGCCAGATTCTAGTCATGAGCACAGACCAAACCTCAAAGACCCAGCATTAGAACCAAGGATAGTACTGAATACCACGGATAATTCTTCTGAGGGATTTCACCAAGCTATACCTGAGGATTCTAAAGAGATAGATCGTCTTGACGAATTGTGGAAACAAGTCAGAGAGGCCAATGAAGCCGATGACCTAAGAAGACGAGTAGACAAGACTGGTGATGAACGAGGAGTGTTTCTACCACCAATAGAGGAATTTGAGACTGGATCTCAAATGAATCTAGACGTGCGATCGTATTGGGGCGACAAAGGATCTGTACAATCTATGGATAGTCAACCCCATTCGCTAAGAACACTATCGTCCTACATGGGAGAGTACGAGACCAAGTCAGATGTGGTTGCAGTCCCATCACAGAGACTGTCTCCCAACAAGGCCATCGATTCAAAGGGGCTAGTAGATATTCTATCTACCCCAGTTACCTGTACAATAATGTTAGTCAAGTTGCTCAGAATAAGACCAAACTTGTGGGCTAATGTGGGTAAAACTCTAGAGAAATTTGGTGTAAAAACCCCAATGACTCAAATCGAGGAAGGCATCAAAGAGCTTGAAATGCCTCAACTAAATACTAAGCCAGTGCCATTAAACAAGGTAGGCGAGTATTACGAGGGAGAATATGGAAACACCACCCTTCCTATGGAATTCAATAATGTAAAAACCATGGCAATCCTTGACAGTGGAGCTAGTGTGGCCATTGCAACCAAAGAGGTTTGGAAAAAATGGGGAAAACTTGCCTTGATATCCACACGAATGACCCTGCAGCTTGTAGACGGACACAAGGAAAAGCCCCTAGAACTGCTAGAAAAAGTACTTGTTACTTCTTGTGGCATTGAATATGAACACACTTTTGTTGTTGTTGACTTTGGCAAGAAGAACAACTATGACATCATTCTGGGAAGACCATTCATGAGACAATTGAAAATGGTCCAAGATTGGGGTTATGACCATATATACCTAAGACATATGGAAACCATAACAAAGATAAACTTGAGGGACCATAGCTATAGGGATGTGACGAGAACACCGGTTGAGAAGTTTGATTCCGCCACAGTGGCAGGATCAGAACTTCCAGCTTGGTTAGGTAAGCCTAAAGAACTGTGGATGTGTGGAGCTTCACAATGTGGTAGCTTGAAACGTGAGGGATGTATCCTAGAGCGGGTTATAGAGGATATGGACTATATCCCAGAACCATTTCCTGAAGAAGAGTTAGAGCCTTTTGGATGGGAACACATCTTGGCTACTCTGAACGTGTGCGCCGTGGAGGATGCTCCCAACAAAGTTTTGTGATGAAAATGGCTATGATGTCCTTCTATATTTTGCAGTGAGTGTAATCCAGGAAAATGAAGAGATCCAGACATCAACAAGCTCTCTAAATAAGGAGCAAAAAAAGAAATGTGGAGAATCAAAAGATGAAGAAGACGACGAGTTCTATGACTCTGTAGAACACTTCGAGCTTCAAGAAGATCAACGACCCGGGAATCAATGTCATCACTACATGAATAAAGTGCACCAAAAGTGGATTCCAAAGTCCTCGGTGAAGACACAGCCACCACAAGCATCCTCATACATGGATCCTAATAAGGATGCAAAGACTCAGTTAGGAGGAATACAACCAGAGCAACGAACTAACAATGCTCTAATCAATGGGCTAGAAAACTCCTCCAAGAAACTACCACCCACGAGCAAACAGACAGTAACTTTCCACTACC
Organism: Adiantum capillus-veneris; assembly: GCF_014529385.1. Classification (NCBI taxonomy): domain Eukaryota; kingdom Viridiplantae; phylum Streptophyta; class Polypodiopsida; order Polypodiales; family Pteridaceae; genus Adiantum; species Adiantum capillus-veneris. Next base: position 152,558,608 of record NC_140932.1, on the reverse strand, counting down.
AGCTAAAAAATCAAGGGAAAGTACAAGAAGTCAACCTTGCTGAGGATAGTAGCGATAGTGATGAATCTTACGACATCCCCTATCATCAACTCAGGCCATCACTATCACCAACCCATTCAGCAACAACCATGATAGGTCAAAAGAAAAGGACAACAAGTCAAAGCCAAAAAGGTCGACAAATGTGGATACCAAAAAGCTAGATCGGCCAAAAACAGATATGGATCAAGAAGACAAAGATCTCTAATGACAAATCACAAGATCCAACACCAAAAAAAAAACAAGGAAAGCGTGCACGAGCGGGTAAGAATATCACAAAGTCGCAAGCTTTCACAACTCAGGTTTGGGCTCCAAAGAAGTTGATTCAAGCACAAAAAAGTCAGGAATTCATTTGGATTCCAAAACAACCACAGTATCAACTTTCAAAGCCTAAATCCAGTCCCCAACCAAGCGTACAAGGGCTGAAGCAAAGACCACTGTCGACTCACACAACAAAAAGGTGGATCCCAAAGAAGTCTCTTCAAACACAAACGAAGCACGGCCAAGTATGGGTTCCCAAACGAGCGTCAGCAACAAAACAGCCAATAATCGCAAAGAAATGGGTCCCAAAGAAGAACAACAAAACTGTTGTCAGTGCATCGCCGCTTGAATTCTTACAATTCTTCCTACGATTACAGTACAATTAGAAGAGAGCAAGTCACTTCAATCAAGCAACGATACAGGAGCTTCAAAGACCACTACATTGCTTAGAATAGGAAGCCTCGCCAACAAATGCCAATAAGCAAATTGCTTATACCCACATCTTGCACAACATAAATATTTTCCATGCATTGACTGTGTATGCATAATAGGGCTACATTACAAGGCCTGCATAGGCACAAGTTTTAATTGCCCAAGCACAACACATACACTTTGCGATACCCTGTCATAAAGGATGACTCCAAATAGGAAGGGGGGAGGCATTCTGAATGCGGACCTAACATTATGACTATTAGAGGGCAATGCTTTGTGAGATGCATTGAATTTTTGCATTTTATTGTGATAATTTTTTGACGAAATTTAGAGTATATGCCCTCAGAGTAGTGTTACAGAGGAGTATGGGGACAAAATCCATATATGAGCCCCTAGGGACATGTGTATAGTGTACATAGCATTTAGATTTCTATTTGAATGATTTTTCTTTAGTTAAGTTTTTTAAAGATTTTCTTTGTTGATTATTAAGAAAAAATAAAAAAATCCATAATCCACATGAAGAAAAGACTGACGAGAGGCCTGAGCACTACAAAGAGAAGAAGGGGTAGGGAAACAATGAAACTTCACAAAGTATGTCTCAGCAGCCACTACAACAGCCGAAGAACTTGTCACAAAGCAGTGTCAACAGGCAACCGACAAGTCATAAAAGTCAGAGTCCATTAGCTAAGCCACAAAATGAGTGAGGTGTTAGTCCCAAAGCTTCAAGTAATATTCTTTGTGGTCTAAGCGTCTTAGCAATTCTAGGTACTGCTCAAGCTGGAAGAGTTGAGCATATTTACGTTGTGTCGCTCATGCTGGTATAGGTGAGCAAAAGAGTCGAAGTCTAAGTACTTAAGTCTGGTGAAGTGAAGGAGAAGGTCCAAAAGACACTCACGTACTGAGCACAATGAGATACGAGTGGAGAAACTTCTACATCGACAACCCTTCTTGGAAAGGTGGAAGCTCTTGAGACATATTTTGATGTCACATGTGCTACATTTATTCCTCGAAACACCCATCATCTCCTTCTTTCACATTGCATGCTTTTGGTGAAAAATTTCTCATATGCATATAGAGTGTCCCATAATTGGCACTTGCATCAGACACTCTTTCCGTGTTTCACCCAAGCACTCACCTTTCATGAACATGTACTTCACGTTCAACTGCTCAACTCCAATAAGAGCGTATACCAAAGGCATTTTTTTCCCACCGTGCTTTTTTCCTTTGGTCATCCAGGTTTTAGACCCTAATCTAAAGACACCTATCACCATCCTCTTGTACATATTCCTTCTACATCAACAATAGGGAAATGCTACTCAAATCAATTGACAAATGAATTGGAGCACCAATTTCAGATCATAGCATACTTCTCCTCAATGGCGAGTCGAAGAATGGCCTACAATGACAAAGCTACAGACAACACTAACAACATGATTGCACAGGAACAAAGAAGTCCCCAATGAAGAAGAGCAGACATAAAAGTAATCAGAGGATCTCAAAAGATGAATGGTTATGATGATAGATGTCCGCTCTAATGGATCATAGTTCTTGTTGTGGTTCGACAAAGTTACAAGCAGTGCAACAGATGAAGCCAAAACGACAGCAAAGACCACATCGTCATCGACAATCAGGTCATGTCGGGGACGACATGAACGAGGAAGGGGGGAGTGTTGACCGCTGGATCAACAACACAACATAACTCAAGTTTCGTACCAAAGTCTTATCTTTTGCGAGTTATGAAATGTTGCAGATTATGGCTATAAACGTCATTTGTAATGAGTAGTTATTCTAGTTTCAGAAGCCGGGGTGCAATGGCACTTCCAGATTGTAAATACAAAGCCATTTGACCCTTTCAACCCCATTTTTGGTTAAACCTAAGGTACCTAGGTCATTTTGTAAGGGAGACTTTCAATCATAATCAAAACTTTAGCACTGTCGTCTACTGTGTGTGAGAGAGAAAGAGAGTGAGCGTGAGCTTTATCCTCTAGCTACGCCCGGCTCGCTCAACACATTGGAGATCCGACTGCACCATTGTTGTAGGCTCGAGGAGAGCTACGTGACAACGCCAAGCATTCCACGCGAGACGAAGCGCACACGTTGACGCATCTACGAGCTATTTGTGGCCGTAAGTGTATCAAACGATGTCTGTTTTCTGCGTGCTAGTAGTCTATAGAATCGTGGCGACATAAGCTATGCATATGTACTCATAAATTTCAGTTTCGGGCACTTTCAAAATTATGCTCTGTCATCGTACGCGTTTTCCGCAAATGGGCATTAGGAAAAATATGGACTCTCCTAGGGCCCTTTTGATTAGGGAAGGGTTAGTGGAGGACCAATGAGAGGGCTCTTGGGATATCACCTATAGCCTAAGGAGAGATAGGGGGGTAGCCTATTTGTCCCCCTCTTCAATGCTTGATTCTTAGAGAGAAAGGGGAGGTGGACTGGGGGGGGGGGGGGGGGGGGGGTAAAAAGGGGGAAAGAGGTGTCATAAAGCTTAGAGAGGTACCCTTGACAAAAAGGGACCCCAAAAGAAAAATTGCGCAGATCAAAAAACCCTAAAAATTTGAAATTTTTGAAAAGTCTCAAAAATGACCATTTCCCCTCCAAAATTGCCCAAAACATAACCAAACATCAAAAAGTCACTTTTTCTCTCCAAATTCCCTCTCTCCCACAATCTTCTCTCCCTTGCCCCCTCCCCTCCCCTCCCCTCACTTCCTCTCTGCAGTCAGCCCCACCATAGCCAAAATCTCACTCTCCATCTTCTCTAGCTCTCCCTCCCCTCCCCCCTCCATTCTCTCTGTGTTGTGCAGCCCACCATAGCCCAAAGCTCATCACTATCCTCCTCTTCAGTTGTCCCCCCTCCCTCTCCTCACTCTCTCTACAATCAACCCCACCATAGCCAAATGATCACTCTCCATCCTCTCTATCTCTCCCTCCCCTCACCCCTCCATTCTCCACAGTGCAGCCCACCATAGCCCAAAGCTCATCACTATCCCACCATAGCCAAAAGCTCACCCTCCATCCTCTCTATCTCTCCCTTTCTCTCCTTCATTCTCTCTCTACTGTGTAGACCTCACTATCCTTCTCTCCAACCCTCACCCCCCTCCCCCTTCCCAATCTCTCTCTACTGTGTGGCCATCCGACCTCTTCTCAAGCATGTCCACCCATACCACGCATAGACGGCCCAAGTTGGAGATACAAAAGGTCATACTGCACAACACAAAGAGCTCGAAGGTGGAATGGATCCCACAGGTATTTAGCAAGGCTCATGGGTCTACATGCAACCGTTCAGTGTTGGTCCTCATGGAGTACAATGTCGAGGCATACTGGAACGCCATTGGAAGTGAAGACTGATGGCTTTCAAAACAAAATCTGGAATGGTGTCCATCACTCAACATGCGTATAGTGTACCTGAGATCCATTTGCAGAGAGCTTCAAACCAATTTGCACCTCATTGTAAGTCTAATGTTAAGTCATCTTATGGATATGTCCTCTTTAATTTGCATGTGTTCATATTTTTTGACAACGGTATTTGTGAACGTATTTTTTTATCCAGCTTACTTGCAAAGCAACCGCTTGAATGCCTCTCGAGTACCTTTATGGTTGTGCATGCTATAGATAAGAACTAATCTATATAACTCAACAATGTATACTAATTTAAAATATAGTAGCTAACACCATATTTGTTGTATTACAAGATGTTATTGTAGTGGATGCTTGGGCTCAACTTGGTTTGGTGTCAAGTGGAAAGTGCGACTTCTCCAATCAGAACCTCATTCTAAACAGTCTTTGTTTGGTGTGTATACTTGTGGATATGGAGGTCCATGGAGTTATCAATGATGAGACAAGCCTTGCTAAGAGCATAGTAATTGCCTCAGTCTATATTCCATTCAATGTATTTGATCCAGTACATAACATCCCAAGCTATTATTGTAGACAAGCTACAAACTTTGTAATGAAACTACTTGAATAGAAAGCACTCTTGTTTCATTACATTTTTGTCCACTCTAGTTAATCTTCAACTATATGATGTTGTGCTTGTGATCAATTTTTGTTTCATCTAATCTTGTATGTGTATTGTGCTTCCTACCAAATTTTTGGTTCTCATAAGTGATTGATCAAGTAAATTGATTTTTTGGTAGCAAGTACACCTTTGCAATGTGCCTGCATGTAGATCTAGTAAGCCATCTGACCTCAAAGGTCAGGTTTGATTCATTTTCTGTTGTATGAGCACTTAGAGTTTATCTCAAAATGGTGGCAAGCTTTAAATTCTTAGAAGAATCCCATACTCAAGACTAATCTAAGCAAGATAGAGCAATCATATTTCCTTGTGTTGCTGGCATAGACATGAACCTCCTTTGGCATTGAACAAACATTTAGTTCATGAGCACTCAGAGTTTATCTCAATATATTTGGCAGGCTTCAAATTTTTGAAAGAATACACTCAAACCTAATCCAAGAAAGATAGAGCAATCATATTCCCTCATGTTTGCAAGCACACACATGAATCCCCTCTTGGCATTGTGCAAACACTTCATTCTACCTTTGCCATCAATAATGCAATGGCATGCTATTATGTCATATTTGATATGAGTTTGTGTAAGTTCAACCATAAGCTTGTGTTCTTTGAAATCCCCAAGGAAAACATAGTATGAAATCAAAATAAAGAAAAGAGAACGAACAAACAAGATAGAGATAGGGTATATATATATATATATATTTACATAGATAGATGGAGGATAAACAAACAGAAAGACGGATAGATATAGATAAATAGATAGATAGATAGATGGATAGATAATTCGATAGATAGATACATAAATACATAGATAGATACACATGCAAATAAAAAACACAAAGATAGATACATAGATAGATAACTAGGGATAGAGAGAGAGAGAGTGAGAGAGAGACCCTTTTGGAACTCAAGGACATTGCCCCTTTATTGAGGATACACTTTTATGATGGACAAATGACATGATACATGGATCAAACCCAAGACAAGTTATTCCTTGTATTGATTGCTAATTGAGTATGCATCATGCATACTTTGAGCCATCTGTAGTAGCAGAGAATGAGTAGAGAATGCATCATACACATGGTGAGCCATCTATAGCCATTTGTAGTAGACGATGAGTTTGCTTTTTCTAAATATATCATATGAGCTATAGTTTTGTAAAATGCTTCTTTGGATGGATGTTCATGGTTATCTTGTAGGCCCAAGGCCACCATGCCCAAAACTAAGCAAGCACAAAGAGTAGGAGGCAAGGCAGGGGGTGCATAGGCCTTGGGAGGCCCAAAGAAAGCCTACCACAAGGGAGCGCATTTGGGCCTTCCATAGGTCTATGGAAGGCCCAAATGCGCTCCCTTGTGGCAGGCTTTCTTTGGGCCTCTCATGCCCAAAACTAAGCAAGCACAAAGATTAGGAGGCAAGGCAGGGGGTGCATAGGCCTTGGGAGGCCCAAAGAAAGCCTGCCACAAGGGAGCGCATTTGGGCCTTCCATAGACCTATGGAAGGCTCAAATGCGCTCCCTTGTGGCAGGCTTTCTTTGGGCCTCCCAAGGCCTATGCACCACCTGCCTTGCCTCCTACTCTTTGGATGGATGTTGTTGTTTATCTTGTAGTCCCAAGGCCACCATGCCCAAAACTAAGCAAGCACAAAGAGTAGGAGGCAAGGCAGGGGGTGCATAGGCCTTGGGAGGCCCAAAAAAAGCCTGCCACAAGGGAGCGCATTTGGGCCTTCCATAGGTCTATGGAAGGCCCAAATGCGCTCCCTTGTGGCAGGCTTTTTTTGGGCCTCCCAAGGCCTATGCACCCCCTACCTTGCCTTCTATTTGTGCCTGCTTGCTTTGGCATGGTTGACATGGTCCTACAGGATGTTCAAACTTCACTCAACCATGCAATAATAGCTATCTCATACCATGGCGCGTTGCAAGCCCCCCTTTGATTTTCAGGATAGTGCCCCATAGTGTGTATGCTGTGTTTTGGTCTCAAAAGAAAAAGGGGGTGCTTTGCTTGGTTGTACAAGACACTTTTTAGTCTCACAAAGGCCTACTAGTGAAACAGAGCTGAAGCAAATGGCCATAACATCCAAAAAAAGGAGAGATACAGAGAGAGATAATTGATTCTTAAAGAAGCTACCCATAAAGGAGCCAATATTCTATTAGTATAAATCACTACTCTATAAGTTTATGCAAAAAATAATTGATCATACATGGCTAGCTAGCTGTAAGCAAAGAGATATTGGGGGGGGGGGGGGGAGGGGGGGAGAGAGAGAGAGAGAGAGAGAGAGAGAGAGAGATAATAAAGGTTTTCTAAACCCATCCCATGCCTCTTTTCCATCCAATGCATGAATAGGCACCCTTGTCTCCTCTCCTAAACTAACCAACTAGCCCCTACCTTTGAAGCATTGGTTGATATAGTTTTGCATCCTCAAAAATGCTACCATGATGCAATTACATGGACCATCTTGATGCAGGCTTATGAGTGATGGGTAATCCTCCCCACTAGCATAATTCTCAACATTGGTTCAACACTTTCTATATTAGTTATGAACCCCTAGAATTCACCAAGAATTTACCGTATTCATGTGACACACTTGTATAAGCATCAAACCCCTCAGTAAGAATCAAATATTTAAGGAAATTGCTACATGGAAAATAATTTGCAAGATCAAAGATTTCATATATTAAAGCCATAGCGCTTGTTGTTACAAAACCATGTCCATTGTAGACCACCTAAAACATGATTGAGATTACAAAGTAAAAGCTATGTTGATAGCTTTGGGCATTATGGATACATGTTCACCATGTATAGAGTACATATCTAAATTCTTCAAATGTTGCCTCAAATACACTCAGGTTTGAAACCAGTGCCCTTGTGTAAAGTAACATCGCCATTGCTTGACATACTTGACCTTCCTATGCTTGGGATCCATCTCTATCTCATGGCTATGGAGTTTCCACCTGTGGTGCACGGGCACCCTTCTATGTCCTTCCAACTAGAAATTTTATGATGTGACTCACCTTACATGAAAAAGAAATATTATGTTCCATAGCTTGCAAGAAGTTGGGTATGCTAGAGTCTTTTCCATAGCTTGTGTGACGGTTGTGTATTAGTGTTGTGGGATGCAATAGAGGCAAGGGTGGATGTGAAGACAACTACATTAGCTTGTAATCATGGTGGGCTTGGTTGATAGGGGAAGTTGAGTATGAGGGAAGAGGTAGGGTCAGGGGAGCGGATGTTGACATTGAAATGGAAGATTGAGGAGGTAGATGAAGAGGCCGTAGTTGCTATAGATCTTGGCTTACGGTAGACTTGGTATTTTTTAGGGAGGACAGTGAACAATGGAAGAGGGTACATGGATAGAAAGAAGAGAGGAGAGAGGAATGTAACAGTGAGACGAAGGGTTTAGCAGGTAGATGAAGAGGCAGATCCAGGAGTGTGTGAGAATGAGAGGGAGGGTTTAGCAAGTAGATGGAGAGGGAGATGCAAAATTCTGTAAGAGTGAGAAGGAGGATTTAGCATTTAGATGAAGAGGGAGATGCAGCAGGTCTTGGCTATGGTAGGCATGGCTACTTTGAGGAAGGGGAGTGAGAGAGACAAAGAGGAGACATGGAGAGAGAAAGGGATTTTGGAGGCAAAAAATGATGTTTTGATATTAGAATAGGTTTGGGGTCACTTTTTTGGGGGGAAATGACTACTTTTGAAAATTTCAATAAATTTCAAATTTTTAGGGTTTATTTTTGGCCGCGTTTTTAAAAAAACATGAAAGGTGGGGTTCTCTTTTTGTACAAGGGTCCCTCTCCCTCTTTATGACACCCCCTTTTCTCTAGGAGATGCTGAAAAGCTAGAGAGAGAAGGTAGCTTCCTAGTCACTACTTACCCCATCTTTTCTACGCTTGAAGGATAGAAAATGACCTACCAAAATAGCCCCCCATCATTTCCTTTGTCTCCCTTAATCACAACATACTTCCTTAAAATTAGGGATTCTTACAAGGCCCATGGAGAGTCCATATTTTTCCTAATGGTTTAGAGTGAGGGTTTTGAGTGTAGAAGCTTAGGGATAGGTGTATCCTAGTGAGGGGATGGTGTTCCTTAAGTTTCCTACGAATCTGGCATGATTAGGTGAGTTACCTTCCGTATGTGTGTATGTGGCTAGGTGGTGTAGTTGAGAGCAGTGAGGTTCTTGATAGTGGTATATTTGGCCTTCCAGAGTGTTGTATGTGTAGGATGGTCTCAGCCTGACAAGCTAAAGAGATTTCATCCGTGTGCCTATCGTGTCATCTGTGTCCTCGATTGACATTATGTTGATCTAGGTAGTGTTTGCATGCACTTCATGGGTGTGTGAGTCGCTCTTCCAACAGTGTAGTATTTCCATCTTCTCCCTCACAATATTCTCCAACCTTGTTTAAAGGTACTGGCCTAGTGTTGAGTTGAGGCTTGTCCAATTCTCTGATCCCTTCTTGAAGCTTCGAAGTGGGGTCTTTTACTCCAAATTTTTCTAAGCATTTGCCTACGGTGGTCCACATGTTTGGCCGTAGCCTCAGGAGTTCGGCTAATGTGATTGTGCATGCCACAGGGGTGGACAATAACTCAATCAACCCTTGTGAATCCATCACTTTGTTGGAAGAATGTCTTTGAGATGGGATTTCTCTCACCTCTGACTTAGCTTCATACTCCCCTAGGTAAGAGGGTAGAGTTTTTAGCAAGTCTGGTTGGATGTGCCCCGAACTAATTGATCCATGGTCTCCCCCTTGTGAATACATATCAAAGTTCATTTGTGATCTTGCCTCAAATTATTCAATGGGAGGTAAGATCTCATTTTTCTCTTTTCTCGTGCTATTCATTTGGTAGCTCACCATGTTAGCTTCGTTGGCATCACGGATCTGCTTCCACATGTCATCTAAACCGTTACAATCTTTACCCATTTCTACCAATGTTTTAGGTTGGAAACCATCAATTGTCTCATCTATTTTATTGGGCACTCTGATAGGTTCCCTCCTAGACTCAGAGGTAGTCGTGAGTCTCTCCTTCGTGTCTACTTGTTTCTCTAAAGTTGGTTTGATAGGGGTTGGAGCTGGTACTTCGTGCCAACTTGCAGGTTTACCAAGCGGGTTTTCTATCAAGGATTGGGCTGTTTCAATCATCTTTTGACACATTTCCAACCTCTGTTTTTCTATTTCTGCATATCTATAAGTCATCCATCTTTGCTCTTCGGTTTGGTTGTTTTTGAGTCTGGCCTCGTATGCTTTTAAAAGTGCGTCTAACTGCTCATTTACCTTTTCTGCCAACACTGATCCTCCTGATCCTGCACTTTTGGGTTCTACTATTTCTTTGGGCCCTATGGCCACAGTGTGTGAGATTAGACTAGTTAGATCCTCTAACCGCTCTAATCTATCCTTTGTGTGTTTTAACTCCTCGGATAGAGCCGTTTGCTCTTGTTCTCTCCTGGCTTTCATACGCGCCTTTCTAGCTTTCCAAGTGCTTCTCTGATTTTTCATTTCTGAACTTGGGGCATCAATTTTTGGCTCTTCAATTATGGGTTCATTTGTCATTCTTTGATCTCGGGCTCGTGTTACTGCCTAAATAGGTATTACTGTCTCGTTTTCCGACCCCCCACTGGAAGGCACTGCTTCCAGCATGTTCAAGGTAGTTTTTTCTCCTTTGCTCGGGTTCTTAGGGCAGTCAGGAATCAAGTGAGTAATTCCACACTCGGTGCAATATGCGTTGACTCTAATGATTTCATCATGAGGACAGTCTCTTAGCCAATGGTCTCCACCACACTTGCAGCAGGGTCCCTTAAGCTGTTGAGGTGCTCCTTGAGCTCCTCTTTGTTGGTATGCATGTCTCTGCCCGCCCATGCCTCCGTTGGCTATGAACAACAGTGTTCATTCATCCAAGATATATCTTCCTTCTCCTGATGTCTGTGCAGCTGTTGGTAATCTTGTACTTCCCATCATGCTCCAAGGTTCTGGCGTTGGGGGTTCTTTCGGTGGATAAGAGACAAGATTTACAGCATATCCATTGGAATCTTCGTAATATGCATGCATAGGTACCAAAGCTTTCTCTTCTGGTTCGTTTAGTGTTGGTGTGTATCTTATGCCGACTGGTCGTAATCCTAGTAGGGGTGGTTGTTGTCCCAACACTGGTTGTGGTCTTTCTACACCTACAGGTCCCGGTAAGTTGCATGCTTGATACCTAGGCATCGGTGGAAGTTGAGGAGATGCTACCTGAGCCTGGGGAGCATAAGGTCGCTCTCTCACATATCCCTTATTATAATAACATTCCTCCGTCACATGGTTTGTCCATTTTTGTTCAATAGCACACCACTTTGGTTGTTTAGCCTGACGCTTGGCATACATGTTAATCTTTTTTAGCACTTCTTCTACAAGTTGCTCCTGGCTTACAGCTACTTCTCCTTTTGGTGTTGTCTTAGATGACTTGCTTCCACTTTGTTGTGAGGATGAATCGTCATCAAGATCCTTGAATTCACCCTCCTTGTAGACCGCACAATTGTCTACAAGGTAAAGAGCCTCTTTAGTTAACTCATTTAACACCGTGCTCCTCTTCATATGTAAGTCCTTTTGGAGATCTGCGTTCCTTAGTCCTTGAATAAATATAAGCATAAGTCTAGATTGAGTTGGCAGTTCTTCCACAGGGCAGAACTTCACATATCTTTTTAGTCATAGGGCTACCTTTCGCACAGATTCCCCTTCTTTCTGTTTGAATTTATGGATTTGTGAGACTGTATTATGAGCTATCCCCCTTTGTGAGAATTCCTCAATAAACTCGTCAAACACCTCCTCCATAGACTCAAAGTCTCTACGCTCCACAGACTCAAACCAAGTAGCATCATCCTCCTCTAGGGTAAGTCCAAACCTTGCAAATTGGGTAGGGAAGTCTAACACCTCTTCAGCTCTAATTACACGCACAAAGGCTGCTACATGATCCGTAGGATCTCTGTTTTCCCTGTATTTCTTGTTTACCCATTTTTGCACCTAAGAAGGTCTAATTCTACGATGGTCTACAAATCTCATCATTGGTTCTCCTCGTCCTACTCGATATGCCTCCTCTAGCCTTCGGTAGTGGGAGGGTTCCTCTCCCAGAGGTGCCCCTAAGCCATAATTTCTGATGGTTTTTGCAAGAGATGGTTCATCTCTTCGAACTCGTTCTATGGGTTGTCTTCTAGGCTCTCTCGACTCTTGAGTTTTTGTCTTACTCTCACCTTGATACCGTGAATAGAGTGGTGGTTCTTGTAAATCCCTTAGACCTTGTGCGGCTGGATAACCATCTCGGTTTCGGTCTTGTTCTAATGTTGCACTTTGTTGAAGCCATGCCTACAATGATGGCTGGGTTGCTGGTTGGTTTTGGTAGTTGAACATCTGTTGTCAGTTAGAATGTGAGGTCGCGTCATACTCTTCTGAAAATGGATTTGTTGACTTGCTAGGGGTATATGTTGATGTTTCTGGAACTGTTGCCTTTTCTACCTCCTCTGGGAGAATACGTTTGTATTATCGCCCGTACCTATCAAACAAAAATGATATCCTTCCCCATAGCAATTTCATAAGAGAATAAGTAAAGAACCTTGTCTTTGCTTAATTCGTTTGGGTAGGGTTCTTTGCATCAAAAATAAGATACTATTCCCTCGCTCTCATGCTTGTAAATTCCCACATTCTCATTATAGGTAGAGATCCTGGTTGTTTTCTTATCATACATAGAAAGAGCTCCAGGTCGATCAATGTTTGGAGGCGGTTCTTGAGCTTTTGAAACCATTTTTCCTTTTGCCACGTTATCTCCATATATGTTGTAATCCTCAGGGTTACTAACTATCAGATAGTGGTTCCCCTTTTCGTCTCGGAATCTATCTCCATCATCATAGACTCGAATTATCTCCAGTCTCTGAGCAGGTCTTTCTTCGATACAAATACACTTACGTCCTCTATAGTCACAATAAACTAGGGCTCCCCTAGAGTTTGTTCTTCTAAGAAGATTATAGTGAACTTGGCATCATTCAAAGGATTTTGGGAGGTGCTTCCTCCTAGCATTGGTCCTTCATCAGAGAAACCTCCTGGATGTTGACTACCCATCATGAAGAAGGACTTATCTAATAAAGTGTCAATATCACTACCCTCCTCAATGATCGGTGCTAATGGATCTATCCTTGCCTAAGTTACACTCTCCTCGGTGGACACTAAGCTACCCTGATCACTTGCCACTTTTTGATCTCTAAGAATGTGTCTTCCTGATGTTAAATTCATCAAACTTAACAATGCAATTTATCACAAATCCAACCACTCACCTAAAAAAAGGATAAGTTTCCGCACAACTTCTTGCCTTGCCGCTGAATATACCTGTACACAAGCATTTAATTTCGGCAATCGAATCAAAGCATTTAACCGCTAGAGGTGATCTTAGTAATGATTGGTATAACTGGAGGGTTGTTTGGAGGTGATAACAACATACAAGCGCCCACCTAGCCAAGGCGCCATTGAGTCAGCCGGCCAAAGTTTTGATGTGGTCACATTATTTTTCCGATGTTTAATACATCAAACCCTATAAAAGTCTAATGACAATCGCCTATGTCAAGTCTGAGTCAAAGATGTAATATTTCTAATGATGTAGGTAAAGGTCCATGAGAAGTTGGCCGCCGGCCACTTTAGAAAGCCCTAGGTATATAATACACTAAGGTTAGTGGGAAAGGGAGATCATTTTTTGTGAAGATAAGGGACTGCTGCGTTACGTACAGAGAGCTACCTCTTTGCTCCAACTTGTAATCATCGCTTCTGTGGCTACGGTAATCCAAATTCAGTTTTGTTTCTTGCATTGTGTTCCTCTTACTCTGCTCTTTCATTCAAGTGTAAGCATTCAAGATTCGGTGAAGGTTTCAAACGCGTCCGTTTAGGCCTTAAATCACTGTTTTGAGTGTTTATATGCATATTTTATGTTGTTTTGACCCTAGGAGAGGCTTTAGGGACCTAAAAACGACCCTTTAGGATCATTCGTTTACTGTTTTTGCGTACTGTGGGACGAACGATCGTGATCGTGTACCTCTCCAGAATGCTATGACAGTGATAGGATATGTTCCTGATAGTCCACTGTAGCTTCCCTTCAAGTTTCGTGCGATTCCGATATGATTTGCATGGTGAACGGGCGTGATGACTGTAGAGCTGTGTAGAAGGACATAGGCAGATTACTTGGCTTTAGTGTGATTGATTTTCTTGTAGAGTTAGTAGTTGCATCTCTTTGAGTTCACTTCATTAGGATTGACACCCTAGTGAGTTTCCATGCCTCATCCGAGTCGCTTCCCCTGTATCGATAATTTTATGTTGATGCTTGAGAGCTATGCTATAAACGTCCGTCGCGGCGACCCGCAAACATTGGCGCCGTTGCCGGGGAATGAATCTTAGGTGATGAGTGACCGAGTGCGTATTCAGAGTTTTCTTATTGTTTGAAAAGATAATTTCCATTCCATTTACATTTCAGTGAAGCATCTAGACAGGGGTTTAGTGCTTAGTGGAGTCTACGGTCGGTGGACTGGCTAGATCTACCCTTGAGAGATATAGGGAGTTGTGAGTGAGGTTGCTTTAAGCATGTTTGCTCTTCAAATTTCTTTGTATTGATTGAGTACTGATCCATCATCCGTTTTTTATCCTGTTTGTTTTGTTTGATTCATTTTCTTATGTTCTTTCATTTCTGTACTTAGGAGTAGGATAAGTAAATCACATTCCAGTCAGATTTGGGGTAAAAGTTGGAGTCGAGAAACCAGAAAACCATAACTTTGGCAAAAAGGCCATAAGACTTTGAAATTTAGAAAATTTGACCAAACAGAGCTGAAATTGATTCAAATCACAAAGTGGTAGCACCAAACACTAGGAAACACTTGTCAGAGGGAGCAGACAAAATTTCATCAGTTTTGGCCTTTGTACTATGATCGCGATCGGTTTACCTCAGTGCCAAAATTGGACAAGATTTGACATGTGCCTTCGTGATAAGATTCTAAACAAGTTTGTCTAAAGCAACCACACCCAAAAACATCAAAAATCAAGGAAATCAGGCCACTTGGGTAAAACTAGCCTGACAGACCCAAAAACTGTAAAATCTTGACTTTTGGTGATCCAAATGCAAAAAGACTTGGGGGATAGCCTTAAAACATTAGTGTCTACAAGCATGCCAAATTTGGTCTAATTTGGGCTTCAAACTACGATCGCAATCGATGTACCTAAGTGCCATATTTTGACCAGACTTTACCTTTGGACTCCCCAAGTGTATACAAACATAAAAGTCTAAAGGACCTAGGGTCAAAAACCACCAAAAACAGGTCAAAACCACTGAATACAGATCCGAGTCAAAAACTGCTAAACTGGCATAGAAATTGACTTTTAGTAGACCAAAACACATCAAAACTGAGAAGAAAGCATACAGAGGGATAGCCTGTACACAAGACAATCCCAAATAGCTTTCATTTCCCAAAACAAACATCAAGATCAAGTCAAATTGACAGATTCTGGAAATCAGACACTTCAGACCAAGAAACTGCAAATTCTTGACTTTTTTGAGTCCAAATTCAAAAAGATTTGGCAGGTAGTCTTAAAATAGCCTAGTGAACAAGCTGGTGAAGTTTCATCCAATTTGGGCTCCAAAGTACGATCGCGATCGGTGTACCTCAATGCTAGATTTTGACTAGACTTTACCCACACATACACCTAGGTTATATAAGATACCAGGAGTTTTCAAAATTCAAAAAAATCACCAAAATAGCCAAAAATAGCAGATAGACAGAAAACCACTGCAGCAAACCAAGATCTGGTGAAAACATGACTTTTTCTTGTCCAAATTCAAAAAGATTTGGGGAGTAGACTGTACACATCATTGTCTACCATGTCGACAAGTTTCATCCAATTTGGGCTCAAAAGTACGATCGCGATCGGTGTACCTCAGTGACATTTTGAGTTGAGACTTGGTGAGTAGGTAGCTGATAACTAGACAAACAACTTTCTCAGAAGAACCAGGGTCAAAAAACCAGCAGACAATTGTCAAATAGGGCAAACACTTATCACTGATCCTTCAGACCAAAATTTTGAGAAAATTCAAGTTTTTGTGATCCAAATGTAAAGTGGGTTTGGGAATAGACTAAACATACCCATGTCTATCAACTCCTAAAATTTCATGCAAAAAGGAGCTGGAACTACGATCGCGATCGGTGTACCCCAGTGACATTTTGGACTGAAAATTTATGAGTAGGTAGCTGACATCTAGTGCAACATATTTTCCAAAAGGAGCAAGGTCAAAAAAGCAAAAGAAAGTGGTCAAAAGTCCCATTTACACAATCAGGCCAATAACCGCAGAACCACCTGGGATTTGGGATTTCATTGGTCAAAACATCTCTAAATTCAAAAATACAAAGACACTTGGTATCAAGACATCAAGGGCTAGCTACTGTGCAAAAATCTTCCAAATCTGTGACAGGGGGTCAACGATCGCGATCGGTGTACCTCTACATAGTGGGGGTATCTGACTTCATAAGTTTGTAGACCTACTTGAGTACATCCCAAATCTCAAGTTTGAGTGAAAAATACCCTCTGGAGGCCAAGATACAAGCACAAAAGTTCTTGTGTTCTGGTCCTGAAACTGTTTTGAGTGTTGTTTCAAGTGCAGTTCACCAAAATTGCTCTAACTTTTGATAGACAACTCCAAATTGAGTCAGGTATAGCTAGGAAGAAAGCTTGCGGGGAATAGCACACACCTAGACCTGAATTTTGGTTTTAGAGCTGAATTTTTCTAGGTTTCCTAATTCCAAACTTTTAGGGTACCCCAAA
Source organism: Adiantum capillus-veneris (assembly GCF_014529385.1). Lineage (NCBI taxonomy): Eukaryota > Viridiplantae > Streptophyta > Polypodiopsida > Polypodiales > Pteridaceae > Adiantum > Adiantum capillus-veneris. The sequence goes on along the minus strand of NC_140932.1, from coordinate 152,542,061 downwards.
ACCAGTTTCCAGAGACCAAAAAAGTCACAAATTTCTGACTTTTTAGAGACTTGACCAGGGGCAAAAAGGGATTGTGCGCACTAAGCCAAGGTGTTCTTATCAAGGACCATCTTGAGAGTATTGAGTGAGGCTTAAACATGACAACTCATCCATCATTAGGGTTTCCCACTCAACTCAGAGCTATGACACCTACACAAACAACCAGAAATACTCCCAACACCTATAACAAGAGGGTTGAGACAAGACCATGAGGCTTATCAATCATATCAAGCCAAACCTCAAGGCATGGCTCATGGATATTTGTCAAGTGATCATGTCTCTCACTGGAAGCCAAACCAATCAACTAAAATGCGGGAGTTTGAAAGAGAAAAATTGAAAATTGCTGGAGACTTAGAGGAGAAGCATCCTCTAATCAACAAACCCAATGTGAGATTCATCAAAACCAATGAAGCCACGAGAGTTCTAATGGATTACACTTATGATGGCCTTTATAGGTTACCTATTGGGGATCAAAACAACTTCTATAGATGTTTAAATTCCATCATTGAAGAGTTGACAGACTACAAGAACCTCTATGCCTTCACATACACAGATGACCAAGGAGTGCAAGTTCTAATAGTAGATAAGTATGGACGAGAGTAGAAACTTATCAGCCCAAGTGAGTTAGAGAGATACATATACAAGGGTACTCCGATTCCTACTTACTTTCAGCCAAAAACGATGCCAGAGCGCATATCAAAGGGGATTCCACCAGGATTTGCTCCAAGACGAGAAGAAGGAACCAGGGATGTCTTTGTGAGAGACCCCAACACGCTAAGATACATGGGTGAACCAAAACCAATGAGACCATATCAATTGGCCAAATGTGTCAAGAAGAAGTATGATGGGTTAAGGGATCCATACGTACATGCATCCTTGTTCAAACAAGTGTTAAGAGCCGAACAAGTATTTTATTTTCATACACAGTATGAGGGATTTGGCTTAACCTTGGAAGGGATAGCATTGAATTGGTTCCAACCGTTGGACAAAAATGCCTTCTCAAACGTTGAACAACTGTTGCAAGAATTTGTTGTGGAGTTCTCTAAAAGGGGAATCAATCATAACACAGTGTCCCAAATCTATGCATTCAAGCAAAAAGAAGATGAGAGAGTGAAGGAAGCATCGCTACGCTTCAAACAATATATAGACAGATGTCCGAAACGTGAGTTACCACACGATGAAAGATTATCAATTCTCTTCATATAGGGTTTGATAAATGAAACTCTCAAGAAAGATTTGCACTGAAAAAGATGTATTTCCTTTGAACAAGTCACGAGAGAAGCGTTATACCTAGTTGACAATTGTAAAGCCTATGGCAAGGAAATTGGTGATACAAAGATCACTATGGATAATGCTCCTTTAGCATCTAGTGAAACCAACACAAGGCAATTGGTTATGTCTCAATTAATGACCAACCTAAACCTAGATGAGCTAGCAGTGCAGGTAGCACAACGAATAAAATGGTGTGCCATTGAGAAAAAATGGACCAATCATGAGATGAGTGAGTGCTACTATAATCAAACCTACACGAGGGGGATACTATTTGGACATCAAATAGAAAAACAAATGCCATTACCAAATCATCCATTATTTCAAAATAGGGTTGTATCAAGGGCTTTACAAATAGCTGAGGTATCACAACCTAGGCTAGGGCAAGAACCTTTGAGAAAACTCTATTCATTGAATGAGGACACTCTGATGTTCATAGCCAATCAAGAGCGTAGACCAGAGACCATTCTGGCTAAGCAAGAACAACCATCAATTGTGCCACCAATGACTCAACAAGATGGACCATGCTACAAGTGTGGAGGTAACCATTGGGCCAAGAATTGTTCTCGTGTAGAGATAATTGGATATTGTTCGGAGTGTGCCATTACACACATTGTTCCAGATTGTCCAAAACACCCAAACAAACAGGGGAAAACAACAATGAATGTTGTGGGAGTGTTACCTTCTCCAAGTGGATCCGAGGCAGAACCCAAAATTCCTGTGAAGGTAGTGATGAGAGCCCAAGAAAAATAAAATGCTGAGGACCAAGCTAATGAGGAGAAAGATCAACAACCCAAACAAGGAGAGACAACTAGTGTGTCAGTAAGGACTGGGAGAAAATCCTGGAAAGCCAAAAGAGACAGAATTAAAGCAAAAACAATTACAAAACAAACTACACTACAAACAGAATTACAAGAGACAAAGGAGCAGTTAAAACAAGAACTGGAAAACAAAACGATGGTGAGCGATAAGAAACCAAGGAAGGCGTCTTCTGGAGGATTTGTATTGGTAGACAAAGTCCTAGAGCCATTAGATGGTGCACTAGAAGCATATGAGGCTAGATTGAAACCCAACCAAACCCTAGAGCAACGAGGGATGAAATATCCTCATGCTGAGGTAGAGACTGAGAGGTTGAAAATGTGTAAGGAATTGGTAAAAACTGCACAGGCAATGATGGAGCCTGAAGCACCAATTCCACCTCCAGAAACAAAACCAAAAAGTGTTGGATTTGAAATGCCTAAGGCAAAGGTTGTTGAAACATTAACTCAAAGAAACATTGAGCTAAAATCACAAAAGGATGTGCAAGAAAAGATTGCAACACAAGAAACCAACAACCTAGAAATTCAACTAGATGATCGAGTAGTGGCCAACACCACTAATGATGCAAGGTCAAAATCACAATTTATGGCACCTATCCCAGAGATAGATGAGCCATGGCCAAATGAATTGTGGGAAGCAATTAGAAGTGCAAAAGATGGAAGTGCGACTTTCCAATCTGCACCCATAATTGAGGTCAATACAGGGAATGAAGCCTATCAGGGAGACATTCAATCTCTAAACAGAGATGCAGGGACGGAAGTTTCAATTGAAAGCAAACCAGAGTCCTTGAAGACCTTACCCTCATACATATGAGAACATGAGGCAGACTCAGAGACTAGAGTGGTGCCATCTCAGAGGAGAGCCATATCCAAGATGATGGATACAAAGAGTATGCAAGAGTTGATGTCAGCTCCAATACAGTGCACCATTACTCCATCTGAACTGCTTAAGATTAGACCACATGTATGGGATGAAGTAGGCAACAATTTGGGGAAGATGGGATTAAAGATACCCCTTCAAGATCTACCCTCAAATGAACAATCAAACAAAACTCAACAAGAAAGTGAAAACGCTAAACCTGTGCCAATAAACAAGGTGGGGGAATATTGCGAAGGAGAAGAAGGAAACACCACCTTACCTGTGGAATACAAAGGAGTTAAAACATTGACTATACTTGATAGTGGGGCTGGAGTAGCCATAGCCACAAAAGACATTTGGGAAAAATGGGGTAGACCAGCACTTAGGAAAACTAGAATGAAGCTGCAACTTGCAGATGGATACACGAAAAAACCTTTGGGTATCCTAGAGCAAATTATTGTGACTTCTTGTGGAATTGAATACGAACATACATATGCAATAGTAGATTTTGGAAAACGGAACAATTTTGATATCATTTTAGGAAGGCCTTTCATGCGTCAACTTAAGATGGTTCAAGATTGGGGCTATGACTATATCTACCTGAGACATAAAAAGATCACCACAAAAATAAGCATAAAAGACCATAGCTATAGAGATGTGAATAGAACTCCTTTAGAAGAAATTGACTCTACTATAGTCAATGGGAAAGAGATACCTGCGTGGCTACAAACCAAACAAGAACTTTGGATGTGTGGTGCTTCGAAGTGTGGAAGCTCAGTGAAGGAGGATTGCATCCTAGAAAGATCAATGGACGATGAAGCTTACATACCGGAACCCTTTCCAGAGGAGTTATTTGAGCCATTTGGATGGACTCAAATATTGGCAACCTTGGATGTGTGTGTGAATGAGGTGACCCCGACTAAACTTTGTGATGAGGAAGGGTATGATATAACTCCCATATTTACGATAAAGGTGTTGAAGGAAGCTAACGAGATTTGTGAGTGTGAAGGCAAAAAAGGTGAAACAGATAGCTACGTCATGGAGCATGATGCCAAAGTGCACATGAAGAAAGCAGAGCAACAATGAGAATATGTCATCATTGACATACCTGAAGAATCGACAAAAGCTATTTCAAAGAAGCCGACTCCAGAAAAAGTGCAAATGAAAGTAGATGAAGGAGAAAAGCTTCCAAGTTCAACGACAAATCTTCAACAAACGCAAGATCAAAAGAAGAACAGGGACAAGGAAGAAGATGGACTATCTCCTACGATGATCAAAAGCTTCAACAACAACAACGGTAAGACTCCATGAAGCTTCTCAAATCCATGCAAAGAAGAAATCGCCAACCATCGTGGAAAAAGGTAAAGCAAAGGTAAACATTGAAGTATATCAACCTCGCCAAACGACTTACCTTCAACGAGCTTCCATCAAATTTCCCACGAAGCCTCTACATCAAGAGCCACACCATCAACAATGCAATGGAAACCAAAGCAAAAAGTCTATCAACCAAAGTTTCCATCACAAAAAAGCATCCAGAAGAAGCCGAAGAATGTCAACCAAGTGTTGGTATCCAAAGAGCACATCCAAGTCAAAGACCCAGTTTGGATACATGAAACATGGGTTCAACCACAACAACAAAAGGTGACAGGGTGGATAGCATCAAATGAGTCAATCACTGCTCAAGGCTACTTCCAAGGAAACACTAATGTTTGGGCCAAAAAGCCTAAAGTAACAGCCTGGACCTACCCACCTCAACCAACGAGTTCTACAAGGAACAAAACGTGCTATCAACGGAATACAAAATACTCAGGGAAGCGAAAGAACACCAACAAAAGGCAAACAAAAAGACCTTCCAAGCGGGAAACGCAAAAGGTTTGGGTACCGAAATTAGACTTCAACAAAGATACCCAACACAAACAGGTGAATCAGCGGGTGATTCCAGTGAAGCTACTTGAAGCACAAGGATTCTATGAAGGTAACACCCAAATATGGTTACCCAAAGTAGTTGCTCAACCTAGAGCCACTAAGACCAACCAAGTAGCAAATGACCCCACACAAAGACAATCAACAACAATAAAAAGCCAACAGAAGCCAATGACAACCAAGGCTGCTGCAATCTACAGATGGATACCTTGTCATCAATTACAAAAGCAAGGCTTTTACAACGGAAATCATCAGGTTTGGATACCAAAGCCTAGTGTCCATCAAATTGTAGAAGAAGATAAAATGCCAAAGACGGTCACACAAGGACCAAAAACAAGATGGGTTCCAAAATTGCTAGTGGAAACTCAATCACAAAGAACCCGCATATCTCGACAATCGCTTCTCATGGAAATTAATGCAAAGGCTACATCAAGCCCTATCAGAGCTGAAGGACTTGTTTTACAAAGAAGTATCAACATACAACAAGCAAGTCAAGTAGAGCCAAAATATGCCAACCTACTCGACAAAATGGTGGCATCAAAAGACCAACACAATGATAGAGTCCTTAATCTCAAGAACTTATGGCATTGGGTTTCAGGCCATGAACAGGTAAAGTCTAAGTCGCCATTAAAAATACATGGCATAAAAGTCAAGAGTCGGGCAGCTGAGCCACTAAATGAGCAAGGCATTAGTCCCAAAGCTTCAAGTAATATTCTCTGTGGTCTAAAAGTCTTAGCTATTCTAGGTACTGCTCAAGGTGGAGGAGTTGAGCATATTTATGTTGTGTCGCTCATGCTGGTATAGGTGAGCATAAGAGTCCAAGTCTATGTATTTTAAGTTTGGTAAAGTGAAGAAGAGATTCCAAAAGACACTCACGCACTATGCATAGTGAGGAATGAGTGGAGAAGCTTCTACATCGAAAACCCTTCTTGGAAACGTGCAAGCTATTGAGATGTCCTTTGATGTCACATGTGCTACATTTGTTCCTTGAAGAACCCATCAACTCCATCTTTTACACTACATGATTTTGTTTGAAAACTTCTCATAAGCATATAGAGTGTCCCATAATTGGCACTTACATTAGGCACTCTTCCTTTGTTTCTCCCAAGCACTCACCTTGCATGACAGGTACTTCGAGTCAAAATGCTCAACTCCAATAAGAGCGTATACCAAAGGCACTTTTTTCCCACCGGGTTTTTTCCCTTTGGTCATCCAGGTTTTAAGACCCTAATATAGACCTCATCATCAACTTCTTGTATATATTCCTTCTACATCAACAATAAGGAAAGGGCTACCCAAATCAATCAACAACAACTTGGAGTAAAAACAGTAGGTCTCCATATGCTTATCAAGAGCATCTTTTATCTTCAAGGGTGACAACAAAGCTCCATCCAACAATGGCAAGTCAAAGAATGGACTACAACATCAAGCAATGAGAAATTTAGCAAGCGAGCTATCCACAACAATCAAAAATAGCTCACACAGTGCTTCAACATTGGTGACCAATTGCAAACAACTCAAATTGCAGTGGACCTTGAAAGAATATCCATCATAAAGTCCACACCACAAGGAAAATCAGTTCTACATGATCAAACACTTGAACATCCATCTTTACGGCAGCTAAGATTGACAACCAAGAGGCGAATGCACAACAAGAAGAAACGTTGCCTCGATAATCAAAGCTCAAATCATGTATCAACAACATGACAGCTATGCATCACTCAAGGAAGGGGGGAGCGTCATCAACGACAACGGGCTTCCCACGATGAAGACCAACCTTGAAGACAAAGCTAAAGACAACCCTATGACAAGACTGCACAAGGTCGTGTCAAGGGATGACACGAGCTAGGAAGGGGGGAGTGTTTGGAGGTGATAAAAACATACAAGCGCCCACCTAGCCAAGGCGCCGTTGAGTCAGCCGGCCAAAGTTTTGATGTGGTCACATTATTTTTCCGATGTTTAATACATCAAACCCTGTAAAAGTCTAATGACAATCGCCTATGTCAAGTCTGAGTCAAAGATGTAATTTTTCTAATGATGTAGGTAAAGGTCCATGAGAAGTTGGCCGTCGGCCACTTTAGAAAGCCCTAGGTATATAATACACTAAGGTTAGTGGGAAAGGGAGATCATTTTTTGTGAAGATAAGGGACTACTGCGTTACGTACAGAGAGCTACCTCTTTGCTCCAACTTGTAATCATCGCTTCTGTGGCTACGGTAATCCAAATTCAGTTTTGTTTCTTGCATTGTGTTCCTCTTACTCTGCTCTTTCATTCAAGTGTAAGAATTCAAGATTCGGTGAAGGTTTCAAACGCGTCCGTTTAGGCCTTAAATCGCTGTTTTGAGTGTTTATATGCGTATTTTATGTTGTTTTGACCCTAGGAGAGGCTTTAGGGACCTAAAAACGACCCTTTAGGATCATTCGTTTACTGTTTTTGCGTACTGTGGGACGAACGATCGTGATCGTGTACCTCTTCAGAATGCTGTGACAGTGATAGGATACGTCCGTCGCGGCGACCCGCAAACAAGGGTTAACCTCAACCACTACTGTATTTTATACACTTCGAATGTTCTTGATTAGGTTTGCTAGTCTGGAATCGGATTTCACTCAAGTGTTGGTCAATTTACATGGAGAGTCTTAATTCCGTCTTTGCTCTGTCAAAAGGTCACACAAGGTCCAATTTCACTTTTGAAAGAAGTTATGAAACTCTTAATTCAATTGGAACATCACTCTATGTCCTTAGTCAGCTTTTCTCTTCACTAAACCCCTGTAGACATCCTATGTGTAGGATGTCTACCTACTCTGTTTTGGCTGGATTTTGCACTATAGATTCCCCTTGATGTGCTGAGTCCACAGTTGTTTTTACTTTTTGATTTGGACACCTGTAAGCTGGTCAATTGATCAGAAATCTGTTCCAGCAGCCTGATGTTGGTCTGATCAGTCAAATCAACTCCAATTTGGACCAAAATTGACTAGGAGGCTTGCCTCACGCTATACAACACCCTGCTATGCCTACAATCAGTTTTTAACTTCAATATCATGCAGTAGACATCCTACGCATAGCATGTCCAACTGCTCAAAATGGCTTCAAACTCAAACCACAGACTACTCTTAAGGTGCTGATCACTTTGGTATACTCAAAGTTGGATTTGGAATGCTAAATCACACAGAACACATCCTACACATAGGATTATATGATCTGTTTGACCCTAAACTTAAGCCACACCTTCCCCTTGATGTCAGCAACCCAGTGCTATGCTTAGATTTTAGTTTGGATTTCAAAAGACCCCAATTTTAGCTATCCTAGCACTTTTCAGTCAAAAATGCTAAAGTCTGCTTAAAACCCAATTTTCTCACCCAATTGAGATGAAACCTTCCTCAGGCACTTCATAAATCATGTAGATCACGCTCATGTAGCCATCCTATGGTTTTGGTCGTAAAATAATGCCTTGGCACAAATTGGGTAGGATGTCTAGCAATTTTCTTTCTATTAGGCCTTATCCTGTCAAGATATGGTCCAATTTCCACTTTCCAGGTGAAAATAGGGTAATGCAGCTCTCTCAGAAATACTCACAGAAACTTTTGAAATTCACTTCAACTTCTAAACACTCTTTTACGTCTTTTACAACCCTTTGATGAGCCTAACAGCTATTATTACATGCATGAAGTGCTCTAGATCATAAATCATGATGTCCTACTTACCTTACTCCTACTCATCATGTGAGATGGTGATATTGGTGTCTCGGTTGCTTCCTAGCCTCTCCGGACTCTCAAGCTATCCTTTCACCGCCTCTACCACTCCAACTCCTACTCTCTACACCACAACTTAACTAATACCAAAAACTACCTAAGTCTACCTAAGTCGAAGGATCTAGGCCAGACACTCGCTCCCTAGACTCCTCCTAAGACCTAGAGAGTCCTCCACCCTCTGATCCTATCTAAATGTAAAATGAGACTCTAGCAAGCCCGAGAATCCCTATCCTCAAGGACTAGTCTTGGTCACCTACCTAGGGTTTTCATCCCCGGCAAAACGGCGCCAATGTTGGCGGATACGCCGCGACGGACGTTAGCACAGCGAGAACTCACCTAACAAGATTTGTCAGCTAAGGATGAAGCTTGACCCACAGGTGCGTGGAAGCAAGCATAGGGTGTCAACCTACACTCGAACGACTCTCGACTACTTCCTACAGAGGTCTCTACCCAATGTCTAAGCTATAGCCTTCAGGAGTACATAACAGGAGATTTCCTACAACGCTTTCAAGAGCCAAATACCCATCAAACGTTCTCGAAATGCTACGGAACTTGAAGGAAACCCTATTAACACCAATAGGTCGCTCTCCCTAAGGTCCATGAACCAAAACCCCAACCCTAAACACCCGGTGCAAAATCACATAGGATGTTTGGTCAAAATGTGCAGGTCGTCGTTTCCAAAAACTAAAGTACCTAATGTGTAGCTCTACTCAATGCAAACGCATGGATATGCTGCAATTGAAAAACAGACAACGTATGCTCACCGAATCACCAGATATAGCTCGTGGGTCGAGTTCGCAAAACCCGGTCGTACACACGCAATGTAGGTATTGGCGCGTAGCTCTCTTTGAGGGCAACACACTGCACTTCCCCGCACTCGATTCCGACCACCGGTGCACGTGTAGCATCAAGATAAAACTCTCACTCTCTCTCGTACACAGAGTACGCTCACTCACACAAACAAAAACTTATAAAATGACAAAGGTTTTTTTTTTTCATTAAGGTCAAAAGTGGTATAAATACCTTACAATCTCAAACCCTAATGTTCCAATTTAACCATTCACTTAGTCTAAATATCAAAAATGGGATACAATCTGGAAGCTTCTGCAAGCCCCACTATTTACAAAGGTGAGTATATATACTCATCATGTGTCACCTACATATAGAACAATATGGCCCTAAGGCCATATGACGTATATATACTCATCACAAAACACCTACATATACATCCTATGTCCCTAAGGTCATAGGATATATACATACTCATCATAAAACCATCATATGGCCCTAAGTCCATAAGATGTAAACATCTTATCATGAAACACCTATATATATATCATATTATGGCCCTAAGTCCATATGGTGTATACATACTCATCATCATGAAACACCTACATATAGAACCTATGGCCTGAAGGCCATAGGACATATATGTACTCGTCACAAAACACCTACATATAGCATCCTATAGCGCTATGGCCATAGAATATATACATAGTCATCATCAAACACCTACATATAGCATCCTATGGCCCTAAGGACATAGGATGTCTATATTATCATGGAAAAATACCTACATATAGCATTCTATGGCCCTAAGTCCATATGGTGTATATATAATCATCATGAAACACGTACATGTAGCACCCTATGGCCCTAAGGCCATATGATGTATATATACTTATCACAAAAGACCTACATTTAGAATCCATGGCTCTAAGGCCATAATATGTATATATACTCATCATGAAACATCTACATATAGTACCCTATGGCTTAAGGCCATAGGGTATATATATACTCATCACAAAACACTTACATATGTACTCACCGTGAGGTGTCCGAGAGGAATCTATATGTACTCTTCATGAACACCTACAAAAATCAATCTGTGGCCTTAAGGCCATAAGTTGCCCTTTTGTGATGCTTTTTTTCTTTTAAAGTTTTCTTTTACACACCTACATAGAACACCTATGGCCCCTATAGTCATAGGGTATCATTTGTGCTCAGCTTTTAGGCATAGTCTTCATGAATCATCTACAAATCTTGATGAGTTTACCCTCCTAATGCTACACGTGTCCTTTGTTGCAGCTACATAGAGCACCCTATGGCCCTAGGACCATAATATGTCCTTTTATATGGTTCTTGTCCAATGACTAAACAACAAAGCACCCTAGGGCCATAATATGGTTCTAGGACAATGACATAAACAACAAAGCACCCTTTGGCCATAAGATTCTCAATGTACAAGTACAAAGCATTGTATTGGCACACGTGCCATGTAATTATCCAAATACTTTGTGATGATTTGTTTAACAAATATTTGTTGAAACCTTCTTGTAGCTATGGGTTTTAATCAGGGTGATTGAGTATGCATGTTTGTAGCTACACAAAATTTCACCATTGGGAGTGTATGTGAAATAGAACCAAATGCATATTGTTTTGGTGTACTTATTGGGGAAGGCAATGTATCGGTGTCAGTTGATTTGTGTTTTGGAAAAAACAACACTCATTCCATTTTCGACAATCAATGCATTGACAATGAGAGTTGCTTTTTACAGTATTGTGAAATATATTGGGTTGCTACAATATATGAATGAGATACATAAAAAGGGGTTTCTATGCCTGGGGCTGACAAAGCAATGGGAGCATTAGAGACATAGTATGATGCAATGAGCTACATGAAGGTTTGGAAGGATAAATAGATGATTGTGCAAGAGGGAATAAGAATTGATATTTATTTTTATACTTATCCTTTCCAATAGCAAAAAGTGTTTTCAAAACCTTGCATTTGCGATTCTTAATATTGGGCCATACACATGAGGACATAGGTGCAATGTTTAGTAGGTTCCCAAAGAAATTGCTAATAGGAATGACATTCATGTTTCCACATTTGATGGAACATTTCCAAAAATGTGAAAGCCCAACTCCAACACCATTTTTGATGACACAGGTTCCTGACTTCAAATCCTTTGTTAAAGGGTACATGTGTAATGGACAAGATGCTCTAATTGGACACTCTAAGCCACTTCAAGTTTTTAACCCCAGTAATGCAATACAAAATTCATTCCCACATCACTTGATTAGATGCCAATAGGATTCAAGAATTAAGTTGTGAAAAAAATATGATCAAGGGAGACCAAAATTTCTAGCAGACTGCCCATATGTGGTACCTATAGTAGACTATGTGAGGGATAGTCCGCTAGTTATGCAAGGGATTAAGACATATCTTGATTTCTGGAAAAGATGTTCTCTATTAAATGGAAAGGACCAAGATTCTACGAAAAACATGAAGAGAGTCATTATTTATTTGCAAAACATAATTAGTGAGCTAGAACAACCAACCAGCAAACACATTGGTGAATATACAACAGTTTGGCCAAGGACTATAGGGAGTCATCAAATGCAATAGATAGATGAAGATAGAGATGAGTTTCATATGAAGAATTGATGATAACTTTGCTGGTTCCCAAAGTGCAAGGCCACATGAAGCTTTTAGGACTCAAATTGATGTAAGGAAAGGTGATTTTGTTCTTTTGTGAGACCCACAAATCCAGAATATCTGACATGGCTAGGAGTTGCAGAGTCAGACATTGATGTACACGGCTCATCTCCAAACTACAAGAAAGTTTTAATTCATTATTGGGCATCAAAACATCGAAAAAGAAATCCCACAATCCAAGAATAGCATGAGGATTGTTGAAAAATGAACGAATTACTGTTGCAATCTTGCTAACCCAAAGTGTTGGTTGGAGTACGTTGATGCACTCATGTGGTATGGACTTCAAGGGATGGAAGACTTGCAGAAGCAATTAAGATCCCAGTCAATGTTGTGGAGAAGGCACAAGATAGCTTAATAGGAGAAAATGAATAGAATTTCATAGTCATATCCTGGTGTGTTTTTATTTTCCCTGCATATGTATGATTTTATAAGGTGTTTATTAACACCAACACAAAAATAAAATTTTAATGAAAAAAAAGGTGTTTTTCAACACCATCATTTTCTAGAGAATCTATCTCTTTGTCGGACGTAACACAAGGACCCATTTGTTAAGTATGGAGCCTGATTTACCCCTTGTAATTTTTTGTATTAAAAATGCAATTTGTAAGGCCCACAATATGAGGAGAATCCATCATGCGTGAAGAAAAATCACTCGTCGGAATATTCCTTTTTCATTGAATATTATAGCCGGAATCAAGGTCGGGATATTCCTTTTTCATCGGAATATTATGGCTGGACAACGGCCGAAAAGTGGTTGGAAAACGGTCGGTTGGTTGACCGGTGGTCGGTGGTCGGAAGTCAATGGCCAGTGGGGGTGGTGGCCAAATTCAATGGCCAGTGGCCGATTTCAAGATGGACTTGTCTTCTCAAGGGCGGCCACACATGGGCGCATTGGAGAGTCCAAGTCAGACTTGTCAACACAAGGGTGGCTACACACGGCTGCCTCTCATGAGAGAGGACAACCCTTTTTGGCCTATAAAAGAAGTCCTCTTCTACACACAAAAATGGATTGTGAAGCATTATGGTGCATTGTGAATTGTGAAGTTAATGTGAGGTGATGAGAGTGAAGCAAGGTGGGAGCTCCAAAAGGGTATAATCCCTTTGTAATCTACTTCTTGTTTTGAATTACTAAAGCCATTGAGTGGTTGCTTTCCCGTGGATGTAGGCCACATTGGGTGAACCACGTATATCGTGCTCTCTCTCTCTCTCTCTCTCTCTCTCTCTCTCTCTCTCTCTCTCTCTACCCTATAATCTCTCATGTGTGAAAATTATCTCTCTCCATTAAGTAAACTACTCAATTATCTACTTAGCTACGTCATATTTCCTAAGAACTTGTATCAGAGTAAGATTTGCTTGTAGCTAAAGTATCTCAAGGAAAGGATTCCTTGAATTGAGTTGCATTAATAGTGAAGGAAGGGAAGATCAAGATTGAGAAGGTCAATGGCAAAACCTACCAACATTGGAAGATGTAGATTGAAAACTATCTCTACCAGAAGGACCTCTATTTTCCACTAGGCGGTCTTGCAAAGAAGCCCGCAACGATGGCAGATGAAGCATGGATTGTCCTTGATTGAAAGGCATTGGGAATGATCTGGTTAAGCTTGGCGTCAACGGTGGCCTTCAATGTTTCAGAGATGCAGACCATGGAGGACTTGATGAAGTCACTTGATGGCCTCTATGAGAAACCATTGGCATCCAATAAGGTATTTCTCATGAAGCGCTTGTTCAAACCTAAAGATGGTAGAGAATGGTTCAGTTACAGAACATCTAAATGACTTTAACACCAACATAAGTCGACTTTGATCGGTGAAAATCAATTTCAATGATGAAGTGCAAGCTCTCCTTATACTATTGTCTCTACCAAATAGTTGGGACAGCCTTGTGATGGCTGTAAGTAACTCTATCTTTGGCACAAATACTCTCAAGTTGATGATTTTGTGGGTGTTCTCCTAAGCAAGGAAATGCGAAGGAGAAGCACGGGTGAATCATCAAGTATTGCACTGTCAGTGGAAACAAGAGGAAGGCCTAAGGAGAGGTTCAAAAACCAAAAGGGTCGTGATCGCTTAGGGCGGAGTAAGTCACACACAAAGTCAGTTCTTGAATGTTGGAATTGCCGGCACAAGAAGGGCCACATTAAGAAGGATTGTTGGTCCAAGAAGAAGAAGGAGTTAGAGTCTCAAGACAACAAGCCAACATCAGAGGCCAATGTGGCAGGTAAAGTAGAGCCAGACGCTCTAATTCTCTCATTAGACAATGTGTCTAATTCGTGGATAGTAGATTCTGGGGCTTCATTCCATGCGACATCACACAAGCAACATTTCCAAGATTACACCAAAGGTAATTTTGGGTATGCATACTTGGGAGATGATGAAGCTTGTGAAATTGTCGGTAAAGGTACAGTTTGTGTCAAAACTGCTAACGGGAAATGAATGGAAGCTTAAAGATGCTAGGCATGTTCCTTCTCTTTGCAAAAATTTAATCTCTTGGACAATGAAGGTCAGAACATTGCATTAAAAAACAAACGGTGTAAGATCTCAAAGGGATCTTTGGTGGTTGTCAAGGGAGAAAAGGTCGGTACACTTTACTTGTGTAGTGTCAACATGCAATCTTCAACTTGTGCAATAGCTACAGAAGTCGACAGTATGGTGTGGCACTCTCCGCTTGGGCATATGAGTGCCAAATGAATGCAAATTCTTCAATCAAAGAAGCTTCTCCTAGATTTGAAAGAAGTGGACTTAGAGTTCTATGAAGATTGTGTTTATGTTAAACAAAAGAGGGTAAAATTTCTAAAAGCAAGAAATGAATTAAAAAATAAAAAACTTGAATTGGTTCATTCTGATGTTTGGGGCCCTACAAGTACACCATCCCTTGGTGGCTCATTGTACTATGTAACATTCATAGATGATGCAACTAGAAAAACATGGGTTTAATGTCATGAAAAATAAATCTGATGTGTTTTCCATATTTCAAAGATGGAAAGTCTTTGTGGAGAATGAAGTAGGTACCAAGGTTGAATGCCTCAGATCCAACAATGGAGGCAAATATTGCAGCCAGGATTTTGTGCTAGCAATGGCATTTCGAGGCAAAGGACAACCCCAAGGAGACCTCAACAAAATGGTATTTCCAAAAGGATGAAAAAAACAATCATGGAGCGAGCACGAAGGATGCAGCTACATGCAGGCTTACCGCTTGAGCTTTGGGCGAAAGCAGTAAGTACGTCTGTGTATTTGATCAACCAGTCACCCTCAATGGCATTGGATGGAGGAGTTCCAGAGGAGGCATAAACAAGTGAACCGGTGAATTATTCATTTCTCAAAGTGTTTGCGTGTGAGGCTTTCATGCACATATATAGAAGCCTAAGATCAAAGCTACATGCAAAGTCCAAAAAGTGTTTCTTCATTGCTATGGAGAAGGTGACTTTGGGTATCGTCTATGGAATCATGAAGATGGTAAAATCTTTAGAAGTAGGGATGTAATTTTCAATGAACGAAATATGTACAAAGATTACTTGGAAAGAAAACAAACAAAAGAAACAGGTGATGAGTACATGGAGCTTGAGGACAGTGAAGACTCAAGGAGTGAAAACGGTGACAATGTACAACAACGTCAACAAAATGAGGAGCCTCAACCTATTCCCCGAAGATCTACAAGAGCAAATATACCTCCAAAAAGGTTTATTCCTTCCTTCAACCATCTCTTCATCTCAGATTTTGGAGAGCCGAAATCATACGAGGAAGCTATGCAGCAACACGAATCCAAAGAAGAATGGATATAGATCATGCAAGTGGAGATGGAATCATTTCATTGCAACCAAACATGTGAGTTGGTTGAGTTGCCTAAAGGCTCGGGGAGGTTCACTATGTGTAAAACTACCATATCACGTGCGTTCAAGACATGATTGTAAAACCCCTTATCTGTGAATTTTGTTAAGAATATAATGTACCCTTTTCTTTTAAAATTTGTAAGTTTTTTTCAAATTTGAAAAAATAATACCCTTTTGTATATAAATTACTGTAAGTTTCAAGAACTTTAAATACCCTCCTGTTGAACTCACGTGATATGTTACATTTTTATTAGGTGACCTCCCCGGGCCTAAAGGTAAGCTGGAACTTCAGAACAAATGGGTGTCCAAGCTGAAGAAAGAAAAAGGTGGGAAGAAAAGGTACAAGTCTAGGCTTGTGGTAAAAGGGTTTTCTCAAAAGAAAGATATTGACTTCAATGAAATATTTTCTCTTGTTGTAAAAATGAACTCAACTAAGCTTGTCTTAAGCCTTGTGGCTGCTCATGATTTAAATATTGAGCAAATGGATGTAAATACGACATTCCCTCATGGTGACTTAGAGGAGGAAATTTACAATAAGAATTTGGTAGATGGGAAGTTCATCATCCTAATGTTGTATGTTCATGACATGCTGATTGCAAGTGCTAACATGTAGGACATCAAAGACCTAAAAGAGGAGATGTCTAAATATTTTCCAATGAAAGATTTAGGTGCTACAAAGAGGATACTTGGTATGAAGATATCAAGGGATAGGACAAAGAAGACAATAAAGCTATCTCAAGAGGATTATATCAAGAAGGTACAAGAAAAGTTTGTAATGCAAAATGAAAAAACAATTTCTACACCTTTGGCTAGTCACTTTAAACTAACCAAGGATATGTGTCCAAAGACACAAGAGGAGATACCCTATATGTCTAAAGTTCCATATGCTACAACGGTAGGTTCTCTTATGTATGCTATGGTCTGGACAGGGCCGGACATTGCACATGCAGTGGGAGTTGTAAGTAGGTTCATGGACAAGCCAGGTAAAGAGCACTGGGAAGATGTGAAGTGGATACTTAGGTATTTGAAAAGGACAACAATAAATGCTTTGTATTTTGGAGGAATTGATATTTTTCTCCAAGGGTATTTTAATGCAGATATGGTAGGTGACAAAGATACTCAAAGGACTACTATTGGCTATGTATTCACGGTTGGAGACACAACAATAAGCCGGGCTTCAAAGATGTAAAAGTGGTCTCACTTTCTACCACGGAAGCAGAGTATGTAGCAATGACAGAGGCAAGTGAGAAATTATGTGGCTTCACAGATTCTTAGAAGATCTTGGATTCAAACAAGACAATTGTGTCTTGTATAGTGATAGCCAAAGAGCTATCCATCTTACAAAGAACTCATCCTTTTATTCAAGGACAAAGCACATTGAGTGAGATATCACTTAATAGCACACTTTTGAAAGAGGGACAGTTAAAGCTAGGAAAGGTGCATACAAGTGAAAGTCCTCTAGACAGGTTTACAAAGGTGGTCAACAAGGGGAAGTTGAGCTTTTTCTCATCTTCAATCAAAATTCAAGGATAAGAATCCAGGATGGAAAGCAGTTATTACTGGTTTGGTGTGGAGATCAGTCTCCAAGTGGAAGATTGTTAAGTATTGAGCCTAATTTACCCCTTGTAATTTTCTATATTAAAAATGCACATTTGTAAGGCCCCCGTTAGGAGAGGCCATCGTGCATGAAGAAAAATCACTCACCAGAAACCAAAATTTTCACGGCCAAATATTCCTTTTTTACTGGAATATTATGGCCAGACGGCGATCGAAAAGTGGTTGAAAAACGGTCGGTTGGTTGGTCGGTGGTCGGAAGTCAATGGCCAATGGATGATGGCCGGAGGCCAATTTCAAGATGGACTTGTCTTCTCAAGGGCGGCCACACATTGGCGTATTGGAGAGTCCAAGTCGGACTTGTCAACACAAGGGCGGCTACACATGGCTACCTCTCATGAGAGAGGGTAACCCTTTTTGGCCTATAAAAGAAGGCCTCTTCTACACACAAAAATGGATTGTGAAGCAATGTGGTGCATTGTGAAGTTGATGTGAGGTGGCGAGAGTGAAGCAAGGTGGGAGCTCCAAAAGGGTATAATCCCTTTGCAATCTACTTCTTAAATTGAGCCATTGAGGCACAAGACTAGGTTTAAGGTGCTTGCAATGTTTTCGTTGTCATATGACTTGAAATTTGCAAGTTAGGTAAGTGTGTGCGTCTTTGACTAGGTCTGGCAGAACAAAATTGACCATATCTTGTAGGAAAACCATCATCTGGAAGTGCACATGGCATCAAAAGGACCTACAGGTGATAAGGAAGATAAGGCAACACTCACAAGTGAAAAATTCCAAATATGGGACCAACCGCAGTATGTGGGATCATGCTCGAAATTGCAATTTGACTATGCCATTAGGTGCTCCTTGACTTGGGCTATTCGTTGATACCCACCAAAGTTCATTTGGTTTCTTAAATCTCTCTAGATGTGAGATTTTGTGTGCACAAGACTGAGAAGAAAAGGGGATTTTCAATAGGGTTTTTGAGCTCCAAAGTCAATGAGCATAGGCTCGTGAGGATGCCTAGAACTTTGGCTACTCATTAGTATCAGCCAATCCCAAAGGGGAAGCTCAAAACTTTGTAGATTTGAAAGTGGTACACCTAGAGATTGAGGGAGTAAAGCCCTACTTTGAGGATGAAAAACTTGTCCAAAATCTGTGTGCATAGGCTCATCGGAATCACCAAGGCATAAGGGATAGCTGGACATCTTCAAAATCTTCAAAAGCCAAATATGGCAAGGACCACGGTATCTGCCATGAGGAGCTGATATGGGAGCTGACATCACCAAGGGTGCATGACACCCTATGGTAACTAGTGAGACCCCCCACAAGCCATTTGAGTGTGTAAATTGTCCTAGATCTAAAAATTTTGCTAAGTGGGTTGCCAAGGGAGTTTGGGACCATTTTGGAAGAGGAAATTTTACCCAATATAGGTGTGCATAGGCTCAGAGGGTTGCACAAACCACAAGGCACAAGGAGACTATTTCAACCTCTCTAGAACATCAAGGTGGCAGTGACTACGTTCACTACCACTGGACACTTCTTTGGAAAAAAGGATAGCATTTGGTGCATTTGACCTTGGGCTACCGATTGGTACCCCCCTACTCAATTTGGGTGCTCAAAAGTGTATATAAATTGCAAAATTAGCAAAAAGGGCATCCATAAGAGCTTGAAGGAAAACAGGTAGGGAAATTCTAGCTTAAAACTTTTGGTACATAGAGACAGGGGATTTCCCCTGTCTCTATGTGTGACCATCAAGGCAAACCCAAGAAGCCCACCCATACTCCCAACAAGTGCCTAAAACTTGAATAAAATTGGTGATGTATCTTAGCTCCATGCAATTGAGCTTGGACTAAGGATAGAATTTCCAAAAGTACTTGACCATACGCTCAAGGTGATTCCCAAGCCCTAAGAAATATCCTGTAGTATTCAAGTCGGCATATACTGAAGTTCCTTACCAAGTGACTGACCAGGGATAGCTCTTCCAACAAACAATTGTATCAAATGGCAAGCCAATAGTTGTGGGAATCATGGATTTTTTACAACCATGAAACACCAGACCAAGCAGTTAATACGGGTGGATTTACAGCCATGCCAAGGCCACATAGACCACCATAGTACGCATTGCAGCACTTTCAAGAAGGAAATAGAGCTCAAATGACAATCCCTCCAAGATTCGAAATGTTACTAGCAGAGTGTGGGCAAGAAAATAGAAATCCAAGAGAAGACCCTCTTATTGACAGTGAACAACGAGGCTCTGAAGTCAGAGACAACACAGGGGAAAACTATAACCATGATCAGAGACTGAGAAATAGAGATGGATTGGGCAAACAAACAATTATATTAGTAGATCATCGTAGGATCAAACCGTCCCAAATCTAGAAATGGATAAATAGGAAATACTTTGGAGATAAAGATCCGAGAGATCACGTAGCGCCATTCTCAAGAGTGATTAGAGTAGAGGAAGTGTCAGATTTTTCAACGCAATTTGTGGAATTCGGACTAACTCTGGAATATAAATCGTCTACATGGTTCGACTCAGTGGGAAGACGGGATTTTGAGACTGTAGACGAGCTGTTTGAAGAATTCATCGAAGAATTCTTGCAGAAAGGCATAACTCACAATAAGGTCTCACAAATTCACAGATTCAAGCAGAAAGAGGGTGAATCAGTACGCAAGGTAGCATTAAGGATCAAAAGATATGTCAAGTTTTTTCCTAGAGAGGAACGACCTACATAGGCATGATTGATGCTAATATTTATCCAAGGTATGAGACATGCGAATCTTTAGAAGGATCTACATATGATAAGGAGCCTGTTGCTAAACGAATTGATAAAATAAGCTCTTCATCTGGTGGATAACTTTGATATATATAAAGAAAAGGATTGTAAGAGTCAAGAGGACGACACATCCTCTTTGCACAATGATTCACAAATGATTGAGTCCACTGCAAAACCAGCAGGACCTATCAATCAGGAAAATTTTATCAACAACATAGTCAAGAGGTTAACTCCTCTTGTAAAGTCTGATTCGGAGATCCTAAATGGTGAAAAATTGAAAGGAAATGGGCAAACCATACGAGGAAAGAGTGCTACTATAGAAAGGAATATGCTAGGGAGAGATATATTCAACCTATTCCAGTAGCACCTACTCCACGTAGATACACTACGGGAAATGCGCCAGGTCCGAAAGGAGTTTCAAGGCCACAACCTGTCTTAGGACAACCACCTCCACTGCCACGTGCTAGAATTCCTGCAGACATGAGATACACGCTAGTGATGGAGGCATCTAAACAAGCGCTAGTACCAACTACAATGTATTATAACAACCAAAGCGGGTACTACCCTTCATAGCAACAACAGACAAGAAAAATACATAGAGTGGTGTTAAGGCGGTTACGCCGCTAGCGGAAGCTAAATAGCGAGAACTCAACCAACAACAGAGTTTGTCAGACGAGGACGGAGCTTGACCCGCAGGCGCATGGAAACAACTAGGTGGGTGTCAAATCACCTACTCGACCTTCTGATGACAATCACTACTAAGGAAATCAAATCTAAGTTCTAAAATACGCAAGTGACTGAAATCCGTACTACGAACGAATGCTATACGAAACAGTCTAGAATCATTGAATCGATCTCAAACTCAAGGGGAAGTCTATGCACTAGGTAAGAACAACACCCTAAAGACTTGAACTGCAAAATCAACCTATAACCACTCCATGCGGTAAACGCGTATGAAGACAGGTCGAAAATTACAGGTGATCGAAACTCGACCCCGATGGTACTAATGTGTAGCTCTACTCGTTGTGGTTCTATAGATATGCTGCACGCTCAATTTCGACACACGAGTTGGAAGAAAACTCACACCGAAGCTCGTAGGAGCTTACCACACATAGAAGCCGATAGCGCGCACTCTTGGTATCTGTGCGTAGCTCTCGCCGTTGCTAACACAATGGCGGTGTCGCTTCTCCAATGGCGGCTCCGTAGCTCGTGTAGCAAGAAGATAAGACTCTCTCTCTCTCTCTCTCTCTCTCTCTCTCTCTCTCTCTCTCTCTCTCTCTCTCTCTCTCTCTCTCTCTCTCTCTCTCTCTCTCTCTCTCTCTCTCTCTCTCTCTCTCTCTCTCTCTCAGACACAGTCACGGCGCTCAAAAACCCACTTTGATTAATAATCTGAATCCCCTTAGGTTACAAAACTTTGGCTTATATACCTCAGCCTTGGAGGTGAGAACATCTCTAACTAATTACATCAGCAAGTGAAATTACTTCGGGATTACAAGCTGGAAACTCAATTGAGTCCCGTTACTTAATGAATGACTCAATTCAAAATCAATGTCGGAAAGACATTTATTACAATCAATGGTTACAAAAGTGATGAGTGTGAGCAAAAATGTGGGTGTGATCCTCTGCTGGCTCAACACTCCCCCCCTCCGCGTTCATGTCGTCCCTGACATGACTTTTATGCTTGGTCAATAAAGTCCTGTCATCTTGAGCATCTGCAAATGTGATTCGTATCGTAGGTTGCCGATGGTCAAGGTTGGGCCGAATATTTTACTCTCGTGGGTGAAAAAGCCGGTGTAGAAAGCTTCTTCGAATGTTTGCATGTGGAAGCTAGGCAAAAACATAATCCTCTGGTATAGGAGGTGCAACACTTTTGGAGAAGGCTGCAATGAAAGGTCATACATCATATCAGTCACTGTGTCGGCCGTCGATAGTAGACTCGAGGTCGTGGCTTTATCTGGCGCGAACACTTCAATGCAAGCTAAGAGAGTCCTGCGAATTTTCTTGAGCATCTGACACGAAAGGTCAGGAGAGCCAGTAAAGAGCTTGATGGTGCCCGTTAGGGTTTTCACCATGTAGGCTTTACCTATTCTCTCTCCTGCCTTTGGTCCTGGCATCCTTGGGTAATTAAGCCAATTTGGCTTCTTTTCTGCAATCCTGCCATGCTCTTTTCAGCTTCTGACTCTTGGCACTGGGCAGAAGGTTGCATCCTCCCGAATCTCCTTTGGTGCCTCTACCAAGTAGATGAGGTAGGCTGGGTATTTGTTCAGCCAACCTTTCCTCCATCTAGGCTGCGAATCTACAATCTTCTTTGATTGTTCCTCTTTTGTGATGTCGCCTTCGTAAAGAGCGACATACTGTTCCTCCTCTATTCTCTTTTTCGTTTTTATCACTTCAAACTTCATCAAAGGGAAAGGCAGGCTGGGTTGCATCCACTCTTCATGGAGCACTTTTGTGTCTAACCCCAGAAGTCTAATGGAGATTAGGAGTCTCCTCTCCCATTCCATTTCCGCCTTTGCACTCTCCTCTGTTGACTTTTCTATTTGGTCATGGAGCCTTTGTTCTTCTTCTTCAGAGATTCCTGAAGTTGAGGCCACCTCTTGAACCGGGGCTGGATCTTCAATTGTGGTTGCCTCTCCAGTTTCTGGTAGCTCTATGGCTGCTCCACCTGATCCTTCTTGTGGTGTCTCTGTCTCTCTTCTTTGTTGCTCTTGTAGATCTTGGAGCTGTTTGCGGAGGGTCTCATTCTCTGTTCTTAGTGTTTGATTTTCTAAAGTGAGCCTCTCCTCTGCTGCCAATGATCCCTCCGCAATGTGCAACCTTTGCACTTTCTCTAATCTTAGCTCTCTTTGTAAGCTTCAGACCTGGTCTTCCAGAGCTGGTACAAGAGCTCCCTCTTGTTCGGTTCCTGCTCTGCTAGCTCTAGGGGTAGTCATGAGTCTAGTGATTGTTCTTTCTTGGAGCTCGACTCTTTCCCTTAGCTCAATGAGCTCATCTTTAGCCGCCTCCAAGTCGTCTTCCATCCGCTCCCTTGCTTCCTGTGCACTTGTTACTTCTCTTGAAGCCTCGGCTAGCTGGAGTATCAAGCCGTCTCTCTCGTTTTCCGCATCGTAGAGTGATGCTTTATGACTTTCAGATTCAGTCATAGCATCCTCTAATTTCCTCTGCAACTCGGCTTCCCTTTGTTTGGCTGTCCCAATCTCCACTTCCTTTGCCTTGGATCTTTCTTTGATCTTGTTGAGCAGTTCATGCACCATGTGCATGTCTTTTTCATCTTCATCTGTCAACTCTAAATCTTTTTCGGCCACCACCTCCGCTGGCTTCGGCTCTTCTAGTACGTTCTGCTCGTCCAGTTTTTCATCACTTTCTTTTGTACTCTTTGTATTTTCCTCTGTCCCTCTCCGATCATCTCGTTTTTGTAGGGTGATCCCATAAACAGCCTCAAGGGCCTCTTCTTCAGTGTACCCTATCGCTACCAGATCCTCATAATCATTTTTCTTTTGCTGAATTGGATCTATCTCCTTTTCCTTGGTCCCGGCCTCCGGCTTTTCCATACCAGCCGTGTCCATCTCTACTGCGGTCTCTTCCACACTGATTTCCGTCTTCTTCGGGCTGGGTACATCAATAAAGGAGGGCTGATTGTCCTCAATCATCTTCGCTTTCCCTTTGTTTGCTTACCCGTCTTTCTCTTGAGGTTCAGTAGACTCATATACTTTCTTCTTCCCCTTGTCGTCCTTTTTCAGCTCAGCTTTTAAAAGATGTACTTCCTCTTCAGTGTATGGCTCGACAAGTTGCTGCTCCAGTATAGCCTCTGACTCCTCATAAGCTCTAATATATTGATCATATTGATCAACATGTGGCCTGGCTGAGCTAGTTCCGACTTTAGTGGGGTCTAGCACCCACGTTTCTTCAAAGTCCCCCTTTAGAGCTCTTTCCGCTCTAAACTGCTCCACCAGCCTTTCCATTCTTGCCGCTTTCTGACTTCTGGTTTGCTTGGGAGCAACCTTCTTCTTTGCTTTCTTCATAAGCGGCTCATCCACATTCTCTTCAGGTTCTGAAACTATTTCTAGTTTCCTGCGTGCTCTTGTGGACGCCCTCTTGGATACTTCAGGCTGTTCTTCCTCCTCATCGGCTTCTCTAAGCCAGTCATTCTGGGAGGGAACCTTTGGCCATTGATCTCTCGCTCCAATAGCTTCATAAGCTATTCTTGTCAGAACTTCAGCTCCTCCTATATACTTTGGCTTCTCGTTGTGCATGGCAATTACTTGCTCGTGGATGTGTTGAGCGAATTCACCTCTTTTGGCATATTGCTCTTCAATGCCCATGTGATGGTAGTTGCAATGGCATGGGGCGGTGTCGTATACTTTTGCGGTCTTTTACTGCAAATATGGAGAAATTGGTTGTACAGTCGGCAAAGGGTTGCCGCTCTTTGGTCTGCCATATCTCCATAAGTTGCATTCTGTTTCTTGGACCCATAAACCTCTATAGCCTCTCTTCTTTCCCTGACAGAGCTCCCTTTGTTGTTCAGCTTCAATGCATCTGCAATGAGCTGTGGAGTGATCTGTACCTCTACTTTCTCTCCATCTATTGCTGTCAATGTGGCTTTCCCATCCTTCTGAATGGAGGTTGCCAACTCATACACTCTTCTTGTATCTACACCTGATGGTCTCGAGGTGAAGAATCTGTGCAAGTCTGCCCTTTCCAGGTACCTGCTGATGTTCTCTAACCTGCTATAATCCACCAATTCTTGTGGGATCATAGGTATATCCACCGCTTGCCCTTGAGGATCTCTGAAAGTCCCCTGGTAGATCTTTATTCCCTCTTGTTCCAGTACTGCTTCCTCCACCCAAGTTTTGGTTGGCTTGAGGGTTTCTGCTGGAATGTCAAAGGGTTCCGCTTCTGCAAGAGCATCTTTGATTGTCGGTCTTTTTCTCTTCGTTGCCGATAACTTGGCGGAATCCATGGATCCTGTAACTCCAATTTCAAAAGTTAGCGTCTTTTTAGTACTGAAAGCCGAAATGAAGCTTTTAACTATTCAAATGACTTGAAAATTGAAACATGAGCTATTCAGGGCCTAAGGATGCAGGGTAGGTGAAAAAATATGCAAACTGGGCTCAGAATCATGCTGGAGACATCATACGCGTATGATGTCTTTTGTGTCAAAATGACTTCATATTGGTTGTGCTTGTAGCTGATAGTGTATACATAAGTATCATATGCTTGGATTTGAGTTTGGATCCCATTTGGTCAAGTTTTGGCCAGTTTAGTTCAGATCAGGCTCTTGGCAAAATTTTGAAAGGGAATTGGATTTTATGATCCAAATTGGATAAAACTTGGTGGTTCACCTTCAAATGGCATGTAGATCACTTCTGTTTGGTGGTTGAAGCCCTGAGGTGCCAAAATCACATAGTGAGACATCATACGCGTATGATGTCTTTTAGTGTATTTTTGGACCAAATTTCTCTATAAGCTTGGATATGGCTTTAGATAGGCTTATTCAGTGGATTTATGAATTTTGGATAGATTTTGGGCTAAAAATGGCTCTGGAGACATCATACGCGTATGATATCTTTTTCATCAATTTTTCATGGGATTGATTCTGTGGACTCCCCATGTACTAGTGAAGGACTATATCTACTCAAATCTTGGTTTGGACTTGAGTATGTTGGATTTGGGCCAAAAATAGGCTTTGGATGAAGGATTTTTCCTCAATTGGGCTAATGGGGTGATCCTCTTGACCAAATGGTTCCAAACTTCATATGTAGCATGTATTAGATATATATAATGGATGTATGATGTCAAATGAGCAGTTTTGGCTCTGTAAGTGCAAATAGACATCATACGCGTATGATGTCTTTTGTGTCAAAATGGTGCTTTTTGGTTCCAGATAGCTTATAGATGTGTTAATCAACAATCCTACAAAGTTTCAATGAGTTTGGAGTTATTTTGACAAAATTAGGACCAAATATTAATTTTATGGCCTACTTTGCGTCTTTTTGGTTTTCCTTGGGTTTTCTAACTCCAATTCTCATGATACTTGGTTCATAGGATGTGATTAACATGTGGAATGAGGCTATGCACTCAAATGTTGAAATGGATGTGAAAATCATGCTGTGAGACATCATACGCGTATGATGTCTTTTCTTGAAATGTTGGTCTTTTTGTGCAAAGAATGCTTTGTGCTAGTGCCCTAAGCCCTGCTAACTAGTTTTCAACTTAAAAAGTCATTAGTTTAGCTAAAAAGCCCCCTTATAGGCATTTCAGTCTCCGAAGTCGTCTTTTTGCCTTGGAGTTGAATTTCTTCAACTTTTCTTCTCGAGAGTTGCATTTCCAGCTCATTGGATATGTTGTGAAGCCATCTATTTGGTTGAACTTGACTTTGGCTCCCCGTTCTCCATCTTTCTCCATTTGGTTGCCCGAAAGCGTCTTTTTCACCATCGGTAAGTGAATCAGCTTTCTTTTGGGTTTTGCTTGCAAACATAAGTCATCCATGTATATTTGAAGCTGCTTGTGAAGTTTCATGTCATTTCGTCGTCAATTTTAGCCGTTATGCCAAAATGACGCTTTGTGTGTCCGCAGCCAAATCGGTTGTTCCGACCTACTTTTGGTGATCCAAACCCGGAGATACTCCATGGTTGCATTGCCCTCGATGTTGTTAAGCTTCCTAAGAAGTTTTGTGTCGTTTCGACAACTTTTTTCTGTTTGCCTCTTGCAAGCTCTGTTGACCTAGGGTTTTTCAAGTCGTTCTTTCTCGAGCTTTGAGTGTTAGAAACCCATGTTCTATGTTAGGGTAACCCACCTCTAATTTCTTGCAAGGTTTGGTTAGGCGGTTGTGCCCCTACCTAGCGTTCTTCCCCATTCCCCGTCTGCTCTTGTTTCTTGGTTTTGGTCAGTTTTCGCGACAAAAGTTAACGATAAGCATCAAAAGCTTATGGTAACGAGTCTACCTCTCATGTCTGGTGTCCTCTAAGCTCTCGTAGCAGTCGTAGAAGGCGGTAGAAGGTCGGATGCTCTTGTGTGCTCTTTGCTCTCTCCAAGAAGGTAATAGTGGAAATGAGCTTGAAAGTGAAGTGAAAAATACTTAACTTCGGACTTCCCGGATCACTTGTTACCAAATTTGACATGTGCTCCTATCTCGTCATGAAATGCACTTTAGGATTTGAAATTTCTCAATTTGGACTCCGTTTGACCTGTTTCTGAGAAATCTGTCCACTTTGCCAAAATTCTGTCATTTCGGGCTTTCCGCAACTTTTTCAGAATTGTACCCAATTTTTACCATGGGTTGCCCTTGTCATTAGGACCATCACCGTCTATTCTTTTTTTTTTTTTGATCTCATTTCACCTGCTTTTTTATTTTTCTTTTACTTTTATCAAGAAAATCATAAAAAATAAAGGAAAATAGCAAATTGAAGCCAAAAAATTCCAAACATACACGATAAATAGCTGGTAACCCTGTGTATATGAATATACACTTATTTGTGATTTCTAGACTTGGATTACCACTTTTTTTTACTTTTTTGCTCCAAAAACACTCTTATTTAGTGATATTTACACGTCTAGAGACCCAAATTCATCATTTGATCTCTTCTTATTGCAAAACAAGGTATATAAGGGCATAAATATTATCAATATTCGCAATCAAACATAAAAATTGCAAAATCATGTAAGACACTACCCTTGTAATATAATTTTTGTTTTTCTTTGTTTTTGGCACTTGTAGCTGCTTTGTAACTCCTGTATACCTGTATACCTTCCCCCCTCCTAGTCTGAGTCCTCCCGGACGACTATGAAGTGTCTGTGGGCGAAGCATTGTAGTTGTTTTGGTCATAAGTTCCCAATGCAATTGCAGAGCGATGATACAACAGCCTTTCCAATAAAGCTGCTCTTTGTTTGATTGAAAGATTGTTGGTCGGGTTTCGGGTTGGTTTTGGCACTGCAGTGGTAGAATCAGTAGATGGATTCTTCTTTGTCTTGTTGTTTTTTTTCACAATCCAAATCTGCTTCCGCTTTGCTTGTGCTTCCACAAACTCTTTGCGAGCCAAACCTGCTTTGTTTTTTGTGTTGATTTCCTCGCCTTGAAATACCTAGGAGTTTCCGTTGATTGTACTGAAGGGAGTTCCTGTTTACAAATCTTTGGGATCCAAATTTGCTTGCTATGGCTTTGTGTCGTCATGAACTTCTTTGGAATCCAGATCTGTATCACTGTCCTTGATTGTCTGGAATCACTCTATTGTCTGGTATTGAAGACTCTGTTTTCCACCTTTGTGTTCTCTGGCACAACCTTTTTTGGTCTCCATACCAACTTTGACTCCGTTTTTTCCCAAGGTTGAGCTGTTATATTATTGCTTGTCTTCCTTATCCACTGTTGAGAATTTCTCGTCGAAGAGTAATCCGGTTGTAAAGAAACTTTTGGTTGCCATTGCTTCTTCTTTTTCTCTGGTTGTTGTTTACCTTTGTCGTTGGATTCGTCCTTTGGAATTGGCTCTGCTCCTTTGGTGAACTTAACTGATTGACTTTCACCTTCGTATTTGATAAGCACTGATTTAGAACTCCAGTCAATCATTGCATTGTATTGTTTCTGCCATGGTTGTCCTAGCAATAAAGGTTGTTGTGTAGCTTGGTCTTCAACCACGTAAAACATATGAGGATACACATATTGGTTAATCTGTATATGTAAAACTGTGCATCCGACAGTTTTGATTGAATTCTCAGAGTAACTCTTTAACTCTTGCTTGGCCATTTGTAGTTTAGTGTCATTTGTCAATTGTCTATACAAACTGAGTGAAAGTAGGTTAGCTTGAGCTCCTGAATCCAATAGTGCTCTGGCTTTGATTTGGTTGGTTCCTACTTTGCATTCAATGATGGGTTCTTCTTTGTCATTATTCATTTCTGTTATACTGACTGCGTTTATTCATATTGCTCCTTCATTGCGCTGTTTCTGACGCAGTAGTCTTCTTTTCTCCATTCTTTCCGTCGCCTCGGCTTGCGCTTCCTCCACAATCTTTTTCTTTTTCTGGACACGCAGCTTTTCTTGATGTATTTTGAGAAGCATGTCTTGGGTTAGCGGCAAAAGATACTTTTTCACTCTGCATCCACTAATCCAATTGGGCATTTCTTCTCCATCTAATGTAGCAAGCTTGACGGCTCCACTTGGTGATAGATCTTTAATCACCAGAGGTCCCATCCCTCGCTTTTTTAGCTTCTTAGCATGCTGTTTCAAAGTGTAAACTAGGACATAGTCCCCAACCTTAAACTCTTTAGTCCGCACATGCTTATCAAAAAATTCTTTTTGTCGCCTTTTTTGAGCGTAGATAGAAGCTACTGCTTTTAGGCGAAGCTCATCTAGCTTTTCCAGGTCATCTATTCTATCAGAAAGCTCGTGCCCTGTCCACTCTAGATCCTTAGCCACCCTTAAGGTTGAAATCAAGAATTCTATTGGTAAGATATCATTTAGCCCAAAAACCATGTTATATGGGGTCGTTCCTATTGATGTTTTATATGCTACCCTATATGCCCATAATGTTGAATGCAACTTCTGGTCCCAGTCAGTTCTCGACTCAGATACAATCTTCGTAAGGACCGTGCATATGGTTTTGTTTGTTGCTTCAGCTTGTCCGTTTGCTTGTGGATGATACGGGGCTGATTTCCTATGGATTACCATGAATTCATCTAGAAGGATCTCTATCACTTCATTTATAAAATGTGTGCCTCGATCACTCACAATTTCTATTGGCAATCCATATCGTACAAAGACGTATTCATATAGAAATTGTGCCGTGGTCCTGGCATCTGCTTTTTGAGTTGCCTTTGCTTCGACCCACTTTGTTAGATAGTCTGTAGCCACAATGATGTATTGTGCATGAGTCTTATATGCAGGAGGTGAAATGGGTCCGACATAATCAATCCCCCATTTTGCAAAAGCTCTTGCCCCCATCATTGGTCTAAGCGGCATATCATCTCTTTTAAGTGGTACTTTGGTCCGCTGACAGTCATCACACCGTTTAACGTATTCCTCAGCGTCCATATGTAATGTTGGCCACCATATTCCTGCGGCTAAGACAAGTTTTGCTGTCTTATCACCTGAGAAATGGCCTCCACCTACTCCTCCATGAGCTTGCTCCAGGATTATCACATACTCAGACTCTGATGCGCAAATCCTAAGCTGGTTGTCTTTACATCTCTTATAGAGTTGATCTCCTATTAAAGTGTAATCTCTAGCTTCCGTCTCTACAGATTTCTGACGAGCTTTTGACGTTCCTTCTGGGAAAGTTCTATTTGTGAGATATTCAACAATATACTGACTCCATTCTGGAGCGATCATTATCTGATATAATGTCGAATACTCTGCTGGCGGTTTTGATGAACATACAATACATACAGTGACATATTCATGTACGCTTTCTTTCATTCCTGGCCAATAGACTCCCAATTGTAACAAATTCCTATATGTGTTCCTTCTTGAACAATGAAATGCACATTCCTGAACATGTGCTTCGCGCAGATATATATTATATTCCTCAGGATTGATGCATAGTCGTAAAACATGATCATTTCCCAATTGATACAACCTTTCTGCAACCAATTGAAGATTCTTGGATTGCTGAATAGCAATATGTTTCAGGTTGTATTCTCTTCTATCGAACTCTCCTCCATAGGTTAATAGGTTAACGACATTTTGAGACCACTTCGGTATCATTTCTATGTTGAACAAGTACGCATCTGGCATGTCGTCATCTACTCCTATAGGGTCTTCTCCATTCGTCAATCGCGAAAGATGATCAGCTCTAAGATGTGTTTTTCCTTTCTTTACTACTACCGTGAAGTCGAATTCCAGTAGGATAATGAACCATCTCACTATTCTCCCGGTATTGCATGTTTTATTCACTAGGTAGAGCAAGGCTTGGTGATCCGTAAAAAACACAAACTTGTTGGCTAGAAGATAATGCCAAAATTTCTTCACAGCATATATCATTCCTAATCCTTCCCGCTCTGTTGTGGTGTAATTCTTCTCTGCATTGTTGAGCTGTCGACTGGCGTAACAGATAGGAAAATCCATGTTTCCTTCTTCTGGCTGAGCCAGAATGCATCCTATTGCATATGCCGAAGCATCTATATGCACATGGAATATCTTCTCCCAATCTGGTGATTTCAAAACTGGAGCAGTAATGAGTGCCTCTTTCAATTTCTTGAACGATTCCTCACACTCCTCTGTCCATTCAAAGTTCACTATTAGCTCGTAAAGTGGTTGGCCTATTATAGCGTACATGTAAATGAATCGTCTATAATATCCGCAATGTCCCATAAAGCTCTGTACTTGTTTCGCATTGGTTGGTCTAGGCATATCCAGTATAACTTTTATCTTCTCTAAATCCGTGGATATCCCGTTTTGTGAGACAATATGTCCCAGAATTCTGCCCTGTCGGACCATAAACACACATTTCTCAGGATTGAGACAAATGCGATATGTCCTACATTTCTCAAATACTTTTCTTAGGTGTTCTAGATGCTCGTCTCTCAGAAGAGAATGTACACATAAGTCATCCATGTATATTTCTAGAAACAACCTTAAGTATTCTTTGAAAGCATGCGTCATCAGCCTCTGGAAGGTTGCGGGAGCATTGGTTAGACCAAAAGGCATAACCCTATAAGCATAAATTCCCCACTCCGTTGCAAAAGCTGTTTTATGTTTATCTTCCAGTGCTATGGCTAGCTAGTTATATCCTGAAAAACCATCAAGAAGAGAGTATGCTGTTTTCCCTGATACACGCTCTAGAACATGATCAGTTATCAGCAAGGGATAATTGTCCCTGATTGTTGCAGCATTCACTTTCTTTAAGTTGACACACACTCGGAGTTTTTCGTTCTTCTTGGGTACCACCACAATTGGAGATACCCAATCGGTGTGTTCAATCTCGTATATGAATTCAGCTTCCATTAGCTTATCTATCTCTTCTTTGATTCGCTTAGCAAAAGTATCATTATATGTGTATGGTCTCTGTCTACTAGGCTTTGCGTCTTGTTTCAGTGGGATTGTGTGTTGGCATATCGATGGGTCAAGTCCCTTTAAGTCCTTATAAGACCATGCAAACACATCCCTATACTCTCTGAGAAGACTCAAAAGTCTCTCTTCCTCGCCTGGAGACAAATCTGTGGCTATGTACACCGG
>NC_140932.1:151794591-151904591 GCF_014529385.1 Adiantum capillus-veneris | reverse complement strand
GAAACCGTACAAAACCTGTACAAGGCCATCACAAGTATGACCTCAGCCAATGCCCACTGGCTCATTAAATTTGTGTGTATCCAGCTCTAATTGTAGAGGAAGTATAGAGAGATCGACCACA
Source organism: Adiantum capillus-veneris (assembly GCF_014529385.1). Lineage (NCBI taxonomy): Eukaryota > Viridiplantae > Streptophyta > Polypodiopsida > Polypodiales > Pteridaceae > Adiantum > Adiantum capillus-veneris. The sequence continues at coordinate 151,904,470 of NC_140932.1, read as the reverse complement.
TACTCCTCACCAAAGCTGCACATATCCCGTAGGTATCTCACCATATACTGCAAAGTGCCCCTATGCTCAAGGCTAATATTAGACACTGCATGATTGACTGCTCCCACTGCAAATGCACCTACTTCAAATGCAATCTCGTGTCTCGAGATCAGTATCTCGTACATGAGACTCTCAAATGCTGATGCAATTCTGGAAATATCTGTCAATCTGACCATCTTAGTCAAATTTGGCTCGTGGCAATCACTCTAACACCCGAACTCAATCCCTAGAATCCATCTTCGTGTCCATCGCATGTCCCATGCGCACCAAGAGCATCTGTCTATCCTAAACCCTGTGTGGCAAGAGGAATGCCTAGCTCCAACTCACACACATCAGCCTCTATCCTAAGCATATCCGTGAATGACTGAATCACAGCTGAATCCTCAATGCTCAAGCCATCCATATCCATCATTGTATCCACGAATGACATGCCTTGCTGCATAACTATCTGCACAACTGGCTCAACATGCTCACAAACTGGAGCATCATGCAACCTATCTGCAAAGGAGACACACCTCATCTCTTTGCATGGCTGCGTACTCACAAAGCTTGTGCTCTCTCGCACGTGATGTACTCACATCACATGAATCATGCCAACACTAGCACCTCTCACTATGACTAGTTGTCCACTATGCAATATGAAATTGTGCTCATCCAACACTACTTGGCACCCACTGTCTCGTAGACACACACATCAAGCATACCACTAATAAACCACTCACGACTCAGCGTAACGTGAAATCTAGCACTCACATCAGTATCCAATGCGAAGGTAATGTGTCATAAAAAACCAACATAAGAAAGTCATAAGTAAACATGGAAGCAAAGTCGACATCTTTATCATGCATAGCCACATACACTGCATATGCTCCCACATCATCCATAGTGATAGCATCCCTCTTGTGCTGTCTCCTACGCTATCTCATTCATTGAAAATAACGCCTATGTATATGCCTTGTATGATCACAATGCCATTACACAATATCTCTGTCTGCAAGATCGTCCTTTGAATGTAGGCATCTCTCTAGACTCATTTGTGCCAAAAGCATTACACAATCTTTGCCATAAATCTTAAGCTGTACATGCATCCAAACCAATGCGATAGACAAACTCACCAAGGTGTAACATGATCGTCAAACATTCAAGCTCATCCAAGTCCTCCCACTCATCATCATTAGTCATAGACTCTGGCCTAGCATCCATGCCCTGTAGTGGAAACACTTGGCCCAGCTGAGTCATGTATACTTGCTTTCCAATGCTCAAAGTTTGAACCATCAAACTTCATATGGAAAAGCATAAACCTTGACAATGATGTACATACCAAATCCATGGCGATAACCTATGACAAGATCAAGCACAAAGCACAAATCGATCAACTAAATGTACACACACCAAAAAACTCATGCAATGCAAAGGACCTGTAAGCAAAAGAACCTGCAAAAGTAGACCACCCTGCTCTCTGAAATAGATATCTCCCAAACCGTACAGAATTTACAAAATTTTCTTCTGCAAAGTTATAGAGCACACAAAAGTGGTTAGGAATTGAGGAAATCAACCTGAAACCCTGATTTTAACCAAGAGAAACCTGATCTGCAAAATTTGCAGCCTGTCTTACACGACCTATAGGCAGTCTGAGTGATGTATCTCAAAATGGGTGAGGATCTTGAGAAAACTTTCTTTTGCAAAGTTGAAGAGCACGAAAAATCAACCAGATAGCATGGGAATTGGCCTAAACAAAAACCCTTTGACATACCAAAATAGATCTACGAAAACATGCTGCAATTTTTGATGCTTCGATGCTCTCCAATCCTCAAGCTTGATACTAGTTGAAGTGCACGAGTGGGAGTGTGTGTGCAAAAATGGAGAAGAGAGAAGAGACTTGTGTTTGCAAGGGTAAAACTCACTATCAACATGTGAGCCCCCTTATTCTATTATGTATAGAATGAATAAATATAGTGGGCGAGCGCCTGGCCTAAATGACCACATGGGGCTTTACCCCAATAGAAAATTTTTGATTTAAAATTGGACGTAATCCAACCCTTGAATTGTCTCGAGAAGGTTACACAGTTATTTTAAATGAATAATTAATTAAAGACCTCAATAGATATTATAACACATTGATTGAACAAAGGTGTCACATAGCCATACCACATGGATAGATACTCTTAATTGAAGTAGATAATGCAACCAAGATAGCATAGCTTCATTTTCAAGCTGGGTAGGTGCGAGTGAATAATAACATGGCATATGAAGTCCGAATATAGTGCAAAGCATGGGGACTATTTAAAATTGTCCCAAGCTTGGTGACAGAAACCTATAAAAAGCACTCACTACAAGAGCAAAAACTTTAGTGAACGAATTAACACTAGAATGGTGACCTAACAGGACATAAAAGTGTCCTTTCATGGTTTTGGGAAAAAATTCCAAAACCATATTAGATCCACTCATTTTGAAAAATCCTTTCATGAGCTTATAGTTCAATAACTACTACATATGGAAAAAAAGAAAAACTTGTGTTTTTTCTCATCCCTTGGTCACTACAAGCCTCCAAAGTTGATGCACCAGTGCATTTTGCCCAAAACAACAATTTCTTATGGTTGATTGCATATAAATAAGAGTGGGGATTTTTGTAGGACATGAGATAAAATGCCCCGTTAACTTCAATGGGTTGGTGACCAAAACATATGGTTGCTTTAACCTCACTAATTGTTTTTGGGCAAAAAAAAAAGGTACAAAAAAGTTGCATTTTTGCCATTCTGCGGACTTATCATCAAAGTTTCTATAGTCACGCTCAATACAGATACTATATACATGTTTTCTTAGTTTCCTTTGGGCCTTTGGATTTGAAAGGAGCCATGGAGCATGTCAAAAGGATAATGGATCTCTTACAATTGGAACCTTGGGGGCAATGATAAAGTGCTAAATACAACAAACATGAAAAAACTGGGTTTAGCATTATGACCTCTAGAAACCCATAGAAACTACTCAATATCTAGCCAAGTTTGTAGTCTAATGATTAGATATGGTTACTACCTACAAAATACACACAATTGGCCTAAGAAACTAGTAATATTGAGAAAGTTATACTTGCTACTCTAAAATGTATCGTATTCTTCAGCAATCAAAAAACTCAACCATCATCATATACTATGCTATATAGCACATTAGGTCCCCCAAAACTCAAGGAAGATTGGATTTATGTTATATATTATACTTACAAAATCAAAATTGAATTTGGATATCAAGAAAGCCCCAAAAAAAATCATAAAAGTGCTAATTTTGGCCAAAAAACAGGATTATGCAATTCTTGTAAATTGGTCACATAACTTTTAATTTTAACACTTAGCTCTCCCTACAAGCATCAAAACATGTTGAGAACTATGAAGGCCTAACCTCTAGTCATCTAAACCTCACAAACATGAAGTTTAGAGTGGTATAGTTGCCAAAAATTAAAAAAAAAAGCCAAAAACAAGACCCGTTTTTTCACACAGTTTAGGTTCAAAAATGTTGTGCAAGAGTAAGGTTAATGGTGAGATCGATACTCCAAAAAAAATGCTAAGTTTTTTTCAGCTCGTATGGCAACTTTGTGGATATATAGCACCTAGAAATCCATTCTCATACTCTTCAAATATTTCAAGCAAAATGGTCACTTAACAGGACACAAAAGTGTCCAAGGACATAAAAGTGTCCTGTTACCATGCTAGTGTTAACCCTCAATCGCTTAAATTAGTGAAAAACAATCAATCCAAAACTATTTCTATGCATTTATATTTTGAGCTAAGAAAGATTAGGCCATTCTATATCATAAATTAACTTCATTCTATATATTTAAAATATTAAAATAAAAATTCTTGGATTAAGAACAATAACTACATGATTATAAAATGTATAGAGAACATGCCCTTCCCTTGTATACTTGTTTCCTCCTTCAGTGTTGAAGGGTTATGATCTGCTTCTCCTCCACTGTTGGAGGGTCACATTTTCTTCTCCTCTAGTATAGGAGGGTCACCTTTTTTTGGGATTGGCAATGCATTGGGAGGGATCTATTACCTTCAATTTTAAAAATATAATGGCATTATGATCATCTTGCTATGGAATGGTATGTAGATATAGATGTTGTACCTTAGATAGTTTTGGAAACTTTATCCTATACAATTATTGCATTGACAATCTCCCATCTGCATCTACATACAGGCTTGGCATTGCATGTGCTTCATGCCTCGCATTTATGCCCTATTGATGTTCATGTCCAATCTCCTTGAGCTCCTCATTGCTAGGGGTTGCTACTACCACATCTTGCCTCTATGTTGCACCCTACTCAACTTGTTAGTTGTACTACCTTCTTTGCTATACCAAGCAATAGAGAAATCCTCCATGTGTACTGTATATTTTTATCATTCTTGACCCAAAACATTCTCTAGTGTTGCATTTTGTTGCTTTTTGTATATTTCATGCTTATGTGTACGAGCCATCCATAATTGACATACCCTACCATCCATGCATCCACTTCCATGGGTGTCTATCCATCCACTTGTTTACATTATGTAGCACTTCCATAGTTCCATCATGGACATTCTACAAGCTCATAACAATTGAATTCCTAGATTTCATCCTCAAAGTGCTGAGATGTGAGGAAGAAAAACTCTCATCGTAGGTCTCAGCTACACTCATCGGCAATGAAGATCTTCCCATGTACTCATTAACATCTATATACATGCTCTTTTCCCTGTAGGTGAAGTAGATTCTCCTTTCAGGGAACTTCATGTTGGTAGCCATGTGGTTGAACCATGGTGCCCCTACGATAACATCCTCATGTTGGAGAGGAGAGAAAAAAATGTCTTCTTTGTTGATGTAGCTTTTGACATGAAGTCTCAACTTTTGAATTAAGGGAGTCATGGAGGCTTGCTGTCTCTTGAAACCCCCATTGACAGTTACAATATCTTCCATCTTGAAAGCTTGTATGCCCAACTTTGTGGCCAACTTTGTTGATATGAAGTTGTGAGTGATCAAATAAAATGAAGGCATCATGCTCCCTCACCTTCCCCCGAGCATATGAAAGGGAGGATCCTTTGCAATGAGCATCCTCCTTTGGAGCTTTAGTTGTGGAAGCTCTAGAAGTCTCATTGCGGGCATTTCTTTTGGGGCAAGAACGATAGCCATGTACTTGCTCCCCACACTTAAAGCATTTGTGATCTTTGCGCAAATACTCTAGCTCTTTAGGAGAGAGTTTGTTTTTACCTTTGTAAACTCTTTTCTCCTTGGTCTTGTTGTTGTTGTTGTTGTTGTTGTTGTTGGAATTTCCTTGGGAAGAACTTTGAGTATTGTTCTTCCCCTTTGCATCATTTTGATCTTTGTTTTCTGTGGGCTTGGCATTCCTTTTAGCCCCTTGTTGGAAATTGATACGGGATGCAGCCATAGTGTGGTGGATGATTTTGGTGTGATAGAACCAAGCCGTTGGGAGTTGACGTACTCGGCCATTTCTTCAGGCAATCTGCACAAAATTTTTGCTTTTGCTTGGCAATGTCTATTTTTTGAAAGACTGTAGCTTTGAAATGTAAATCCCAAAACTTGTCTAGATATTTGTGGATAGACTCGTTGGAGAGCAGCTTTAAACTCTACCATCCGGTGAGAATTCTATCCTTGGCATCGCTTGCTAGAAATTTCTTCATGATGGAAATCGTAGAGTTTTCCTTGTCCTTGGGGCTTCGCCATTCCCGCGAAGACTAGCCCACCATTGAGGAGCAGATTTTTGAAAGTGCATAGCTACATGGGGTAGCTTGGAGGACTCTATGAAGCCCTCGTCTCCAAAGGCCGCATCAAATCGCTAGATGAAGGCCAATACTTTGTCAGTAGCACCAAAGGTGACATCATAGGTGAGAAAAGAGATACTCTTTCGTCCCTCTTTGAACTTCTTAAGCTTTTGGGACCTTTTCCAAGCAGGGTAGGATTTGCGATATCCTCTCCTCTTGTATTCTCTTCGAGAATAGCTGCTGCTTTTGTCGAAAGAGAAGGAAGGTGAAGAAGAAGGAGAAGAGGGTGACCTCTTTCTTCCCTTTCTCTTCCTTTCTTTCCTCTCTTCCCTTTCGGAGTGATGAGGAGAAGGACTATAGGATGATATTTTCCTCTTGAGAGGAGTTGGGGATCGTTGAAACCATTGTCTTTGTGGAGCCACATCTTCAAAATAATTCAGAGATTTGCTTCTTTCTTGTTCATGGGATTCCTCCTCTTCTCTTATGAATGAGAGTCTTCTTTTGAAAGTCTCAATAAGAGGCTTCCTAATTTCTCTCTCTTCTTGGAGAGGAAGGGAAATCCCATAGGCACAAAGTTGCTAGGTAACTTCGGCTTGCAAAGCAGGGTTACTTATAGCTTGTTTCAACCTAGTAACAAGGTAGCTCACAAATATTCGGGCATTAGTAGTAGCACCTTCATGTGCAAAATCAAAGTTTTCAATATTCATTCTACTCTCTTGATTATTGCTAGCCATGCTAATAAAACTTATGTGTATACTACTTTGTGCTTTGGTACCCTCAAAAACCTTTGTTGCTACTCTTCTTTACCTTCAAAAATTAGCTCTCAAGCAGCCACACATGTGGTTTAGAGCCTATTGATTGCAAAGAATAGTGGAGAGGGTCTAACACTACTTGGTTGATTATGGTTCCTATTGTGCTTGCTGTTAGCTCAATAATGGTTAAGCCAAAGGCAAGCCCCAAGAGACTCCATTATTAAGTCTATAGTTCCCAATGGTTTACCTTGAACTACTTCCTTTTCAACCAAGGTAATAGATCCTTGTCCCACTTACCCTATTGCAGTGAACATGTGCAACCTTTCATGGACAACTTACGTACTCTCTTCTTAAGCAAGGAAATAAAAACCAATAGCTCTGATACCAATGTAATGGAATGACCTATGAACATTGAGAATAGCGGAATTAAGAAAATTGTTGTGAGCATTTTTTTTGGGACTACTTTGAGAAATAGAGGGTGAACTTGATTAGAGGTAGCAACATAACCATTATACTTAATTAACTTGGCATGAACAATACTTTGTAAGAAAGAGAATTAGAGAACTTGACAATAGTTGAGAACTGGATTTATGTGGAGCCGGTGGAGAGGGGGAATAGGGAACACACCCAGCACACAAAATGTTTGCCTCTCTATAGCCTAGGGATTCCACAACACCCCTAACATCTCAAATAACACCTTCAAATTGGCTAATTTGCACTAACAGCTCCACTTTAGCACACAGAACAACTATCTCATACCTTGCAAAAACACCTTGCAACACAAATGCACCCATATTACTCAACTCACCCTTCTCAAATCACAAAACACCCAAATTCTGCCCTCTTGGTAACACCCTTCAAGCTGCAGGCATACCCTCTGCAAGCACTGGCAAATACACAAAGAGCGAGAGAAAAGGAGGGGGATGAGGAGAAGCAACACAAGAAATAGGGGCAAAATGTTCATTTGTATTTTGTAGGGAGATAGTACGTTCAAGTATGCAACTCCAATGGCAAGCTTACAATACACAAGCTTGCAAACCTCCAATAACTCTCCCTTGCAAGAAAGCCTCCAAAAAATCACCTCTATGTCCTTTTATAAGGCTTGGCTAAGGCTAATAAAGAAAAAATAAGGGGCTATCAAGCCCGTACAATCAACTGAGGCTTCTTTTAGAATTTTTTTTGCATTTCCACCACTTGGCACTTTTTGATTTTTTTGGTATCTGCATGGTGCACATCTCTTGACTCCTTGTCCGCTCAATTTGGCCACCCTTGCACTTGCATTTTGGTACTTTGGACCCTTCTCGGATTGGTTCTCTCCCTTCCCTTGCTTGATCTTTGTGGCGAGCTAAGCCCCTTGAAACCTTCGAACTCTCTCTCTCTCTTGCTGTCCAGCCGTGAGACACCCCCCTTGTACTGACTCGGGCTGCCTCTCCTTCCATCGCGGGACCCCTCCCCTCACAGAGCAATAGCGACATCGCTATTGGGGGGGGGGGGGGGGGGGGGGGGGGGGGGGGCACCTTGCCCTCAAAAAGGTTGGGGCCCTTAGGGGACACGTGTGAATCCGGCCCTAAGTGGGTGCTCCCTACCACGTCAGCATACAACCACAACTGCCACTGGATACCGGCTACAGCCTAGCGGCGGGCGCGCGCAAAGCGCCGCCCTTCCTCCTTCAATCAAAACGCCGCCTGGAAGCCGCCTTTTCACCATCGCAGCACCGCCTTAGTGCGCCTGCCATAGTCAGGGAACCAAGCTCACGAGCTCACTAAGACACCTCCAATGAGTGCTCGCCATGGCCCTTATACCCGCTTGTTGGTCACTATGCAATGCATATGGGATTGCTACCTGCCAAGTGGCAATTGCTTGTCAAAAGGCCTCCAAGGCCCTTGAAAAAACAAAAACCACTTTTGTAAAAATTCTTTTCCTCAAATTGTCCTGTTTGTCAATTGCCCTTTCTTGATCCAATTACCGAGCCGTAAAATCGGCGAAAAATTCATCATGTCGACTTGAACAACCCCGGCTCTAACCACAACTCAAGACTCCTCAAGCCCCTGAATGGAGGCCGCAAAAATCGAGAAAGTCATCTGCAATCAATCCCGAACAAGTGCACCCAATCTTTCGGCTTCTATATCTTTCCGCTCAGGGCTCCGTTCGATGTGCAATCAATTCCTGCTAGCTCCATACGATGCATACCCTACTCCAAAACTTTGTCAAGGCTCAAAAGGTGCCAGATGACACAATTCTCTAGGTGGTCAGGTGGGCACTAGCCTAGCCCCCGGAAAAACTTCAACTGGTCATATTTTGCTATCCATGGCTCTGATCTGCAATCCGTAAAGACAAGTGGGCTCCATAAATTGAGCCCTACACGCCTATACACTGTTATCCACTTGGACCACCCGTCCCCAGTTGGCCGGGTCCGGCAAGAGTCTGCAACACATTGAACCTTCAACCTTTAATAACTTGGGCTCCGTAGCTCGGTTTGATGAGCCGTCTGGACCTGCTCCTTCAACACTTCAAGCTCTACATTCTTGGATCCAAAAGCTACATATTGAATTTTCTTTACTTGCTCTCAAAATTAGCCCCTTCTGGAGCCTTCCTTGGCCTATAAATCGCATCAGTCATACATCTCCTCTGCTACCTGTCCGCCCATGATCTTCCTAGCTGTTCTTGCCCTTTGCCATGGTTCTGCTAACGTGTACATATCTACCCATGCCATCTTCTATGGTCGACACACTTTGGCTGTACCATCATTGCCCACCCCCTAGTTGAGCATTTATGCTCAACCACATAAGATCTTTATGCCCCTACAAACTGCAAACACTGAGCACATTATGAGAAAACATGAAAAATTTGAATGTATGTACATAGTTTTTATTCCTAGCATGTGAAAAGACCGTTTAGGTTGGTTGCCCAACCCCCTCTATGAGAACTTGATGCACTGCTGGCACCAACTCCCTCTTGAAATATAGCTTGAGATGCACACCATTAACCCTGTTCTTGAGAAAACGACCATCCATACTTAGTAATGCGTAGGTACCATTGGGAAAAGCTTGATGGACCTTGTAAGGCAGTGTCCCCTTCTTTTTGAACTTCTTCTGAAAGGTGAAGTCAAGATAACTCTCGTACTTCATCAATAGATCGCCCTTCTCAATCAGCTTTTCTGGCAAATGTTTGTCGAACTTTGCCACTCTTTTTTCTCAGTGCTTCACATAAAAGTCTTCCGCCTCACGATCCATCTTCAAAGTTTTGAGACTTGTAATCTTATCCTGCAAAACATCTTGATGAGCTTTATCAATCCACCACAAACCTTTGAGAGCCCCTAAATGCACATGTATAGGTAATACTGCTTCTTTGCCATAGACCAACTCCTAAGGAGTAAAGTTGGTAGCCACCTTGTATGCAGTCCTCTAAGCCCACAAACATTGTCAAGGTTAGATTCCCACCCTTCAACGTGCTGGTAGATGTACTTGGTAAGCATCTTGACTATTTGTCCATTGGCACTTTCCACCAAACCATTGCACTGTGGATGGTATGGAGATGAAAATCGATGTTGAATCCCCAACTTTTCTACTAGGGCACACACAAGCGTACTTCTGAACCCCTGTCCTTGATTAGATATGACCACCCAAGGTACTCCAAAATGACAACATATGCAATAAAAAACAAACTGGGTAGCAGTATGTGCATTTACCTCTTTGACCTCTTTAGCCTCAACCCACCTGGTAAGGTAGTCTATGGCTACCACAACATATTTTTTACCGCTTGCTGATTTGGGCAATGGACCAATACCATCCAAACCCCACTTTTCAAAAGCATCATGTGCTATGATAGCTCCTTGCTGCTTGGCTACTCGTCTTTCACCCATTGCTTGGCACTAATGGCATGTCTTGCACCAATAATGCACATCTCCACAACAGAAGGCCACCAAAACCCACTTCTTAAAATACGAAACAAGACTTGATCCTTACCCTGATGTTCGATTTCTTCATGGCACTGTTCCAATACCATACCAAGCTCCTCCTTGTAAAGGATTCGACGTAGCACTCCATCTCTACCATGCATCATAAGATCTTCTCCTATCAGAGTGAACTTTTGAGCTCTTTGAACAATTCTCCTCTTCTGTAGCTTGGAAAGCCCTTCAGAACATTGACCTGTACTAAAAAAATCATCAATGTCTTTTAAATTCTCTCTACCTGCATAAGTAGCCAGTGCCACATACAAACTCGACACATGAGTCTGAACACGACTGATAGCCAACCGATCTGCTTCCTGGTTCTGTTCCCTTCTCACATGTTTAAACTGCACCTCTTCAAAAAACTTCAACAGCTTCTTTATAGAGAAAAACCAATTCTTGAGAGAATCCCTCTTTACCTGTCACTGGCCCAAAAGTTGTTTGATAACCAATAGAGCATTACCTTTTATTACTAACTTTGATATGCCAAGCTCAACACACTGCTTTAGTCCCAGATGTAGAGTAAGATACTCCGCCTCATTGTTGGTATGCACCTCTTCCAAGTCATAAGCTTTGGAAAAAATGACTGTGCCGTGTGGATTTTGAATGACCTTACCTCCACTTGCTTTTTGTGTTACCCTTATGTAAGCGCCATCAAACCACATATTAAAGGCCCCTTCCAAGTCTGGTTCCTCTTTGTCCTCCTGTCACACTACTCTTGGATAAATTGGTAATTCGACCTCCTTGTTGACTAGGATATCCGGGCCAAATGAGACCGACTTGTGTGATCTACTTTGAGCTCGAACTCAAACTCCTGAAGCTCTATCACCCATTTCATGATCCGCTTCCTTGGCTTCAAGTGTAGCACCACTTCAGGAAAAAGATTGTTAGCCATCAACACATAAAAGTTACAAACAATCAAATATAATTTGAACTTCCTGCAGGCCAAGACTAAAGCCATCACACATTGTTCCACTTCAGTATAAGTAGTCTCCACTGGACTAATGACCCTACTTTTGAAGTAAATAGGCTTATAACTTCTCCCCACTTTCTGTAGCAACACTTCTCCAATAGCCACCGTACCCACCATCATAGAAAAATAGAATTATTTCACTTGGTCGCAACATTCAAAGGCTTATAGTCTACACATACTTGCCATTTTCCATTCTTCTTTGGAGTATTGACAAAAGGAGAAACCCATTTAGACTCTTTCACTGGATATATAATACCTGCCTCAAGAAACTTGTTGATCTCTTGCCATAGAGCCTCGTTTTGAATATCTCCCAACCTCCTCAGCTTTTGTGCTTTTGGCCTGTATCTGTCTTTAAGTAGGATCTGATGCTCCACTCCTTTAGCTCCTCTCAAATCTTTATACTCCATCGCAAATAGGTCAGGATAGGATGCACATAGGTCCATATAGCCTTCCTTCTCCTATTTGGTTAAATCTGTATCTAGCATATCTTCCACCTCTTTAGCCTTCAGACTACAGACAGGGGCTTGCATACCTTTACTTGTACTGGTAGAATCTACTGTGACTCCGAATAAATCTCTATCCAGCTTCAATAAATCTTTGTTGCTCTCTTCCTCTTCAACACTGGTAGAACCTTCATCATAAGTCGACTCGGTATCATACTCGTAACTGGTGCTGAAGTCTCGATTATCACCACCGGCTGATGGATGAAAGCGGCTCTCCTTGGTCTTCAGATCCAACACAATTTGCCCTCCATTTTCTTGATCCGGCAAGGTAAAGACCCCCTTCTTCCAATCTTGCTTGGCCCCAATTGCCAACAACCATGGCCTCCCCAATATAATTGGATAAGCATTTTCTCCTGCTTTCATGACAAAAAATCAATTAAGCATTCAAATCTTATAACCTTTACCTTCACATCTTGTGCCACTCCTAAACAACGAGCTTTGGCATGGTTGGCCATCCTCATTCACACATTGGATCTGACAACAGCTTTAATACCAATATCCTTCATAGCAGACTCTGTGATCACATAGACCTGGGCACCACCATCAATGTAGGCTTGAACATGCTTCTTCTTTTCAAGCAAAACGTCCACCACTGGAAGTACATCGGTCAGACTCCCCACCCTCAAGGCTAGATTGTGTATTGCATGCACATCTCATCCTACTCAAGGAAGCCTTATACTGACACTGGTTGACCACTGCCTCCTTAATTTAGGGTTTAATGCAAGCAACTGCCCAAAAGTGATGTTAGCCTTTTGATTTTGGAAATATCTTACTAGATCATATTTCGGATTACCACATCCTAGCTGAAAATCCTTCTGAGTAATTCTTCGTCTTCATCTTCTCTTGCTTGGCTCTAGCTGCTCTCTACCTTCATTCACCTTTGCTTTACCCTTCTTTGCTCTAGTTTCACGTTTCGTCTCTATCTCTCTTTCATCTCGTGCTCTTTTGTTAGCCATAATATCAACTTCCTGTCTGTCAACACCAATAATATTAACCCTTTGCACTTCATCATTACCTGACAGAGCCGCATGTGCTTGGTTTTTGACTACTTGGTGCTCCCTTTGACCATTAAGCTGCGCCTGACCCCTACCTTGACCAAACACATGATACATACCACCCCTTTCCCTCGAAGGGTGAGGGAAATCTGGAGCATAGTGGCCCTCTTCTCCGCAATTGTAACATTTGCCAGGCAATTGCCTAGCCCTGCCTCTTCCTTTCCTTGCTTGACCTCTGTCCATAACACTTAAACGCAACTCTTGCATTTGCTTTGACAAATCTTGAACTGTAGGTACCCATTGTTGAGGAACGGTTGCTACCCCTCAATTAAGATGATTCTCCATTTGAACCTCTTCCCTCGGATTTGAGATAGGACTGGGAACCATTGATTCATATCCCAATGCACCTTGGTCAATCTTCTTTTTAATTTTTTGGCTCTTAGACCGTGCAATAGCAACAACCCCATTGTAATTGTCCGGGTCCTCAGAATCCACCTTTTCACTAACTTTGGGATGCAAACAAGCCATAACTTTTTCCAATTTAAACTACTCACCACCATTAGCCAACTGCATGCCCACCTCAAAGTCCCTCCAGCACTCTTCGAAGCGGGCAAGGAAGACACTGAATTTCTCGTTCACATCTTGCTTCAAATTCTTGAACCTTGCATCCAGATCGACAGGAGATACCTCTTTACGGAAATCATGTAGAAAACGGGCCCGCAACGCCCGGCCACATAAGTCCTGGCTCTCGTTCCAAGGCATAGAACCATGTCTTTGCTCTTCCCCGCATTAGTAGCGAAATCGTTTTCATTTTTTCTATCTTCATTTGGCATATGTAGTGATAGCATATACAACTTGAAATCGGCCATCCACTCTTTCAGATCTTCTTCTTCGGTGAAAACTGGTCCATAACTATGCCCTACCGTCTCTCCTTGATGGAAACAACCTTCTTTGATCAAAACGGACGAGCAATCAGTTGATCCTCAGTGGGGGCACCAGAAGATGGAGAGGGGGAATAGGGAACACACCTAACAAACAAAATATTTGCCTCTCTATAGCCCAGGGATTCCACAGCACCCCTAACCTCTCAAATAACACCTTCAAATTGGCTAATTTTCACTAACAGCTCCACTTTAGCACATAGAACAACTATCTCATACCTTGAAAAAACACCTTGCAGCACAAATGCACCCACAGTACTCAACTCACCCTTCCCGACTCACAAAACACCTGATTCTGCCCTCTTGGTGACACCCTTCAAGCTGCAGGCATACCCTCTGCAAGCATTGGCAAATACATGAAGAGACAGAGAAAAGGAGGGGGATGAGGAGAAGCAACACAAGAAATAGGGGCAAAATGCTTATTTGTATTGCATAGGGAGATAGTACGTTCAAGTATGGAACTCCAATGGCAAGCTTACAATATACAGGCTTGCAAACCTCCAATAACTCTCCCTGGCAACAAAGCCTCCAAAAAAGCACCACTATGTCCTTTTATAAGGCTTGGCTAAGGCTAATAAAGAAAAAATAAGGGGCTATCAAGCCCGTACAATCAACTAAGGCTTCTTTTAGGATTTTTTTTGCATCGCCACCACTTGGCACTTTAGATTTTTTTGGTATCTGCATGGTGCATATCTCTTGACTCCTTGTCCGCTCAATTTGGCCACCCTTGCACTTGAACTTCGGTACCTTGGACCCTTCTTGGATTGGTTCTCTCTCTTCCCTTGCTTGATCTTTGTGGTGGGATAAGCCCCTTGAAACCTTTGAACTCTCTCTCTCTCTCTCTCTCTCTCTCTCTCTCTCTCTCTCTCTCTCTCTCTCTCTCTCTCTCTCTCTCTCTCTCTCTTGCTGTCCACTGGCCCGCGAGAAAGCGCAAAATGCCGCCCTTCCTCCTTCAATCAAAACGCTGCCTGGAAGACGCCTTTGCCACCATTAGAGCAGTGCCTCAGTGCGCCTGCCATAGCCCGGGAACCAATCTCACGAGCTCACTGAGACACCCCCAATGGGCGCCCGCTATGGCCCTTATACCCGCTGATTGGTTACTATGCAATGCATATGGGATTGCTACCTGCCACGTGGTAATTGCCTGTCAAAAGGCCTCCAAGGCCCTTGAGAAAACAAAAACCACTTTTGTAAAAAATTCTTTTCCTCAACTTGTCCTGTCTGTCAATTGCCCTTTGGTGATCCAATTATCGAGCCGTAAAAACCGGCCAAATATTCATCATGTCGACTTGAACACCCCTGGCTCTAACCGCAACTCAAGACTCTCCCCGAGCCCCCGAATCGAGGCCGCAAAACCCGAGAAAGTCATCTGCAATCAATCCCTAACAAGTGCACCCAATCTTTCGGCTTCTATATCTTTCCGCTCTGGGCTGTGTTTGACGTGCAGTCAATTCCTGCTAGCTCTGTATGATGCATAACCTGATGGAGAACTTTGTTGAGGCTCAAACCACGCCAAATGACACAATTCTCCAGGTGGTCAGTTGGGCACCAACCTAGCCCCCAACAAAACTTCAACTGGCCATATTTTTCTATCCATGGCTCTGATTTGCAATCTGCAAAGATAGGTGGGCTCCATAAATCAAGCACTACATGCCTATACCCTCTCATCCACTTGGACCACCCGTCCCGAGCTGCCCTGTCTGGCAAGAGTCTGCAACACACTGAACCTTCAACCTTTAATAACTTGGGCTCCGTACCTCGGTTTGATGAGGCGTCTGGACGTTCTCCTTCAGCACTTTGAGTCTACATTCTTGGACCCAAAAGTTGCATCTTGCATTTTCTTCACCTGCTCTCCAAATTAGCCCCTTTTGCAGCCTTCCTTGGCCTATAAACCACATCAGTCATACATCTCCGCTGCTACCTGTCAGCCCATGATCTTCGTAGATGTTCCTGCCCTTTGCCATGCTTTTGCTAACCTGCACATATCTGCCCATGCCATCTTCTATGGTTGGCACACTTTGGCTGTACCACCGGTTCCCCCTCCAAAAGGCTTTTTTATTATAATTTCTCCCATAAAGAGAGACATGCTACAGTACAAGCTTTGTGTTCCTTGAAACCTTGATGGTGCAATGAAGATAGAGAACTTCATGCACCACATTTATGAATGTAACTTAGCTAAATGAGAGCATCAACTTTTCCCCCGCCTCAGTCCCAAGACCTCAAACACCTTCGAAGGTGGAGAGAGCTAGCAAGGAATGAGGATAGGGAAGAGGAAGAAGAAGTATTCTTACGAGAAAGAAATAGTTCCTGACTTTGCATCACTCTTGTTGCTTAGCATAACATAATTAGCATAGTAATGATGATGAAGAAGATGACAAGCTTAAGCATTGAATCATGGCTCTTGGTTGGATTTGCATTCCATAGCCAAGAGTTTTGGTGTAGGCTCTCAACTTCTCAACAAGCTTGGAGAAGGAGATGAAGCTCTTGCACTTAGTACTTTACACAATGAGGAGAGAGAGAGAGAGAGAGAGAGAGAGAGAGAGAGAGAGAGAGAGAGAGAGAGAGAGAGAGAGTATATGTTGCAAGCTAGCCCTCCGTTTGCTTAGGTCAACCCCCTCTTCTAGCTCATGCATCAAGCTCATTGAATCTCTCAAGCCTCGCCAATCATAAGCCTAGGTCATGTCAAGCAGTAGAGGTAGCCTTTGGACAAGTGTCATCCTTTCCCCTTTGAGAGAGAGCGCTTGATAAATTCCTAAACGAGTAATTTAATTAGCTAAATTATTATTGGACCTCTCTAAGGGTCAACCAATAGGCTTTAGGCACACCTTGAGGGCAACCTAGCTAGGGGCTTGACATGTGTTCCTTTTGCCTCTTTGAGCAAGGGGTGCCCTTTGGGAGAAGGAGGAGTCATTCAACCCCACCCCCTACTCTCATGGCTCGCTCCCTCCTTTGTAGGCACAAGTTTGACTTTCAAGCCACAAACATCTTGGCCCCCTATATGATTAAGCACCTCAAGCACCTTAGTCATGAAGCATGGGATTAGCAAGTGCATGGCATCTCTCTATATCTCTCTCTTTTTCTCATCCCCTAGCTTCAAGGGCTCACCCCCTCCTTGTAGGAATTTGGATTGACCTTCAAGCACAAGACTAGCTTTAAGCATGCACCTTAGTTATCAATCATGTCATTTACTTTAATCATCAAGCACCTCAAGAATAGGCCTAGCTTAACCTAAGGTCTGAGGACTTTTACACTAACCGTTGGAGGTCTTTAATAAACCTAACCCTAAGGTCTTTCAAGCTCCATTAACTAGCATTGCTCTTTGACAGATCAACACCCATTTGGACCCATTGACTTTAGTCCCGTGCTGAGATAAATCCATAAGCACCTATCTTTATTCTAACTCTTGTTCCCATTTATTCTCCCACATTAAATGATCCACATTAAATGATCAGTTCAATATGAGAAAATCATTTGGGTTAGTTAGATATTAGAATTTATGACATTTTTTACAAGTGTCTAGCATGATAGGCTATCTTTCTTTGAAGTGTCTAGGCTTCTGATTGAAGTTTTTTTGTGCCACACATATGATCAATCTCCATTGTGTTGATAATTCATTCTAAGAGAATAAGTTCCCATTTCTCATCAGAAAAAGGATGCTCAAAACCCCCAAATTAATCGAGTCTTGGATGTACTTCTACAATGAACATTTTATTTAGTGATGTGGAAAAGATTGCTATCATTGGTCTTAAACGTCAAAAAAACCTTCAGGAATATCTATGATGTTATTGAATGATGCATTTATCCTATTCATATCACAATCCATGTATGTTTCTTTTGTTATTAAGATTGCTGGCCCATGACTTGCCCAATGCCGTTTGAAGGGTGAAGTGCATCCTAACCGTTCCTATGCAACATGCAAGTTGGAAAAAACCTTTCCTCAGGGACTAACCTATGCATCACTATTTCACAATTTTTGGGCCTAACCTATGCATTATTATTTCACAAGCATCAAAAATCCAATCTATGTTCTAGGCCAAGTAAAGAATAAAAGGATCAATCACTTATGTGCCTTCCATAATCATCCCTTTACAAACTTGTCCGTGTAATATATGCCCATTATCTTTTAAAATCAATCACACTCGATCATAAAACCCAAATATAATTTTAGTCAAAATTAAAAGGCCTACTTCTAGTTAGCAACAAAAAGGAGAACACTATAGCCTATGGTAGGTCAAATAGCTTCAAATATAGTCACCTTACCTCTATAATTTTTCATCAATTAGTAGGTTTTATGGAATTGTTTAGAATTTTTTTAAAAAAGCTCGGCTACCAAATTACTGATGGTGAAATTTATAAAGTGTGCACATAAATCCCAAGCATTGCCATGATATGTAAGCTCTATAACTACAAATATACTACTTTACTACTACGAAATTGTCAATCCCAAAGCA
Source organism: Adiantum capillus-veneris (assembly GCF_014529385.1). Lineage (NCBI taxonomy): Eukaryota > Viridiplantae > Streptophyta > Polypodiopsida > Polypodiales > Pteridaceae > Adiantum > Adiantum capillus-veneris. The sequence continues at coordinate 151,886,117 of NC_140932.1, read as the reverse complement.
CCACCAACACTATAAAACATTCAATCCTTTATCGTGTTATGTAGAGAGAGAGAGTCCAAAATGGGCTGGCCAAAGAAGAGAGAGGGGATAGGAGGGATTTTTTTTTTCAATTTAAATATTACCATGGATATTATCGCTACTATTATTGTACGATATTAATTCCCTCCTATCCCCTCTCTCTTCTTTGTAACTGGTGCTAAAGTCTCGATTATCACCACCGGCTGATGGATGAAAGCGGCTCTCCTTGGTCTTCAGATCCAACACAATTTGCCCTCCATTTTCTTGATCCGGCAAGGTAAAGACCCCCTTCTTCCAATCTTGCTTGGCCCCAATTGCCAACAACCATGGCCTCTCAGATATAATTGGATAAGCATTTCCTCTTGCTTTCATGACAAAAAATCAATTAAGCATTCAACTCCCATAACCTTTACCTTCACATCCTGTGCCACTCCTAAACACCGAGCTTTGGCATGGTTGGCCATCCTCATTCGCACATTGGATCTGACAACAGCCTTAATACCAATATCCCTCATAGCAGACTCTGTGATCACATAGACCTGGGCACCACCATCAATGTAGGCTTGAACATGCTTCTTCTTTTCAAGCAAAATGTCCGCCACTGGAAGTACATCGGTCGGACTCCCCACCCTCAAGACTAGATTCTGTATTGCATGCACATCTCCTCCTACTCAAGGAAGACTTATACTGACACTGGTTGACCACTGCCTCCTTAATTTAGGGTTTAATGCAAGCAATTGCCCAAAAGTGATGTTAGCCTTTTGATTTTGGAAATCTCTTACCAGATCATATTTCGGATTACCGCATCCTAGCTGAAAATCCTTCTGAGTAATTCTTCGTCTTCATCTTCTCTTGCTTGGCTCTAGCTCCTCTCTACCTTCATTCACCTTTGCTTTACCCTTCTTTGCTCTAGTTTCACGTTTTGTCTCGATCTCTCTTTCATCTCATGCTCTTTTGTTAGCCATAATATCAACTTTCTGTCTATCAACAAAAATAATATTAACCCTTTGCACTTCATCATTACCTAACGGAGCCGCCTGTGCTTGGTTTTTGACTACTTGCTGCTCCCTTTGACCATTAAACTGCGCCTGACCCCTACCTCGACCAAACACATGATACATACCACCCCTTTCCCTCGACGGGTGAGGGAAATCTGGAGCATAGTGGCCCTCTTCTCCGCAATTGTAACATTTGCCAGGCAATTGCCTAGCCCTGCCTCTTCCTTTCCTTGCTTGACCTCTGTCCATAACACTTAAACGCAACTCTTGCATTTGCTTTGACAAATCTTGAACTGTAGGTACCCATTGCTGAGGAACGGTTGCTACCCCTCGATTAAGCCGATTCTCCATTTGAACTTCTTCCCTCGAATTTGAGATAGGACTGGGAACCATTGATTCATATCCCAATGCACCTTGCTCAATCTTCTTTTTAATTTTTTGGCTCCTAGACCGTGCAATAGCAACAACCCCATTGTAATTGTCCGGGTCCTCAAAATCCACCTTTTCACGAACTTTGGGATGCAAACAAGCCATAAATGTTTCCAATTTAAACTACTCACCACCATTAGCCAACTGCATGCCCACCTCAAAGTCCCTCCAGCACTCTTTGAAGCGGGCAAGGAAGACACTGAATTCCTCATTCACATCTTGCTTCAAATTCTTCAACCTTGCATCCAGATCGACAGGAGATACCTCTTTACGGAAATCATGTAGAAAACGGGCCCGCAACGCCCAGCCACATAAGTCCTGGCTCTCCTTCCAAGGAATAAAACCATGTCTTTTCTATTCCCCGCATTAGTAGCGAAATCGTTTTCATTTTTTCTATCTTCATTTGGCATATGTAGTGATAGCATATACAACTTGAAATCGGCCATCCACTCCTTCAGATCTTCTTCTTCGGTGAAAATTGGTCCATAACTATGCACTACCGTCTCTCCTTGATGGAAACAACCTTCTTTGATCAAAATGGACGAGCAATCAGTTGCTCCTTAGTGGGGGCACCAGCAGATGGAGAGGGGGAATAGGGAACACACCCAACAAACAAATTTTTTGCCTCTCTATAGCCTAGGGATTCCACATCACCCCTAACCTCTCAAATAACACCTTCAAATTGGCTAATTTTCACTAACAGCTCCACCTTAGCACATAGAACAACTATCTCATAGCTTGAAAAAACACCTTGCAGCACAAATGCACCCATACTACTCAACTCACCCTTCCTGACTCACAAAACACCCGATTCTGCCCTCTTGGTGACACCCTTCAAGCTGCAGGCATACCCTCTGCAAGCATTGGCAAATACACGAAGAGACAGAGAAAAGGAGGGGGATGAGGAGAAGCAACACAAGAAATAGGGGCAAACTGCTTATTTGTATTGCATAGGGAGATAGTACGTTCAAGTATGCAACTCCAATGGCAAGCTTACAATACACAGGCTTGCAAACCTCCAATAACTCTCCCTGGCAACAAAGCCTCCAAAAAATCACCACTATGTCCTTTTATAAGGCTTGGCTAAGGCTAATAAAGAAAAAATAAGGGGCTATCAAGCCCGTATAATCAATTGAGGCTTCTTTTAGGGTTTTTTTTGCATCGCTACCACTTGGCACTTTTGATTTTTTTTCGCTACTATTATTGTTGATATTATCGTGCTTATTACTGAACTAGCCTTGTGTGCATCCAAGACATGAGAAAAACACATAATTTGCTTGAGTTTAAATGTCCATGCATAAATTGACCCCGTTCCCCCCTGACACTAGTGGACCCAAAGGTTGTGTGTTGGGAGGCGTTGTAGCACGACCTAATCGCAACCCACACAAAATTATCAAATCCGTGGATCGGCAACCTGACTAGGGCATGGAAGCACGAGCATTGGATGAATAGAATAGAGGATTCAAGAGATCACCTCTCCAATGCAAGTAGAGATTAGCCATGGAAAGAATAACTCTAAACCTACTCCAATCACTAATCAATCAATCTCCTACACACATCAAGTCCACCAAAGACCGACGTACCATAGAATAAAAACCCCAAGCACACTATTAATAAGCACACTTCATCAATAGCTACACACACGAGGTGAATGGTGCTAAAGCTTCATAAAACCTATCTACACACAAGCAAACAATAGGACACACACACGAATTACAAGATTAAGACCCAACTTAATCAACCTAATTAATGATGCTAAATATCACAAATTGAATGCTTATGGAAGAATATGAGTGGTTAATAGCAAGAAGTACATACATCTCTCAAATCTAGAATAATGAAAGTGTAATACTACTTCATGACAAAATGAAATGTAGAGAAGATAAAACTAATGAGAAAATAGGAATTAGATTAATCAAGAAGAGCTTACTCTAATTACAATGATTAGCACTAACCTCTCAAGCATAGACATTAAGCTCAAGGCTAGGCCATAGAGTGAACACTCAAGAGAGAGGGAGCTCTCAAAAGTGGATCCTCAAGAGTGGATACTCAAGAATGAAGCCTCCTCGCATAAAGGATTCCTTTTAAAGGCTTTCACCACAATCCCTTCTACTACGGGTTTAAGCTTGAGCCCTCAAACTACCATATACAACTTTGGAACTCTAAGTAAGTCCAAGACTTATACAAAGTGTGTTGGAAATATTATGCACAACCACAACATATCTCCCACTTGATGCATATTCGGTGTAGCCTGTGTTAGCCGCTGCTAACATTCCCCCCTTCCTAATTTGATGCACGTCCTCGTGTGCCGGTGAAGCAAGACACGGTGACATGGTAGAAAGCAAGTCCATGGAAGAAATGTTTAGTTGCAAAAGATAAGAACAAGTAATGAGCATCAAAGGCCAACAAGGATAAAACATGAAGCACAATGAACACTCATGCAAAGTGGATTTTTTGCTTCTAACAGATGGGTGAGTCATAGTAAAAAACTAGACAACATAAAGAAAAAAATACACCTAAACTATTGTGAAAATTAAACCACTTGAAGTTTCAGTTTTATGTATGAACCACAAGCAACAATCAGTTAAGACCCTAGGTTAATGCAAGTTCATAACCTACTAGCCTAAAAACTATGTGACCAATATTAATAAATCATTCAAGTCTAGCATGTCTACGGGCTATAAAAAAGCTCCTAATCTATTAGTACATTGTCACAGCTTTTTGAAGCTCATGGAAGTTTGTTTTTGTCATTCATTGAAAAAAGTAAAACACAATACAAGGCTACCACCCCAAGGCAAGTCTAGGTACGACTCTCGGCTCCTTGAACCCTCAAGAAGGTGTTCCAAAAGCCTACTAGGCCACCAAGGCAACGGCTAACCCCTATCAGCCCAGGGCATCGGTTTAGGGCCTTGACCAAGAGAGCCAAGGTGATTCCCCTCGCTTGCCAAGTGCCAGTAAGACGCTAGGCCTCACAAAGACACAACATAACATAAAGATTCTGATTTTCATGTGTCTAGTAGTATTTTTGCTACTTTTTCTTGACACTTTTTTGCTTTATTGATTCATTTTTAAGCACTTTTTTGTTTCTTCCAACATGATATTTTTATGGCAATTGGACTAAAGGACTCAAGCCTAATCATAGCCCTAGATCATGTTAAAAATTAATGGAGTATTAAGATTATCACTAAGAGTCTAGGACTAATGAGAAGTGAACCTACATTAACCTAAGGGCAAGGCCAATTACCTATGATTAGCACACATAAAACCTAATTTTTTGATGAGTTAATTTTCACAAAGCAAAGTGTTGAAACTTTAGGATGCCTAGCTTTTGAACATGAAAAAACCATAGCTTAGAAGCAAAAAACTACTTAAGCCAATCATAGAGAATGGGAGATGAACAAACGAGCAAAATCATGGAAGGATTACACCTATTCATGCTTTTTTGTGCATCCTTGAGCAAGCATCCTTTGTGTAGAGAAGTCTCTTGATCTTTTTATTAGAATCCAAGATTTTTGAAGCTAAGTGTAAACACAAGCTCCAAAGGCCTTTTATTGAAAGCCAAAAGCACACAAAAAACATTAATGAAAACCTAAAGCTAGGGTCTTGCATACTCTAATTTGCCAAATGGTAAAAACCCAAGGGAAAAAAGTGCCTTTGGTTATGCACATGATGCTCTTTGATAGCAAATTTATGCATACATATCAACAATGAGAGAGATAAAATGCTTCTACATAAGCAAATTTTACAATTTTTACCATCTCTCATGCACGATTAAGAGTTGATTAGTTTCTAGCTCAATGAAATATGGAATAAAAAACAAGCCAAGAGCTGAAAATAATGCAACTTTGATGAGATGATGTGGCTCTTGAAAGCCGAAATTTAATTTTTAAAGCTTTCCAAAAAGTTGGCTAACAACTAGCTCATGAAATTCTACAATTTTAGAGCACGCTATGAGCTAGAGATGACTGCAACTTGATGAAATGAAAATGAATGGCTCTCAATAGCCAAATTTTTTACTTGAAAGATCTTTAAAAAGTTGTGTAAACACTAGCTTAAAATGAAAAAATTTAACTTTTGACCAAGCTATGAGCTAGCATATAAACAACTTTTAATCCAAACAATTGGAATGGCTCTAATTAGCCAATTTTTGCAATACATTGTAGTGATGACCTCTTCTTGGATCATTTGACAGCTCTTGTTGCCCACAACCCTTCAAAACAAAGCTCAATTGTTAGTGTATGAAAGCATTTATCAATCAATACAAGCACTAAAAGTATGCTCAATCACAAGCCCAAAATTTTACTATCCCATGGTCATTCACAGAATCTCAACTTTAGTGCTATGAAGGATTTTTCATTCAATTCAAGCACTAAATACACAATTAATGCCAAGCCCAAACTTTAATGATATCTTTTGGCTATCAAACAAGATCCATTTGAGTGTTATGCAGGGTTTTTTACATTCAAATCAAATATGAAGAATACTTCAAGCGATATCAAACCTCGAGTGCCAAGAAAATTTTTCAATGATGCCTAACCCTATGCTCAAGCCAATATTTTCTTCTTTTTTGCAATGATATATAGAAGTGTTTCACACAATCATCATGCATACACAATTGATGCTTTTTTGCTTGCTCTCATGTAGCGAGTATGGTATACATAACAAAGAGGCAAAGATGATGAAGTTAATGTTTTAGCTCTCTCACATGCCTATTGTGTAATTGTCCATACCACCTCAAAACAACTTACTGCATGCAAGTAGTTAGCGTTCAAAATAAGCACTAAAAGCCCTCAATATTAGTATTAGTGCATTTCTTTTTTTCATGTAAGCCAAGCACTAAATCATTGTAACATGACAGACAAAGCCTATGGCCACCATTGCAAAGCACAATGGAATGCGCAATCTGATGTGCTTACTCTCATCAACTTATTTAGTCATACAAAACAAGAAAAGAGAGACAATGTTGGCTATGCTACAAATTTTTGCATTGTTGAACTCATTTTTGAACAAACAAGTCAACCTGCTCTTGGTGGTCCCCAAGTAGTGCAATGTGGACTCAAAAGGTAAAGCTTTCCGCCAATTAAGTTCGAAGCCCATGACATGCAAACGGTGGGGTTCCCCCTAAATTGAGCCAAGCAAAGCAAGACTACAATTTCCCGACTGTTTTTGTGGTCCATTGAGGGTATGGAAGATTGGGATGTGCGCATACCATTTCCATTTCATAGGCGCTCAACTATAGCTAAAGTCTGCTCTCCAGGCTTTTACCAATCCTTACCTGTACTTTCTTTTTTCCTTCAATCTCAAGAAGTGCCAGAATGGACATCAGCCTATCTTCGTCCTGACCTTTGGAGCAATCATGCAAGCTGATTTCTTGTACAGCTAAAGCGGCGAGTTGCAGTCTTCAGCGCCTTTTTGAGAACTGACCTTTCTGCACATCACTCTCTATGCCAAGCTTTGTTACTCGTATACTGCCACATGATTGTGCTTCCTCAAATCTCTTCCATTTTGCACCACCATTGAAGAAAAGATAGCAAGTGTCTAAAGAAATCCCCTTTTATTGTTAAAAAAAAAATCATCTTCTTTGTGCACCCGATTGTGGTGATCAGAGGGACTGAGAAGAAGAGAGTTGCGGGTGGAGTGCTGCCGAGTGTGGGACCACTGTGGGTATTGTAGGCTATGATATACTTCAAGATCTCACAGGAGGAGTGGCGACGTGCAACTATAGAAAATGGGTGTGTGTGTGTGTGTGTGTGTTTGTGAGCTACGAGCCAAGCTTGGCGAGTAGTAGTGAGGCTGGGTTTGAGAGTAAACCGGAGGGTCATGCTGCTGTTGACTCATGCATGTCCCAACATGTGGGTGTCGTTAAAGCAGTAGAGCAAGAGTGAAGTGGGCAAGTGGGGCCTGGTTGAGCTAAGGTAGGTTGCATGTGGGCATTTTGCATGTAGCACCTTGAAGGCATTATGGCCCCGCCAACCAAGTCAATGAGTGTGTGTGCGTGAAGGTATTGAGACTCGACTCCTTGATTTGGCATTTATAAAAGAAATAGTGTGTGTGCTTGTGGGGTTCGTATGCTACAAGCCAAGAAAGTGGGTAGCGTGATGCCAGGCATAGCAAGTGTGTGTGTGTGTGAGAGGACGTGGCGGTAGTACGCGAGCCATTGAAAGCGATAGAGAACATGCAGTGGGGAATTAGGCATGTGTGTGTGTGTTTTTGAAGATGCCAAAAGTGGTGGGCAGCCTGAGAATTGGGTTTTTATTTTTTTATTTTTTAGTTTTTTAAATTCATTCTTGGGGGGCATTCCCACGGTCACAAGAGTAACATACATATCAACCTTAAAAAAGAAAAAAATTCAGACTTGTGAATACATTCTTAACAAAATTGATCATGCATACTGAACATGTAATGAGGCATTCCCTTATCAAAAAAATAGGCTAACGCCACTACATATTCTATCATTCGCTCTTCCTAATTACTTCAACTAAACTGCATGTATGCTCATTACTCGAACTCAAGTTTGAATGTAACTCTATTCTTTCAATTGAGCAATGCAGAATCTAGATCTAATGGACTTCATAAAGCTAGAGGTGAATGGTGCTAGAGCTTCATAAAACCTATCTACACACAAGCAAACAATAGGGCACACATTAATGCATTTTTGCCATATCCGGTCAATCAATTGGCATACATCATGATGGTAATAAGTAAAATCATTTTCAATTGTGTATCAATTGAATCATCCCAAGTTAATTGTACACAATCATACCAACTTTTTAGGACTTTCATTCATCATAATTGGCAACCAAGGCCAATCATTCATCTTCAGTTTGGACTTTGAATGCCATTGAGTAGGCACACACCCAAATTTATATGAAAAAATTACATTAATTCCACATTGCAATGCTCAAAATGAAAACTCAATCAAGCATAAGTGAACGCATGCATGCTTAATTTTTAAAAAATTAACACTATTTTGACCCAATTAAGCAATGCACACACTAAAAAATTAAGCACAAAAGATCAAATTTGGCTCAATTGGCATTGAATTTAGGCTTACACCTAATGACTGCACACACTTTTCATGAACATTCCACAATTAAAAAGAATTTTGGTGCTCCAATTGACCATCAATCATTAAAAATCAAGTGGTCTTGGATAGGCACACACACTCAATTTTTGCCCAATTTTTGGCAATTAGGCCTATCTAATGATTGAATTAGCCTAACATACACATCATTTACATGATTGCATACTCATGTATCATCAATTCCATTAATTTTTATGTATGCATACATTCAAGATTAGGTGCAAACACACTTGAAATTTTTGATAGTTTTTTTCCTCTTTGGTGCTTGAACACACATAATGCTTTTTATGCACACACATGAATTCTTGATGAGAATTAAGCATTATTTGGATACACACAAAGTTCATTAGTCACAATTTGACTATTAATTTCATTCCAAGTGTATAAAATTAGGTACAAAGTGAACGTCAATTTATGTTACACACCTAATTTTAGCAAATAATTAGCACATTGAATCACATTAGTCAATCAAGAATTGACATGAGCAAGTGAGTGCACTTACATCGTAATTACACTCCAAGCTAGTCCTTTGCTCCATGCGAAGACGCATCATTGCACACACAAGTGTGTGTACCATCAAATCGGCTCCAAAATTGACCATTTGTAGGTCAAAAATCAAACACTCAAATCATCAAATTATGCATAAATTAGCACAATTAACTTGACTAGAGTGATGATTCCACCTCTTGCAAGGGGATTTAACATACTTTACACTTCCAATGTTAGTGGTTAGGTTAGCAAGGTTAGTCAAAATTAGTAAAAATTAGCATGGAAACGAAGCAAAATTAGCAAGGGTTAGTATGAAATTAGTGAATTGGGGATGGAATTGGACGTTTGGGGTATTCATAACTCAACATTAGCATCAATTCTTGCACAAACATCATTAAATCACACCAAAAATTGAGTTACACACACACACACACACACACACACACACACACACACACACACACACACACACACACACACACTCAAAACCAAAAATTAGTGATGAAATTACTCTATTCTACACATCCTAAACTCACTAGCTTAGGTTATCAATCCCTAGCAACGATGCCAAATGTTGGGAGGCATTGTAGCATGACGTAATCACAATCCACACAAAATTATCAGATCCGTGGATCGGCAACCCGACTACGGCATGGAAGCACGAGCATCGGATGAATAGAAATAGAGGATTCAAGAGATCACCTCTCCAATGCAAGTAGAGATTAGCCATGGCAAGAATAACTCTAAACCTACTCTAATCACTAATCAATCAATCTCCTACACACATCAAGTCTACCGAAGTCCAAATTACCATAGACTAGAAACCCTAAGCACACTAATAATAAGCACACACTAATTACCACATGTCAATCACGGCACTTCATCAATAGCTACACACACGAGGTGAATGGTGCTAGAGCTTCATAAAACCTATCTACACACAAGGATAAAACCTAGCTACACACAAGCAAACAGTAGGGCACACACACTAATTACAAGATTAAGACCCAACTTAATCAACTTAATTAGTGAAGCTAAATATCACAAATCGAATTCTTATGGAAGAAGAAGTACATACATCTCTCAAATCTAGAATAATGAAAGTGTAATACTACTTCATGGCAAAATGAAATGTAGAGAAGATAAGACTAATGAGAAAATAAGAACTAGGTTAATCAAGAAGAGCTTACTCTTATTACAATGATTAGCACTAGCCTCTCAAGCATAGACATTAAGCTCAAGGATAAGCCATAGAGTGAACACTCAAGAGAGAGGGAGCTCTCAAAAGTGGATACTCAGGAATGAAAACTCCTGGCATAAAGGCTTCCTTTTAAAGGCTTTCACCACAATTTCTTCTACTATGGGTTTAAGCTTGAGCCCTCAAACTACCATATACAACTTTGGAACTCCAAGTGAGCCCAAGACTTATACAAAGTGTGTTGGAAATATTATGCACAATCACAACATATCTCCCGCTTGATGCATATTCGGTGTAGCCTGTGTTAGCCGCTGCTGACATTGTGCAACAAACACACATCATTTAACTTAAATACATTAGGAAGCTAACTAAATTAAATGATTTTGGATGTAGAAGATACAAAACTTTAAATCCTTTAACACTAGAATGGTAACCTAACAGGACATAAAAGTGTCCTTTCCAAAACCGTAGTAGATCCACTCATTTTGAAAAATCCTTTCATGAGCTTATAGTTCAATAACTAATACATATGGAGAAAATGAGAAACTTGTAATTTTTCTCATCCCTTGGTCACTACAAGCCTCCAAAGTTGATGGACCACTGCATTTTGCCCAAAACAACAATTTCTTACGGTTGATTGCATATAAATAAGAGTGGGGATTTTTGTAGGACATGAGATAAAATGCCCCATTAACTTCAATGGGTTGGTGACCAAAACATATGGTTGCTTTTACCTCACTAATTTTTTTTTGGGCAAAAAAAATAGGTACAAAAAAGTTACATTTTTGCCATTATGCGGACCTATCATCAAAGTTTCTATAGTCACGCTCAATACAGATACTATATACATGTTTTCTTAGTTCCCTTTGGGCCTTTGGATTCAAAAGGATCCATGGAGCATGTCAAAAGGATAATGGATCTCTTACAATTGGAACGTTGGGGGCAATGATAAAGTGCTAAATACAGCAAACATGAAAAAATTGGGTTTAGCATTATGACCTCTAGAAACCCATAGAAACTACTCAATATCTAGCCAAGTTTGTAGTCTATGATTAGATATGGTTATTACCTACAAAATACACACAATTGGCCTAAGAAACTAGCAATATTGAGAAAGTTATACTTGCTACTCTAAAATGTATCGTATTCTTCAGCAAATCAAAAAACTCAACCATCATCATAGACTATGCTATATAGCATATTAGGTCCACCAAAACTCAAGAAAGATTAGCTTTATGTTATACATTACACTTACACAATAAAAATTGAATCTAAATATCAAGAAAGCCACAAAAAAATCATAAAAGTGCTAATTTTGGCCAAAAAACAGGATTATGCAATTCTTGTAAATTGGTCATAACTTTCAATTTTAACACTTAGCTCTCCCTACAAGCATCAAAACATGTTGAGAACTATGAAGACCTAACCTCTAGCCATCTAACCTCACAAACATGAAGTTTAGAGTGGTATAGTTGCCAAAAATTGAAAAAAAGCAAAAAACAGGACCCGTTTTTTCACACAGTTTAGGTTCAAAAATGTTGTGCAAGAGTAAGGTTAATGGTGAGATCGATACTCCAAAAAAAATGCTAAGTTTTTTTCAGCTCATAAGGCAACTTTGTGGATATATAGCACCTAGAAATTCATTTTCATACTCCTTAAATAATTCAAGCAAAATGGTCACTTAACAGGACACAAAAGTGTCCAAGGACATAAAAGTGTCCTGTTACCATTCTAGTGTTAATCATGAACAAAATGTGTGGATAGAAAAGTAGCGTGGGTGATACAAGAAGATAAGTTTCACTTTGGTTGTATAGTCACTCTCTTTGTATGTATGGCATAGAGGTTGGTATCCTCTAACATAGAAATGATGTGGGCCTTAGCAGCTTCTTGAATTGCCTCCAGTGCCATTGTGTACATTCTATATTGATTTCCATAGCTTTGAAGTACCTCCTTCACCGTGCGAGCAAAGGGGGCTCGTCTAATGAGCTGCTCGATTGTCTTTTGGTAGTGGTGGATTTTGGCAAATGCCCTTGCAATTTTGTTGGGGTTGTCTAGGGGGCACTTGCACATTTACTGGTGGGTGATGCTTGGGCTTCCGATGGGGTTTTCTGGGGGGCACTTGCACATTTGCTGGTGGGTGATGCTTGGGATTCTTTAAAAACTTGGATTTGGGACGGTTTACATGCTTCACCGTTGGTGCTGCCACCTCCTCTGGCTCCTCATCCTTCTCCTCTCTCCTTGCCTCTAGATCTTGTGCTATAGGGAGAGCTCCTTTTCCACAGGGTAGTGTCTTCCCCATCATTGACACCTGGTGTGTGCGTGGTAACACATCATGCTGCCATGGTGGCTCTTTCTCTAACTCACTATCTATATGTATCACTTGAGATTGAGACCCTCCTGCTTGCGCTTGTTGGCATGGAAGCTCTTTCTTGTTGCTTGAAGATGATGCTTCCTCTTCTTCTTCTCTCTATCATTTGGCGCAAGCCTTCATTCTTTGATGTGGTGGATATTGTTCTTCTTGTTGTTGCACTTGCTGCTCTTGTGTCTGCCGCTCGATGAGGCCTCTCCTTGACTACCTTACCAAGAGCTTGAGGAGCACCAAGAACGGTCAGGTGTTTGTGGGCATTTTCTTGTGTTTTTAAGACACACCGGCTTCTTGCAGTTTTGGAGAGTGTTTTTGTAAGCAGGTGGATGCTCTTTGGTGGTGTGTTTGTTGCATGCCATGGGGTATGGTGGGAGCTTATATGTGAGAATGAGAGGAAAACCAAGTGACAAGTGAGTAGATCTTATATTTATAAGGGCCCATTTTAGAAGGGCCCTTTCACACTATAATTTTTTTATAAAAGATATTATGTTTTTAAAGGGTACTCCCAAAATTTAATAAAAGTAAATCTACAGACATGGAGTAGTTATTGGTGTTGAATCCACCTTGACCCTTATTGGACCCTACATTGGCGCCATGTTGTATGCTTAGCGGGGCCTTGTGACATTTGCCATGTGCTCTTGACGACTCAATTTGCATACTTCCCTTGCAATCTTGGATTGTTGCGCATGCTCCATCATGAGCTTACGAGCAAATATAGTGTGAAAGAACTAGTTGAACATTTCTTCCAAATAATTAGACTATACCACACAACCACCATGTCAAGTATTTTTAAAGTACAGGTCCCTCTAGCTTGATAATGGGACTTCTCCATGCCTTTTACTAAAAATCTCAAGAGAACCATATTTGTGCATAAAAAATGGTCCATGCACAAATAAGATATGTTTTTCACACGAGACAATGATGGAAATTATGAAATGAAAACAACCTCTTATAATAATTTCACTATGTGGTATGGATTATCATGTAATGTGGGATGTTATTCTCACCCCAAGCAAGGGTAAAGACCTTGGTAAAATCCGCCAACACCACTTGAAATGATTGGCATTGCTCCTCTATTGTGCTAGTAAGACCCATAAGCTTGACCATTCTATCAAAAGCTACCCAAACTTGCTTGCACTTGTTTGCAAGATTGCCATATGATTCCTTTTCAGTAGTGGCTTTGCATAATTTCTTTTAGAGTTCCCAAAGGTTAGCTGCCTTGTAGTTGGAGCTGTTTTGGGCATCATCTTAGCATGGGCTTCCCACTGTTGCTTTCTTCAAGGAGTCTTAGGATTTTTGTCCACTCCTTCTGACACTTGTTTGGCGATCTCATGGGCCTCCCTTGTGTTCTTTGCAACAACAATTGACACATTTCCACCATGACATCCAAAAGAATTGAGAAGTACCTCCACCCTATTGATTGCCTCCTAGGACTTCTATAATGGCTTCATTGTGAAAGCATAGTCAATGTGAAGCTCCAATAGCCTATAAAAAATACGCATGAATGCATGTAATGTACAAAAATGTACAGTAGATAGAGAAAGTGGAAAGATGGGGTTTGAGGCCTTGTCCTTTAGTGCACAATCTGGTGCATTGCACATGGGATATCTCAAAACAAACGCTTTCCATTCTCTACCTTCATCTTTGACATCAAAATTGTCCAATGCTTTGTCTCCATCCTCTTGCCATGGAAGCGGCTCCCAATGCTTTGTCTCCGTCCTCTTTCCATGGAAGCATTGAGCCGCCCTTTGCAGAGTTCTTTTGAGCATTTTGTCCATTAGATTTGTATCCTTGAGTGCAAAATGGACAAGGATAGAGTGAAGAAGCCCCTTTTTTTGTAGCCAAGCAAACACTATATGGTCTTTAAGTCCTTGCCCATGTGCCTGTCCACATCAAAGCTACCTAAACCCTCAGCCTCCAACTTCTCACTTGCAAGTTGGGAGTGTATTACTTCTGTAATCCATGAAGTTCTTTCAAAACTCCATGAAAGTACTCCATTGGTCTCTTTGGGAACCTCAATAGCACCCAACCACCAAATGTATTTCTCAAATTTCACATTGAGAAACAAAGTGGGAGATGGATTGATTGAATCCCTTTGCTTTGTTTCAATAGGGTTTCATTCATTAGAGTGACACTTACTCTCTCTAGCCTTTGACCTTTCACTATTTGACACTCATCAATTTTCAGCACAAAAGTGACCTTTGTGTCAAGCACTACAAAACAAGTAGAGACAAGACCTTCGATATCACAGTCTATGATAACAAGAATTTAACCAAAAGTAAGAAGTATATTGTGTCACCATCTTGAGGTAGCTCGTAGAATCCAGGCACAACTTAATGAAGCCTTTTGAGGTCCACAAATATATTGATCCACATTGTGTAAGGAAATCCCTTCTCCATAGATCTCATGGAGTTTTGTCTAGCTTTTCTCCTTGTCTTTGGCATGCATGAAGCATAAAGTGAAGGAGGAATTATGTCCTCAATGTGTAGGTATGTCCCAATGCAACAGAACACATCTTCATTTATTGCCTTTTTTGCAAGGTTGACCTTGTGCAAAACTAGATATAGGTTCTTCACAATGTCATGCTCCCATAGGGCATCGTTTAAGTTGAAAAATGGTCTTGTAGGCTTTAGTACTGATCCCAGCCTCATCACAACCTTGTTGCACATCACCTTCACTAACCACATTTGCCAATTTATGCATAAGATCCTTGGTGACTGCATCATTGATTAACTTTACCCCAGGTGAATGTAAGATAGAAATCACATCGTGATTATTGAGATAACTAGTGAGAAGATTGTCTCGATCATCTTGGCTTGGTCCACTGCATGCCTCCTAAATAAAGATTTTGGCAACCAATAAGATAAATATTAGCGATTAGTGTGAAGTAGAAACGTTTCCTGCAAGTTCCCTACAAGTGAAGTGTTGGGGTATAGGCGCCTGTGCCTTGCCCGGCCGCCCAGAGTCTGGGCGCCCACTGACTTGTATACCTTATACATAGCATAAGTGTATAGGGGGCTGCTCACTCTTTTTGAGTCTCCCCCCCCACATCGTGTGTGTGTCTCCTTCTCTCTCTCTCTCACTCTCCGTCTGTGGTGCTCCCCGATCTCCTTCAATTGGTATCAGAGCTATGGTGACCGCGGAGAGCACGACGGATTTGAGAGCTTCGAGGCGATAGCTTGCTCGCTCTCGACGGTAGAGAGATTAAGAAAGCTTGGAAGCTTTGTGAGAATGCAATGGGAGCTTGTGAGCTCAGTTGAGAGTGATGTATGCTCTTGTAGAAGCTCAGAAAGGAGTGTGGAAGATTGTGTGTAAGTGAAGGTGCTGCCCTAAAACTGTGTGCGCAGTAGCACAGTTTTCAGATTCGTTTTTCTCCTTGTAGAATCTAGATCTGAGAATTCTGTCCGCCATGCCCATCCGTTCCGACATGGTCTACAACTTTGCAGAAGAAACTTTTTGCAAATTCCTCACCGTTTTGCTGATAGTCAGCTCAGACTCACTGTATACAGAAATTCCAGATTTTCTGTTGTCGCATTGTGTGCGAGTTTGATGCACTTTTGGAAGCACGGGAGATGCTTGATGTTGAGTGCATAAATTTTGAGCTGAAGATGCAATTGCAGCTTGTGTTAAGCTTGTGGTTTGAGGGTTTTTTGGTAGACTTGGGCAACGAAGTACGGAGGCGTTTACACACCATCGAGGCGGTCTCTTGAGAGACACAGTTTTTTGGAGCACACAGGTGGAGCTTCTTTCACTGGTTTTCACAGGATACTTTGGTAGTGATTTTGTGCTTGGATTCATGGTCTTTGCGGATGGTTTGCATATGGTTATGGCGCATGGTTGATGTCCATTATACATGCATTTTGACGAGCACTTTCAAGTGCCGGTGAGCTCTCTTGAGAGCATTGTTTTCGCATTGATCAAGTTTCCGGATTGCAAATCTTTTGGTGCTTGTTTATGCGCGGTCACTCCGTCGATGTACGTTGAGTGCGGATTGCCATTGTATGTGAAAATGTGGAGCCATTTTAGCATTTCTACTCATTGGCATTGAGTAGTGTTATGGTTTATGGTAGAGATTGTACTTGAGTTTTTTGCTCAGTTTTCAGGGAAAATTCTGTCGGATTTTTCCCAGATTCTCGCCATAGTTTGTGATCGAGTGTTTACTCTCACTTTGACAGGTTTTGTCAGTTTGGATACAATTTTGTGTTTTTGTATCCACTCTCGCAAGAGTGAGGAGTTGTGTATCTTTCTTTGCTTGAAAAAGTGGTTTGCTCTCGGGTGGGAGAGTCTTGTGATCTCGAGCACTGTTTGCCATAGTTTTGCAGAGCTTATGCATGTATATTGAGTGTATTTTGATGCGTATTGATTGCTCATTGTATTGAGCTTGCAGGACAATGGTTATTTTGTGTTGATAGCCATTGTGCGTCGAAACTCTGGCGAAATTTTCCCAGGAGTTTTATGCGTATCATTTATGCGATCTAGGTAGAGATTGCGGGTTGCACTCAACATTTGCGTGCGGTGTTCTCTGCAGGTGGGAGACTTGTGCGTGTGTATGCATCGATACCGCACAGTGTGGACTTGGTGATTAGCTCACAGATTGCAGTGTGATACTAGAGAATGCGAGGCTTGTATTGACATTGCGGGAGCTCTATTCTGGAGTGTGTCTCACAGGTTTTACATTGTGTTTCTGGCCATATTGGTAGACAGTTTCCAGGTGTTGTTGGTGAGGTGGTTTTGCTTTCTAGTTTGCTACATTATGCTCATGGCAGAGACAGGTGATCGATCAGATTGTGACCTCTCACAGATGCGCATGTTTGATGGGTCAGACTTTGCGGCATGGAGAGATTGTATGCTTGATGCACTGACACAGCGAGGGTTGCATCGACCATTGAGTGGTGATGCAGGTAGACCTTCAAACATGTCTGACGATCAGTGGCAGGAGCTAGAGGAGATGGCACTATCTACGCTCTCTTTGCACCTTGTGGAATCTGTATATGCTCTTGTTATGTATGAGACTACTTCGAGAGCACTTTGGCGCAGATTACATGATATGTATGATAGATCTGAGTCATCATGGACTCGTGTGAGACATGTACATTCATGAGCACGCCGACAGGTGACATGTTGGTATTGTGGTCATTCTAGACACGTTGGACGACGTTGTTTTCGTCGTATGCGACATCGTAGGAGACATGGAAGTCTCAGAGATGTATGTAGTGATGCCATGGACTCAGTTGCTTTGACAGTTGAGGCACATGTAGTGTCGGAGTATACTAGTGACGGGGATGTCACTTTTACCTCGAGCTATGCACGAGATGCTATACATGTGGATAGTGCACTCCCTTCGCAGTGGTTGCTAGACGCAGATGCTATGTTTCATGTCACGCTGCATCGTGCATGGTTTTGTAGCTATTCTAGCGGGATGCTTGGCAGTGTACGTTTGACCGATGGATCGGTGCATGCGATAGCAGGTGTTGGAGATGTGAGACTGTCATTACCGAGTGGTGCATCTTACTTGTTACGACATGTGCGCTATATACCAGATTTGACAGTGAGTTTGATCTCGATTGGTCAGCTTAGAGATTGTGGATGTCAGATTTCGCTACGAGAGCGAGATTTTGTGATGCATTTGGGTTCGCTAGTGATTGCGAGAGGTGCCAGGAGTGGTACATGTTACCCATTGCATGTGGATCACGGGAGAGACGGTGTTTTCTCTGTGATCACGCAGCCAGGTAGACAGCGAGAGAGCAGGCGAGTCTCTTTTGATTGTGGGTTGCAGGGTACTTTGCATGGAGTGCAGAGTAGTGAGCTCGTTGTGCACACAGTTGGGGCACGACTTGAGCAGTCACACAGAGAGGTGACAGAGTCAGACATGCATGCTTTGCTAGTGACTGAGCAAAGCAGAGAGTCAGTTGTGCGAGATACTTCTATGCAGGATAGACAGGTAGAGCGGTCTTGCTCTAGTGAGTCACGACAGGAGGACGTTGTGCAAGAGTCTATGCATACGGAGTTCGAGTATGAGAGCTCTAGTGAGTCACAACAGATTGAGTGTTCATGTTTGCAGTGGATGATTGCAGAGGAGACTGAGATGTCAGCGATTATGCAGTCATTCCTTTCTATGCTCGACAGTGAGCATGGGGATATAGTTGTGCAGGATATGTCTTCCAGCAGACACCTAGAGCAGCTGGTTTGCTCTGAGGTTGCACGACAGGTTGATGCATCTTTTGTGGACAGTCAGGAGATGCATGTGGCTGACACGCCTTGTCAGTCAGAGATGCCTATTGCCAGGGATATATATGTTGATGCATGCTCCGTAGAGCTAGGAGGGCCCGCTAGCATTGCATCGGCATTCGGTGGTCTCATGTATGAGATGTTGATCTTGAGACCGGATATCGCAGCTGCAGTGGGAGCATTTGCAGTTGGGGTTGTCAGTCGTTTGTTGACTGATGATGGCATAGTGCACGAGGGAGATACGCAGGTATTGCGTACATACTTGCAATACGTGTGCGGTACGTCTGGTGGTGTATGGACTTACATGGGAGCAGGACAGCCGGATGCACACAATCACAGCCAGCCAGTGGGCATCGGTTGAGAGCGGTTTTCTCTCACCTTTTGTAGTCTTTAGACTAGGTTCTCTTGCTTAAAGGCACAGTCGCCTTTAAGTGGGAGGTTGTTGGGGTATAGGCGCCTATGCCTTGCCCGGCCGCCCAGAGTCTGGGTGCCCACTGACTTGTATACCTTATACATAGCATAAGTGTATAGGGGGTTGCTCACTCTTTTTTAGTCTCCCCACCCACATCGTGTGTGTGTCTCCTTCTCTCTCTCTCTCTCACTCTCCGTCTGTGGTGCTCCCTGATCCCCTTCATGAAGAACGAATTTCCTTCTCTTCCACCAAGGGGCGTTTCTTTCAGATGCATGATGGTGTTGCCAAGCTTTGTAATGTTTTGCATCCTTCTCCTGCATTTGTTGTTGGAGAGTTGCAACCTTCCTTTCCAAAGAGACAATTCTTTCTTGTAATGCCAATGTGGTGAGTTGAAGTGCTTGACATTGATGCATCCACAAATGCAAAGGAGCACTTGTACCCATAGACAACGGCTTGCAATAACCTAAAAAGCCTGCTTCTCCCCTCCCAATATATTGAAGAAACATTGAAAGGCTATTAGATGTTGGATAGAAGCAGCTTATAGAATCGTACAGGTGGCCATCCACCTAAAGGTTGATGTTAGTCTCACCAATGGTGCAACGTTCTTGTCATTATCTGTGCTCACCCATAAGTATAATCTTCGGTGCAAATTTTGTGGGCAACCAAATATGTACACTTGTGGTGTGCGGAGTACGTGGTGGTGGTGGAGGAACGCTGTTTGTGATGTCATTGACCACCATGATAGCTGATGTGTGAGGTAGCAAATGATAATAAGAGGAAGGGAGGGAGAGGACAAGGGAGGGAGAGATGAGCGAGGAAGAGGAGAGGAGGTGGAGGAGAGAAGGGTGCATGGAGGGAAGGGGGAGAGAGGGAGATGGGAGGAAGGAGGAGGAGAGAATAAAGGTTTTTTTTTTTTTTTTTTTTTTTTTTGGGGGGGGGGGGGGGGGGGGGGGATTTTGGAAAAGTGAACATGTAGTGCTTGTAAGTAAGAAAAAGGTCAAAACATGGTTTTTTTGGTATGCATATATGTTGGGGGGAAATTTAGGTAAAAAGTAAGTAAAAATATTCTTTTTGAAAAAAAGTCAATTTTCGATTCTTAGTTATGCACGTTTTTGATGATGTGACCACACTCCCTTTTCCCCCTTCACTTTCAAAAATCTAGACAGAGAAAGGGACCTTGTAGATCCACATCCTACATGTGCCTTAAAAAAACGCTAGAAAAGCCTATTAAAAACTAGCTTCTTAAATTTCCTTGTCCCCTTAACTCTACACAACATTAGCCTTAATCCCTAAACATTAGGCTTCTTTACAAGGCCCATGTAAAGTCCATATTTTTCCTCACATAAATCTAAATCCATTGCTTGGACTTACCGCCTCCAAACTCGGGTCCACTCAAGGGGACATCCACCCTGGATGGGAGCCCATCTGGGATGTAAACCAACCAAAGGCAGAACGTGAGGGCTGCTCTCCACCAGATGGTATCTCATCTAGCATCTACAAGAACTTAGTTGGTAAATATTAGGACATAGCCTCTCTCTAATCCCCCTATACCTAATCTACATACCTCTACATGTCTACACCCAATCACCACCTAACCTTTACCTAATCTATAGATCCCTGTCTACACCTTAATATTACCTAATCTAAACACCACTACTTTTTGACCTGATATTAGTAGATGGAGAGGGCGTAGAAAGAGAGGGCCTATTCTACATCTCACTACACACCTCTATTTCTCTAGCTATTCATGGTAGAAAGAAAGGACATTCAAAGAGAGGTAGACTAGGTGTAGATTAGGTATAGGGAGAAATTTTTTATCCACCTATCTAATATATACCTAGTCTAGAAAGAGAGGTATATTGTGGTAATCTATACATGACTAGATCAAGGACTGCAACACCACGATTAAAAATGGACTATACCCAAGATGAGGTGTTCAACCATCAGGTGCTATGCTCCCTTTCTTAGTGCTTAGATACATGCATATACACACACATATATACATGAATACATATCTCTCCCTCTCCCTCCATCCCTTGCTCTTTCCATCTCTCTACCTCTACCTCTCTCTCTCTCTCTCTCTCTCTCTCTCTCTCTCTCTCTCTCTCTCTCCTTTTTTTAAAAATATCTCCATTTTTCTCTCTCTACACCCTCTCTCTCTCTCTCTCTCTCTCTCTCTCTCTCTCTCCTCTTTTTCTATCTCTTCTCTTTAGGATGTGCACAATACTCAGTGCTTTGAGCATCGTTGGAAGTCCTCAACTTGCAAGCAAAATTCGGTTGGAGCAATGCAAGTGTAAAATCTACACTTCTTTGGTATGTTCTATTTATAGTTTTTTATAAATTTCACTCTCTTCTTGGTCCCCTCTTGCATTTGTATTAACTCTATGTTTCTTTGTAATTTGATGGGTTCCTAACGATCACCATATGCCTTCAAATTGTGGACGGGTGAGATCATATGTCATTGAACTTGGCATGGAGTATGAGCGCATCCATGCATGCGTCTATAATTGCATACTATACCACAATGAATATGCAGATGCTATTTCCTGTCCCGTGTGTGGAGAAGCATGCTACAGGACTGGTGTGAGTGGGGCTCACCTACCTCGCAAGGTATTGAGGCATTTTCCACTTATCCCTCAGATTCAACACGTTTAAAAGCAGGTCTATGGTGAAGCTTCTTAAATGGCACGCTAACCACCACTCAAATGATGGAATGATGCATGTCCCGACTGATTCACCTACATGGAGGCACATTATGGCTCATTAGTGAGAGTTTTGGCTAGAGCCTTGATACTTGCAGCTTGGGTTGGCAAGGGACTGTGTCACTCCCTTTGACACCAAGTCTACATCATAGAGCACTTGGCCTGTGGTGATCATCAACTACAATATTCCACAATGAGAGACAAACAAGAAAGGCAATAGCATTATTTGTTATTCGATAGACAATTAATACACAAATAATAGACGTATTATTCATTCTCATATTATATGCCCGTCTTATACGTTGCCACATTAGCAAAGATGAGTGTCGTATAACTTCTTAGTTTTTCGATCGGAAAACATCTCAATAAAAAAAAATTCGATTGAAATTGTTTTGGATAATTTTTTTTTGGCATAAAACCAGGCTACATTGCTCATTTGGCACATTTGCTTCTTGAGCATGTAATCAATATTTGGAGCAAAACTTATAATTGAAACAAACTCTTGACTTTCAAAAATAGATTACAAATCAGTAAAATAGTTCAAAAATAAATCTAAATTAAACATATTTTAAATTGATTTTGTATAAATTTTGACATATAATTTTTTTTTTCATGGTCAAATAGTATAAGCCATGTATGTTGTTGTGTAGAGCTTGGTCTCTCACTCTATGCAAGGTGTTTGTTCATAGGAGTCACTTGCCATATTCTCAATCAACTAACACTTTGGAAGTGAATCAATCAAATAATTTAAGGTACTACCATTGTGTGTAGAGTGTACTCTCACATGATGTAATCAATTTGAGAAGTATAACACAATAGAGGTTAGTTTTACATAGTTTAGTGTTCGATTTTGATGTATAGAGATTCACTCACTTCATACTAAACATAGGTAGATATACATTGTACTCACTTCAAACTAAATATAGGTAGATAGAAATTTTTCTGTCCTGTGTAGAGCTATTCACACAACTATGCTCTCATTGGAATTAAAATTTAGGAATAAAATGTCCAAAGATATTGATATTTAATTATCTTTATTTGGATTGCAAGATCTATCGTATTGTGTGAGATCATATATATGCTTTCACTGTAGATAGAGAATTGCTTAAAGATCTATAGTGGAGTGTGAGAAATTCACGTTTGCACTTCAGATAGATATGGTAATCGTCAAACCCTGCAATTGATTATCATTTCGTAATGTCAATTGTAGCTCATGTAGCTTGTGCATTTCATAATGATAATCATTTTAAAGACTTGATGAAGATTATCTATTATCGTAATGTGTGAATGTTGCAAGCTTGCACTTTAGATAAATTGATATAGCACAATGTGAAATGATTTTTATCTATATGTATTGTTCTTTATAAGTGATTAAGATTATCGATTATTAACGCGTGAAAGCCACAAGCTTGCACTTTAGATAAATTGATGCAGTAGAACGCGAAAACAATATGATCCAAATGTTTTGTTTTAAATCAATATGTCAATTTTTGTTTGGAACGATGTGGATTGATTGTCATGAGCTGAAACGTAGAGAATGATACACCATCATTGCTTCAAAATGTTTTGCTTTTTTTCATTATGTCATTTTTCATTTGGAATGATATGGATTGATTGTGATGAGTTGATACATAGAGAATGATAGAGCATCATTGCTTACTATAAATTGATAATGTAGATTGATTTTAATCATGAGACTGGTAGATAGAGTATGAGTCTAATGATAATATAGATAGATTTTGACCATGAAATTGATAGATCGAGCATGAGACTAATAGATAGAGTATGAGACCCGATAGATTCTCTATTGATTTTGAGTATTGCTAGTGTTGTTTGATGCTTAAATTGATTTTGACCTTGAGATTGATAGTAGTTAATTTGTTGCAACTAGCAGATTATCTTTGTGCAACATGGTGAAAGGGCACAAGTAGAGCTATGTGCACCAGTCGCATGCCAGAAATAATACATCTCGATTGAAATGCAAATCTTGTGTCTAGGAGTTCAGTGGTAACGTGACTAGAATCAAAGAGAATTTGTTTTGAGTCCTGGCAATGTGAAAAAGTGTACAGCCCCACCAAAAGATATTTATATTATACTTTTCAAGTACTCTCGCAAAGCAGAGTACATTATTGCTACTAAAAATGTAATGGAAATGGCATATGAACTTTGAGAGTAGCGGAATTAGGAAATTAGGTGAAGCATTTTTGTGAGAGTACTTTGTGAGCATAGCAGGTGAACTTAATTGATGGTAGCAACATAAACATGATACTTCGTTATCTTGGCATGAACAATACTTTTACAAGAGAGAGAGTTTAGAGAACATGACAATGGTTGAGGACTGGATTCATATGGAGACGATCCCCCCTCCAATAGGCATTTGTAATATAGTTTCTCCCATCAAGAGAGACTTGTTATAATACAATCTTTGTGTTCCTTGTGAACTAGGTGATGCAATGAAGATGGAAAGCTTCATGCATCACAAGTTTAACATAAACTTTGTAGAAAGCATTAACTATCCCAAGCCTCAGTCCCAAGGCCTCAAACACCTTCAAAGGTGGAGAGAGCTAGCGGGGAATGAGGAAGAAGAAACATTACATAGGAGAGATAAATAATTCCTCACTTATCATCACTCTTCTTGCTAGCATACATAATAGCATCGTAATAAAGATGGAGAAGATGGCAAGCTGAAGCATTGAAGCATGGCTCTTGGTTGGATTTGCATTCCATAGCCAAGAGTGTTGATGTAGGCTCTCACTTCTCACAAGCTTGGAGAAGGAGGTAGAATTCTTCAACTTTCACAAAGTGAGAATGATCCACAAAATGAGTGTGTGTGTGGTGTATATCCCCCTAGCACCCCCCTTGCTTTCTTGGAGCGAGTTGTGACTTTTCCACATGCTTCAAGGTCATTGGACCCCTCTCCCCCTAGCCAATCACATGCAGCATGCGGTCAAGTACATGGGTAGTCTTTTGACAAGTGTCCTCCTTACCCCTTAGAGAGAGAGAGAGCTTGAAAATATCTAGATATTTGTTGGATGGAAGTAGAAGCTCAGTGGACCCCTCTTGAGCCCAACCAATAGCATTCAAGCACACCTTGTGGTTAAGCTTAGGGAGAGTCTAACATGTGTCCCATGTGCCCTTTGAGAAAAGGGGTACCCTTTGGGTGAGTGGAAGGTTAGGTCAAAGATTCCCCTAACTTTGGGACTTTCATGCATAGGAAGCTTCTCAAGCACCTTCTTTATTAAGTTGTAGGGTCTCTTTTTGACTCAAGCACCTTACCCCCCATGCATGGGAAGCTTCTCAAGCACCTTCCTCATTAAGTATGACAAGTACCTCGAGTACCTTAGTCATCAAGCATGACAAGCACCTTAGGTGGAGTTCCCACCTCAAGCTCAGCCCTAGCTTGCCTAAGGACAAAGGCAAGTTTAGGTGGGGTTCCCACCTCAAGCTCAGCCCTAGCTTTCCTAAGGACAAAGGCAAGTTTAGGTCAGGCTCCCACCTCAAGCTCAGCCCTAGCTTGTCTAAGGATAAAGGCAAGGGTTCCCACCTTAAACTCAACCCTAGCTTGCCTAAGGTCAAAGAACTTTTAACACTAACCATTGGAGGTATTTAATGAAGCTAACCCTCAGGTATTTTAAGCTCCATTAGTTAACCTTGCTCTTTGACAAACCATCTCTCATTTGGGTCCCTTTACCATTGGCCCCGTGTTGAGATAGATCCGTAAGCACATGTCTATATTCAAACCCTTGTTCCCGTTTATTATCCCACATTAAATGATCAGTTTAATATGATAAAATCATTTGGGTTGGTTAGATATTAGATTTGATGACATTAACTCTCTCTTGAAATCATACTTGTCCTCGACTATGAGGTAAAAGAGATAAAGCCATAGTCATTAGTCAATTTGTCTTAGCGGGTAGAGGATCCCTTTTAACCCTACGACATCATTCCAAGATGGATGACTAATCCATTTGGTGCTTGGGAGAAATAGTTGCTGCAAGCATGCCTGCTCTTTAGTCCATTTCATCCTCCCAAGTAGAGTGACAAATTCTACATGGTGTTTGAGAGACGTCGTCATCCCAAACATGATTCTTAGTATGCATACTACTTAAATTTGTGCACAATAAAGAATAAATTAGTCTTGTAAGACAAAAACATTGATCATTTAAAAGAAACATGTACATTTGCTTACTCTAATGTAGCATTGTAAGCGTTGACAAGATTCATACTATCCTTAAGCTGGATTCCTTGCATCCATCTAGCATCTTCAAAAGGATAATTTTTGAACTTAATAAGATACCATCGGATAATCTTACCATGTCGTAGTACCTTGTCTTCATGCTAAAGGATAGCTTCGGGTTGTAGCACCTCTTCTTGGTCTTCGGTTTTGGGAGGGTCTTCAATAATTGGTTCATTTAGAGGCTCTCCTTTGTAGGGCTTAAGTAGGCTCACATGAAAAGAATTGTGTATGAGCCAATGGTTAGGAAACTTGGGTTGATAAGCCCCTCATTGATTGGATTCAAAATTTGAAAAGGACCATAGTATCTTTTTGCTAGTTTAGCATAATACTTTTGATGGCCCGTAGGATTTTTGCCCGTTGTTTGTCTCAATTGAGCCTGAGGAAACTTAAGTAAGACCCAATCATTTTATTTGAATGTTAAGGACCTTTTGTGCTTGTCAGAAACATATTTTTTCCTTAGTTGGGAGATGGATATAGCATCCTTAATCTTTTGAAAAAATGCTTGCATGTCACGGCTATACTCATCACAGCAGCAGCGAAGATCTTCCCATGTACTTTAAGTAGTAAGGGACTTTTAGGTCTTCCCTCTATGATTTCAAAAGGTGCTTTTCTTGTAGAAGTATGGATAGTATTATTATACGCATACTCTACAAGATGTAAGTACTTTTCGCATTGTGAGTGTTGATCTACTTCTGTAACATAGTTCTTTAGTAGATCAAGAATTGTAAGATTGACTATCTCACTTTGGCCATCCGTTTGTGGGTGATAGGCCGAAGAGAAATTCAATCTTGTACCTGGAGTTTTGAAGAGACCTTTCCAGAAATTACTGGTCATTCTAGGATCTCTATCTGACATGATGGATGTTGGCAATAAATACATGGTGTTTGAAAATATGGGATATGAAGAGAGTTGCCATTTGTTGTGCCTTAATAGTCTTCTTGACAAGGATAAATTGTGCTTGCTTGCTAAACCTATCGACTATTTTCCATATTCTCGTTTTTCCCATGGATAGACTTGGGTAATCCAAAGATAAAATCCATGGATATACTCTCCCATGGTGAATTAGGAATTGGCAATGGCTGGAGTAATCTAGGTTGCTTCCCTCTATCATACTTGGTCTTTTGGCATACCACACATTTTGAAACATACTCTTGTATGTCCACTTTCATGGTAGGCCAATAAAAGTAAGTCTCTATTCCTCGAACAGTAGGTTGAATGCCTCTATGCCCCGCATAGGGAGGAGCATGGGATTCATACATGACTTTCTCACGAAGGGAATGGGTAACACATAGCCTATTGCCAAGGAGAAGATAACCATCCTTCAAGGTGAATGGTTCCTCTTTCTTTCCCAAAGCAAGGGATGACATTATGTCTTTAAAATCAGGATCAGTAGCATACTCATCTATCATAGAAGATAGATCATTGTGAGTTGCTATTGACAAAGCATTAACTTTTGGTTGTCGTGAAAGTGCATTAGCCACTTGATTGTGCTTACCAGCAATGTGAGCAATGTGGAAATTAAATTGCAAAAGAAAATTTGCCCACCTCATTTTTTTGTCGGAAAGCTTTGTTTGCATCATGAATTACTTGAGACCCTGATGGTTTGTTCATAAAATGAATGGAGTCCCCAATAGATAGTGCTTCCATGTGTCTAGGGCATGTAGAATAGCTAAGAGCTCTTTCTCATAAGTACCTAAGACCCATTCATTTGTGTTGAGCCTTTAACTCTCATATGCTATGGCATGCCCTTCTTGAAGGAAGACTGCTCCAAGGCAATCACCACAAGCATCACATTGGACCTCAAATGGCTTTGAGAGGTTCGAAAGAATAAGGACTAGTTGGGAGGTAAGATTGTCTTTGAGCTTGTCAAAGGCACTTTTCTCCTTAGTAGTCCATGAATACTTAACATTTTTCTTTGCTAAGTCATGTAATTATCCTACTATTTGAGAGAATTTTTCTAAGAAGCATATATAGTATGCACACATACCAATAAAGCTTCTTAGCTCATGTTGATTTCTTAGATTATGCCATGCTTTTATTACCTCCAACTTTGATGGATCCATACGGATACCATCTTGAGAGATAATATGTCCTAAGTATTGAATCTCTTGAAGGAAAAATTTTATTTTCTTTTGATTGAGAAAAAGCTTATTCTCCCTTAATGCTTGAAAAATCACTTCAAGATGTTGCTTGTGTTGCTCCAAGGAATTGGAGTAGATGATGATATCATCAAAGAACACTTTAGTGAATTTGCGGTAGGGTCTAAAAATTTTCTCCATCAATCGATTGAATGTAGCTGGTGCATTAGTCAAGCCAAAAGGCATGACTAGATATTCATAAAGGCCAAACGTTGTACGAAACGCGGTCTTTAGGATGTATTCATTCACTATCCTTATTTGATGGTAGCCACTTTTAAGGTCAATCCTATTGAAGTAGGTAGAGCCTTGTAGCAAACAGATCTTCTACCCGAGGTACGGGAAATCTGTTTTTGATAGTGATATGGTTTAGTGGCGATAGTCCACACACATACAGTATGTACCATATTTCTTTTGCACTAAAAAGACTGGAGAACAAAAGGGAGAGGAGCTAGGCCTCACCATCCCTTTGTCTACCAATTCTTGTACTTGCCTCATGATCTCCACTTGTTGAGCTTGTGAAACTCGATAAGGAGGTTTGTTAGGCGGTGAGCTTCCTGATAGGAGCTCAATTCGATGGTCATCATCCCCTTGTTTTGGAGGTAAGTCCATAGGGATATCATCGATGAACACATCTTGGAATCCTTTTATAAAGTTAGACAAGTCTAACTCTTCTTGATTCCTACCATTCACTTTTGATAAAACATTAGGGCCTTTTAGGGACTCTTTGACAAAAATCATGTAAGCAGAAACTGAGCTCTTCATGGATTTATCAAGAGCAAGAGGATTTACAAGTGGTATAGTATGACCAGACTCATTAGCATCTATATACATATTCTTTCCCCTATAGGTGAAGTAGATTCTCCTTTCATGGAACTTCATGTTGGCAGCCATGCGGTTGAACCATGGTACCCCTAGGATAGAATCCTCATGTTGGAGAGGAGAGATAAAGAAGTCTTATTTGTTGACATAGCTTTGGACATAAAGCCTCAACTTCCCAATCAAGGGAGTAACAGAGGCTTGCTGTCCGTTGAAAGTGGCATCAACAATTACAGCATCTCCCATCTCAAAAGATTGAATGCCCAACTTGGTGGCCAACTCCATTGATATGAAGTTGTGAGTATAACCAGGGTCAAACAAGATGAAGGCATCATGCTCCCTTACCTTTCCCCAAGCATAGGAGAGAGGTGATCCTTTGCAATGAGTATCGTCTTTTGGAGCTTCTATAGTGGAAGCTCTAGGAGTCTCATGCAAGCATTTCTTTTGGGGCAAGAACGATAACCATGTCCTTGCTCCCCACACTTAAAACATTTGTGATCCTTGTGAAAAGTTTCAAGCTCTTCAGGAGAGAGTTTATTTTTACCTTTGGGAACTCCTTTCTCCTTGGACCGATTGTTGTTGTTGTTGGAATGGCCTTGGGAAGAATTTTGGGCCTTAATTTTTCCTTTTGTATCACTTTTGTCTTTATGTTCCATGGGCTTGACATTATGTCTAGCCCCTTCTTGGAAATTGATGCCTGAAGCAACCATGGTATGGTGGATTACTTCACTGATAGTGAGGCGGTCCTGGGCGGGCAACAAGAAAGGCGACCTCTAAACACCCCTCAAGGCTCCCGTGCTGCTCAATTGGGGCTGGGGCAACCACAAGCACAACAAAACAACAAACCCACAGCCAAACCCAAACAAAATAGGGGCATCACCGAGTTATGGTATGCGAACTAGGATGCAAGAGAGATTTTGGTACAACCAAGAAGATGCACCACACAACACACAAAAGCAACCTCACACCAAGACACACACAAAATGGACCAGAGAGAGCTAGAGCGAAGGGAAGAGAGAGAGAAAAGGATCTTGCGTAATACCTTATTTGTGACTTGCAAATGGAGATGGTTCGTTATGATGCTATCGTAGAACTTGTACAAAAAATCACTCTATGCTTAGTGATTGCTAAACATTGCCAAAACACACACACACTGTCTTAGGGTGTGGGAGACCTCTCACCACAATACCCTCTTACAATGGACACAAAATTGGCAATGAAAAACACACTAAAACACTTTCTAAAATCAAGATCAACCGATAGAAACTCAAAATACACAAGTCACCTTGAATTCATCAAACCGTATTGCACTAATGGAAGAACGAAGATTTGATCGTCGAATCACGCCTTTGATGCACCAAACCTCAATTTATTGATGATGAAGGAGCATATACAATAGTGGTTTTGAGATTTGTGGAACTCACGCTCTCTCACTTGCAATGTGTAGCTCGAAGGCTTCTCTCACACCAAGAGTGAAGCTCACAAGTGGTTGCTACACCTAAGTCTCTCCTCACGCATAGAGTGTTGGGGTGCTATGTGAGATGTTGGAGGTTGTTTTAAAAGAAGGAAAGGGGCCTATTTATAGGTTGGAGACCCCTCATTAAGATTATTAGAAATCCTAAATTTACAAGCTAACAAATCAGGATTATGATTTTTTTGAATATCAAAACATTGCGGGCCTTCTTTGTCTGCTTGAGTCATGGGTGTGGGCTCAAAAGAGAGCATTATTGATGGTAGATAAGGTGAAAGTAAGTAAGGAGAGAGAGAGAGAGAGAGAGTGTGAGAGAGAGAGAGTTACTATACACATGTCTTGAGGTGAAGTGTCTTTTATGGTTAGGTCAATGGATATTTTGTGTTAGTATGTTAGTGGTTAGTGTTAGTAATCACTAGAAATTTAATGATATATTTACAATGGGTAGAATGGGGGGAATGGTTGAAGTAAGATGGTTGAATGAAGTGAGCAAATCCTTGTGATGGTGAAGCTTGAAGAAGTGTTGGACTTACTTGTGTAGGTTCTCAAAATGACTATCGATCTTCTTCTTCGTCTTCCCTTCTTTACGCCACCGCCGCCAAGGTTGATTATCGTGATGAAAATGGTAATTCCGTTGATGAGATCTCTTGATTTGCAGAGGTTAAGCATGGTACACATGCTGAATGTATGTATATATTCAAGGAGTAAGATGGAATTGTACTTTAGAGATAACAGAGAGAGGCATAGAGATGGTGTATGTACATGGAGAGCTCATATGAGAGCTATGGGAGTAAGTGGGGAGGTTAATGGTGAAGAAGGTGAGAGAAACCATTGAAGGTGCACGTTTGAGTGAGGGATTGAGAGGAATGTGTGTGTGTGTGTGTGTGTGTAGAAGTGTGGAAAGAGGTGAGAGAAGACTATGGGCTACTTGTGAGAAAAGCGGGCAGACTGGGTCCACTCAAAAAATCATAGCTCATCGGTGGTTACTCCAAAAATCATGAAAAAATTTGAGGTGATTATTCAAAGTGTGGTCTACATTTTCTTTTTTGATCACCGCTCGAAATTTGGAGTGGAGATAGGTGCCAAAATTCTCACCAAAAAGCCTTTTTTTATGCCTACAAAAGTCTTTTAGTGGCCCCCTCCTTTGTTGAATTTGTACAATGCATCCAAGAGTGAGCCCCTCCTTTGTCATATCATAATACAAAGCATCCAAGTTGCCCTTGAACCATGCATGGAGGAGGATTATTGGTGAATAAAGAAATATATACATGGTGGGACTAGTGTATGGACTATTCATGGACTTTAGCTCAATGAGCACATGGTGTTAGAATAATGAGTAAAAATAATAATAAAAATATAGAGGATTTATGGATATGGAAAGATATTGGAATCATATGATATGGTCCCTCTTTGTATTATTTTGGGTGAAAGAGAAAAAGGTATGCAAGTAAATAATATAATAAATGTGACCAATGAGTAGAAATCAACTTTTTGTTTTCACGAGGGTGAGGGTGAAAATGTGGGAGTGATTTGTATAAAGGAAAAATATGAGGTTAGAGTATGTACATATTGGCAAAAAATATACTTATGGTGTAAGAGGATGAAAGAAGGTAAATTTAGTAAAACACACACCTAGGTATAAATATTTAAATAAATATCAAAATAATTATAAAAATCCCTATATTTAGGCCACATATGAAATATTTACACACAAATGGGCCATAATATTTATTTATTTATTTATTTTTATTTTTTTACTCAACTAGCCCAGTGACTAGCTAATTTAAGGTTTTTAAGAAAATATGGGAAAAGTCCCCTAACTCACACACGCCTATTTACAGTGAAGTGGTAGGGATAGCCATAGTGTTTGGGTGATTTTGGTAGGGTGAGGTAGCTCACTATGGCAATTACGGAGAGCCGAAAAACGGCTATCATCAGCCCTTCCTCAGGATGATGGTATATTCATGTACCATCATAGAGCATCTTTTCCAAAGAGAGTGCTTCAGAGTCCTTGACGAGATCTTCATTGTTTGGGCCCTCAGAATTTTGGCTGGAGTTACACTCATGCATTATGTAACAATAATTACATGAGATAGCGGCCTCTTGACAGATCTTTGGTAGATCCTTTAGTAGAAGGCGACTCAAGTAGGGCTTCAAGTGATACCCGTTTACCTTCCTAGAGTGCTCTTTACCATTCTAGTCCATAAGCTGATAGTAACTTGAATTGAAAGCCTTCTTGACTATGTATGGCCCTTGCCATCTAGTTTCAAACTTGGCATCAAAACGATTGTCAAGTCGATTGTCATACCTTAGCACAAGCTCTCCTTCCTTGATACCTTTGTCCTTCAGTTTCTTGTCGAGCTTTTCTTTCGCTTACGTAGCTTTCCTCTTGTAACACTCGTAAGCTGCTTCTCTTTTCCACTCAAGCTCCACTAACGTAAGAAGTCGATCCATGCATACCTCTTGATCATCTTGTGCTGCTTTGCCGTGAAGTCGCATTGTTGGAATGTTGAGCTCGATAGGCTGCAAAGCCTCTTGACCATAGACCAAGTGAAATGGTGTGAACTTCGTGGCTTCCCTATATGTGGTTCGATATGCCCACAAAGGCACCATCCAAGAAGTCATCCCATAATTTTGTCTTGTTTTGCACCATCTTTCTAATGATTCCTGCAATGACACCATTAGCCTTCTCCACCAAACCATTTGACTGTGGGTAGTATGGTGTGCTATGACGATGTAGAATGTGAAGATCTTCACAAACTTCTGTGAGTAAACCCTTCTTGAACCCCGGACCATTATCCGAAACAATCTCTAGAGGTGTGCCAAATCTCCAACAAATATTAGTGTAGACAAACCTGCTCACTGTTTTCCCATTTACCCTTGCAACACTTTGAGCCTCTACCCACCTAGTCATGTAGTCCACAGCCACTAGAATGTAGAGTTTACCATTTTTTGTCCTAGGCAGAGGACCCATAGCATCAATGCCCCATTTTTCAAAGGGTCCATTTGCAAGAACTATTTGCCTCGGGCCATGCACCAACCTTCTATTTCCATTTATCTGACAATTGTGACAGCTTTTACACCAATGTTGAACATCCACATGCAAACTTGGCCAAACATACCCCGCAAGCAAAATCTTCTTCACAGTTAATTCTTGGGCAAAATGACCACCACATGCCTCTTCATGCAAACCTTTTAGAATGGCTGGAATTTCCTCGATAGTTGGTACTCTTCTACACACTTGATCCTTCCCTCTTTGATAGAGGGAGCCTTCTAGGAAGAGATAGAAACTTGCCTTCTTCATGAGTCTCCTATTCTGAGATTTAGTGAAGTCTTGTGGAAACTCGCCCTCCAAAATGTAGCCAATAATGGGAGCCAATGACTCCAACCCTTGGTATCTCGGTTGCTTGACAACTGCTGCCACCATGATGACCTGCACTTCTTTCTCAACACATGTAACTGCTTGTTGTGCAAGTAAATCGGCGTAGTCATTTTGTTTCCTCGGAATATGACATAGTTGCACTTCTTCAAACTGATTAAACATCCTACGAATGGCATGAACTTTTGTCCTTAAGCTTTCATTCTTGCATGCCCAAATGCCTAAAATCTGTTTAACAATGAGAAGTGCATCTCCCTTTACCATGAGACGTTGTATACCTTGGCCAATGCACATCTTCAAACCATGAAGTAGTGTGTCATATTCTGCTTCATTGTTGCTAGTTGAACCTAGTAGATTGACCTTCTCTTTCATGACCACCTCTCCACTTGGGTTGAGCAACACTAGCCCTCCCCCTACTTTTCCTGTGACTCGTCGAAAAGCTCCATCAAAGAACAAGGTAAAAGCATTAGGAATACTTTTAGGTGGTGGCAATGGTAGGGTCTTTACTTCAGGCACCTTAATCTCCTTCTCATGTACCCTATAAGTAAGGATCCCTACCAATTGTGCACGCA
Organism: Adiantum capillus-veneris; assembly: GCF_014529385.1. NCBI lineage: Eukaryota > Viridiplantae > Streptophyta > Polypodiopsida > Polypodiales > Pteridaceae > Adiantum > Adiantum capillus-veneris. The sequence continues at coordinate 151,851,581 of NC_140932.1, read as the reverse complement.
CACTATCTTCTACTTTGAAAGAGTATTGAAACTCTTACAACTCCATAATCCACTTTGAGATCCTAGTACTAAGATTCATTTGAGATGACACCCAAGGGAACAAATTTTCTGTAGTGAGAATTACAAAAGGTTTTGGAAGCAGGTAGGATCTAAACTTTCTCACCGCAAACATGAGAGAAAGCATCATGAGTTCTGCTTCTGTGTAGTCTCTCTCCAAAGCATTCATGACCCTACTAGCAAAGTAGATGGGTCGCATCCTTGTACTGCGGGAATCTTGTTGTAGCAACACAGCACCAATTGTTTCCCTTCCAATACTAGAGCTAACAAAGAATGTGTACTCCCAACAAGGAGGCATGAGTGTTGGTAGCTCTGACAAAATGACTTTAATGTTACAAAAATACTCTTCAAGCTCATCAGACCATGAAAATTCTACTTGTTGTGTCAACTTTTGCAAAGGATGAAGCAACTCTGAGGCTAAGTGAATGAAGCGTGACATATAATTCACCTTCTGAATGAAAGAGATGACCTCCTTAAGACTCTTCGGTGATGGGATCTCAATAAGATCCTTTGCCTTTGAAGGATCCACCTCAATGCCTTTATAGGAAACCTTGTGACCGAGCAAGATCACTTCATCCTCACCTATGTGGCACTTGTTGGGGTTGAGTTGACCTCCCATGTCGTAGAGCTTCTTTAAACCTTCTTCTACCCTTTGTAGATGCAATGATTTTGAGCTATAAATGCAAAAATCATCAATAAAAACCCTAATGGACTTTCCAAAGAATGCTTGAAACACCATGTTCATGAAGCGTTGGAAAGTTGCAAGAGCATTTGTCAGTCCAAATGGCATGACTCTAAAAGCATAACAACCCCAAGGAGTGATGAAGGTTGTTTTCAACTGATCTTCCAATGCGATACCTATTTGAAAGTAGCCCGAGTAGCTATCACACACAGTGTACTTCTCATGACCAGCTACCTCATTTAGTATCTCATCTTGAAATGGGAGGGGAAAGTGATCTCTTTTTGTTGCCTCATTGAGTGGACGGTAATCCACACACACCCTCCACTTGCCGTTTTTCTTAGGAGTGACAACAACGGGAGAGACCCACTCTGAATTCTCCACTGGATAAATGAAACCTGCTGCTAGAAGCTTTCTTACCTCCTTGAGTAAAGCCTGCTTCTTGATGACTCCTAGCCTTCGTAGCTTCTGAGCCTTAGGTGTGGCCTCTGGCTTCAACTCAATTTTGTGTTGAACAACATCTACTCCACGCACATCGGTGTAGTCTTTAGAAAAAAGCCTAGGAAATTTCCTTAGCACACATTTGAACTCCTCTCTTTCATCCTTTGTAAGTGTTGTAGATAGCATACCTTCTAGCATTCTTTCATCTTCCACTTTTTGGTTCTCTTGGGAACCTACCTCCTCCAAACCTTGACAAGAGGTCTCTTGGTTGGTTGGCTTAAACCTTACCCCCATGACTTCGATGGAAGACTCCTCTTCAGTAATGCTGCTGCTACTTTCTTCTTCTGAAGTGTTATCGGTCCAATCTTCTTCCGTCTCACTTTGAGATGATTCTTCATGGAGCTCCTCTTGGCGTTCCTCCTTCATGTCAAAGACAACCTTCTTATGATTGTCATTCCTGCAAATTAATTTTCCACTCTCCCAATCCTGCAAAGCTCGTATTTTCATTAGCCATGGTCTTCCTAGGATAAATGGATAACCACTTCCCTTGGTCGACATAACATAAAAATCCACCGCCTTCTTAATGCCAAAGGCCTCCACAAAGACATTTTTACAAATGCCTACACACCTAGCCTTGCTATTGTTTGCCATCTTGACTTTGATTTCAGATGTCTCATGGATGTGCATGCCTAGTCTTTGCATGAGTCCTTCTGTCATGATGCAAATTTGTGCACCCCCATCCACTAGACCTTTCCTAACCAATCTCCCTTTTATGTAACAATCTAGCACAGGTGTAATGTCCTCATTCATTTCATCTTGTGCAATTTTTACAACAGGCACACTCTCTTTTACCTTTCTCCTAGTGCTAACTGCCCTTGTTAAATCCCTCCTATCTTGTGGACATAATGCAAGAAATTGAGGCCATGAGATATCAGGGCCCTTACCTCTCATGTCTTCCAACAGGTTGTATGGAGCCATACCATGTCCAAGAGGGAAGTCTTGGAGGTTGATACGACGTCGAGTCCTCTTAGCTTTCTTGGTCTCCTTTGTCTTCTTTTCTCGTCCATGGTCACTTTGTGATGTAACCCCTTCTTTCTCCTTACCTTTCCCTCGGCCACGCTTAATGCCATTTGCTTCCATGTCAACCTCATTTGAGTTTTTCACCTCTACCACATGCACATTTGAATCTGGCAAAGGTGGAACTCCTTCTACTCCTTGTGGAGGTGGTCTTGCTCCATTTGGCCTTTGTAGAAGCCGTGGTTGCTGACTAGTTCCTTCTCCTGCATTCATCACTGGGTAATTCAAGTCAGGTCTCCCTAGCTCCCCACGGGTCCAAGGACAATTATACATTCCATGTCCAAACTCACCGCAATCCCAACATTGCAAGACTCTCCTAGGTCGTGAATCTCGCTCTTCAGACTTCTTTGCTTGTCCCTTTGGACCTACAACTTGTGCAATGTGAATTGACAGGCTGCTTAAGGATTCATTTAACTTCTCAATCACTTCCGCCGTTACCTCAGGAAGCTCCCTAGATGTTGATGTTTGTGACTTACCTTTGGGTTTCAGACCTTCTATTGGAACCTCTCCCCTTAAGTACTTGAGTTTTCTATATTTCTCAGCAGCCCTAGTTTCAGCTACATCAAAGGTAGCAGGTGCACCCGCCTCAACTTTTACCTTAAGGTAAAAAAAGAGTCCGGCTATGAACCTCTCCTTCTTTAGGAACTCTGCACCATCACCAGGGTTAGCAACATTTCTCACCCATACAGCCCAAAGACGTAGAAACTCTTGCTTGTACAAGTAGTAGTCATCTAAGTCTTTTTGCTTATGAGAAACAATGTCTTGCCATAGCTTTTGAGTGTTTTGGGGATCAAAGAAGTATTTCTTGAAACGATTCAACACTTATGTGTAATTCCCCTTAACTTCCTCAGGCAAAGAGTCAAACCAAGTGCTAGCATCTTTCCTAAGGACTACCTCAAACATTTCTACACGTTCCTGATCAGTTACTATCCTCTTGATACCTCAAGACATTTTGAAATTTGCCAAAAATAATTATGCATCCTCTCCATGCTCTCCAAAGAAAAGAGGATATCCAGACATTTGGCGTTGGCTCTCCATTGAATTGATTCCAAAGTGACGCACGCTTTTGTTTTTGTCAATAATATTTTCTAAATTGCAATCTATTCTACAACAAAATAAAAATATTCACATCAAATGACCTATGATAATCAATAAGAGGTAGGATGACAGGATTTGGTGACGCGAGAATTTCTCCTACTCTTTGGGCACCAAACATGAACACCATACGTTGTTGAAAATGGATTTTTCTACTAATTGTAATGTTTGCTCTAATGTGTGGAGTGAAATGGAAGGGGAAAACCTCTATTTCTGGGCCATTATCCATGGTCTATGCATGACCTAATTCTTAAAACAAAACAAAAATATAGACGTCCAAACTAAGGTTGTACCTAATAAGAGGCAAAATAAAAGGATTTACTGAAGCGTTTATTTCAGCCAACCTATGAGGGCCCAAAATTCTAAGAATTACTCGTTGAAATTGTAACTTAGTACTAAAAGTTATGTGCACATTTTGCCTTGCAATGGGAATAAAAGGATCATACAAATTCTCGTGATTCATGCAAGCTACTTGATTATGCTAAAGGTTGGGCCTACATAAAACATACACAAGCCATCCTAAGTGGGGGTACCAAAATTGAGGCGGTCCGGGGCGGGCAACAAGAAAGGCGACCTCTAAACACCCCTCAAGGCTCCCGTGCTGCTCAATTGGGGCTGGGGCAACCACAAGCACAACAAAACAACAAACCCACAGCCAAACCCAAACAAGATAGGGGCACCACCTAGTTATGGTATGCGAACTAGGACGCAAGAGAGATTTTGGTTCAACCAAGAAGATGCACCACACAACACACACAAGCAACCTCACACCAAGACACACACAAAATGGACCAGAGAGAGCTAGAGCGAAGGGAAGAGAGAGAGAAAAGGATCTTGTGTAATACCTTATTTGTGACTTGCAAATGGAGATGGTTCGTTATGATGCTATCGTAGAACTTGTACAAAAAATCACTCTATGCTTAGTGATTGCTAAACCTTGCCAAAACACACACACACTGTCTTAGGGTGTGGGAGACCTCTCGCCACAATACCCTCTTACAATGGACACAAAATTGGCAATGAAAAACACACTAAAACACTTTCTAAAATCAAGATCAACCGATAGAAACTTAAAATACACAAGTCACCTTGAATTCATCAAACCGTATTGCACTAATGGAAGGACGAAGATTTGATCGTCGAATCACGCCTTTGATGCACCAAACCTCAATTTATTGATGATGAAGGAGCATATACAATAGCGGTTTTGAGATCTGTGGAACTCACGCTCTCTCACTTGCAATGTGTAGCTCGAAGGCTTCTCTCACACCAAGAGTGAAGCTCCTTGTTAAGTATGGAGCCTGATTTACCCTTGTAATTTTCTGTGGTAAAAGCGCACATTTGTAAGGCCCCCATTATGAGGAGAAGCCATCGTGCTTGAAGGAAAATCACTCACCGGAAACCAAAATTTTCACGGACAAGAATCAGGGGCAACTTTTTTTTTTCTCCGGAATATTCTTTTTCGCCGGAATATTATGGTCGGACGGCGGCCGGAAAGTGGTCGGAAAACAACCAGTCGGTTGGCCGGTGGCCGGTAGTCAATGGCCGATGGCCGGTGGTCGGAAGTCAATGGCCGGTGGCCGGTGGTCGGAAGTCAATGGCCGGTGGCAAGTGGCCGAATTCAATGGCCGGTGGCCGAATTCAAAAGCGGACTTGTCTTCTCAAGGGCGGCCACACATGGGCGGATTGGAGGGTCCGATTTGGACTTATTCGCACAAGGGCGGCTACACATGGCTGCCTCTCATAAGAGATGGCATCCCTTTTGGCCTATAAAAGGAGGCCATTTCTACACACATTTCATAGTGTGAAGTTGATGCAACAAGGTGAGTGTGAGGTGGTGAGAGTGAAGCAAGGCGGGAGCTCCATTAAGGGTACAATCCCTTTGTAAACTACTTCTTGTTTTGAAGTACTAAAGCCATTGAGTGGCTGCTTTCCCGTGGACGTAGCCCACATTGGGTGAACCACGTATATCATGTGTACTCTCTCTCTCTCTCTATTCTATAATCTCGTGTATATAAATCTGTCTCTCTCCTTTAAGTAATCTACTAAATTATCTATTTAGCTACGTCTTATTTCCTAACAACTAGTATCAGAGCAAGGTTTACTCGTAGCTAAATTATCTCAAGGAAAGGATTCCTTGAATTGAGTGGGAGTTACGGCGGAGGAAGGGAAGCTCAAGATTGAGAAGTTCAACGGCAAAAACTACCAACATTGGAAGATGCAGATTGAAGACTATCTCTACCAGAAGGACCTCTATTTGCCACTAGGCGGTCTTGCGAAGAAGCCCGCAACAATGGCAGATGAAGCATGGATTGTCCTTGATCGAAAGGCACTGGGAACAATCCGGTTAATCTTGGCGTCAACGGTGGCCTTCAATGTTTCGGAGATGAAGACCACGGAGGACTTGATGAAGTCACTTGACGACTTCTACAAGAAACCATCGGCATCCAATAAGGTATTTCTTATGAAGCGCTTGTTCAATCTAAAGATGGCAGAGAATGGTTCAGTTGCAGAACACCTAAATGAATTTAACACAAACATAAGTCAACTTCGATCAGTGAAAATCAATGTGGATGACGAAGTACGAGCTCTCCTTATACTATCATCTCTACCGGATAGTTGGGACAGCCTTGTGGTGGCTGTATGTAATTCTATCTCTTGCACAAATACTCTTAAGTTTGATGATATTGAGGGTGTTCTCCTAAGCGAGGAAATGCGAAGGAGAAGCACAGGAGAATCATCAAGTGCTGCACTATCAGTGGAAACAAGAGGAAGGCCTAAGGAGAGGTTCAAAAACCAAAAGGGTCGTGATCGCTCAAGGCGGAGCAAGTCACGCACAAAGTCAGTTCTTGTATGTTGGAACTGCAGCAAGAAGGGCCACGTCAAGAAGGATTGCTGGTCCAAGAAGAAGAAGGAGACAGAGTCTCAACACAACAAGCCAACATCGGAGGCCAATGTGGCAGGTAAAGTAGAGCAAGATGCTCTAATTCTCTCATTAGACAATGTGTCTAATTCCAGGATAGTATATTCCGGGGCTTCATTCCATGCAACACCACACAAGCAACATTTCCAAGACTACACCAAAGGTAATTTTGGGTATGTATACTTGGGAGATGATGAAGCTTGTGAGATTGCCGACAAAGGTACAGTTTCTGTCAAAACTGCTAACGGAAATGAATGGAAGCTTAAAGATGTTAGGCATGTTCCTTCTCTTCGCAAAAATTTGATCTCTACAGGACAATTGGACGATGAAGGTCACAACATTTCATTCGAAAACAAACGGTGGAAGATCTCAAAGGGATCTTTGGTGGTTGCCAAGGGTGAAAAAGTCGGTACACTTTACTTGTGTACAGTTAGCACGCAACCTTCAGCTTGTGCAGCAACTACAGAAGTTGACAGTGCGGTGTGGCACTACCGACTTGGGCATATGAGTGCCAAAGGAATGCAAATCCTTCAAACAAAGAAGCTTCTACCAGGTTTGAAAGAAGTGGACTTAGAGTTCTGTGAAGATTGTGTTTATGTTAAACAAAAGAGGGTAAAATTTCAAAAATCAGGAAATGAAAGAAAAAATAAAAAACTTGAGCTGGTTCATTGTGATGTTTGGGGTCCTGCAAGTACACCATCACTTGGTGGCTCATTGTACTATGTAACATTCATAGACGATGCAACTAGAAAAACATGGGTTTATGTCATGAAGAATAAATCCGATGTATTTTCCATATTTCAAAGGTGGAAAGCCTTTATGGAGAATGAAACAGGTACCAAGGTTAAATGCCTCAGATCCGACAATGGAGGCGAATATTGCAGCCAAGCTTTTGAAAGCTTTTGTGCTAGCAATGGCATTCGGAGGCAAAGGACAACCCCAAGGACACCTCAACAAAATGGGATTTCGGAAACGATGAACAGGAAAATCATGGAACGAGCACGAAGCATGCGGCTACATGCAGGCCTACCGCTTGAGCTTTGGGCAGAAGCTGTAAGTACGTCTGTGTACTTAATCAATCGGTCACCCTCAACGGCATTGGATGGGGGAGTTCCAGAAGAGGCATGGATAGGTAAACCGGTGAATTATGCATTTCTCAAAGTGTTTGGGTGTGAGTCTTTCATGCACATAGATATAAGCCTAAGATCAAAGTTAGATGAAAAGTCCAAAAAGTGTTTCTTCATTGGCTATGGAGAAGGAGACTTTGGGTATCGCCTATGGAATCCTGAAGATGGTAAAATCTTAAGGAGTAGGGATGTAATTTTTAACGAACAAAATATGTACAAAGATTACTTGGAAAGAAAACAAACAAAAGAAACAGGTGATGAGTACATGGAGCTTGAGGACGGTGAAGACTCAAGGACTGCAAACGGTGACAATGTGCAACAACGTCAACCAAATGAGGAGCCTCAACCTATTCCCCGAAGATCTACAAGAGCAAGTAGACCTCCAGAAAGGTTTGTTCCTTCCTTCAACCATCTCTTGATCTCAGATTCTGGAGAGCCGGAATCCTATGAAGAAGCTATGCAACATGAATCCAAAGAAGAATGGACGAAGAGCATGCAAGTGGAGATGGACTCACTACATCGCAACCAAACATGGGACTTGGTTGAGTTGCCTAAAGGTAAGCGGGCACTTCAAAACAAATGGGTGTACAAGCTAAAGGAAGAAGAAGGTGGGAACAAAAGGTACAAGTCTAGGCTTGTGGTAAAAGGTTTTTCTCAAAAGAAAGGTATTGACTTCAATGAAATATTTTCTCCTGTTGTAAAAATGAACTCAATTAGGCTTGTCTTAAGCCTTGTGGCTGCTCATGATCTAAATCTCGAGCAAATGGATGTAAATACGGCATTCCCTCACGGTGACTTAGAGGAGGAAATCTACATGCTTCAACCAAAGGGGTATGAAGTAAAAGGTAAGGAGAAAATGGTTTGCAGATTAAAGAAGAGCTTGTATGGTTTAAAGCAAGCATCAAGACAATGGTACTTGAAGTTTGATCGATGGATGTTGGATCATGGATTCACAAGATGCAACTAGGATCACTGCGTCTACACGGAGAATTTGGGAGATGGGAAATTCATCATCCTAATGTTGTATGTTGATGACATGTTGATTGCAAGTGCTAACATGCAGGACATCAAGACCTAAAAGAGGAGCTGTCCAAATCTTTTTCAATGAAAGATTTAGGTGCTGCAAAGAGGATACTTGGTATGAAAATATCAAGGGACAGGACGAAGAAGACAATAAAGCTATCTCAAGAAGATTACATCAAGAAGGTACTAGAAAGGTTTGCAATGCAAAATGCAAAACCAGTTTCTACACCTTTGGCTGGTCATTTTAAACTAACGAAGGATATGTGTCCAAAGACACAAGAGGAGATAGCCTATATGTCTAAAGTTCCATATGCTACAGCGGTAGGTTCTCTAATGTATGATATGGTCTGGACAAGGCCAGACATTGCACATGCAGTGGGAGTTGTGAGTAGGTTCATGGACAACCCAGGTAAAGAGCATTGACAAGCTGTGAAGTGGATACTTAGGTATCTAAAAGGGACAACAACAAATGCTTTGTATTTTGGAGGAACGGATATTTTTCTAGAAGGGCGTGCTGATGCAGATATGGCAGGTGACAAAGATACTCGAAGGAGCACTACTCGCTATGTGTTCACAGTTGGAGGCACAACAGTAAGCTGGGCTTCAAAGCTGTAGAAAGTGGTTTCACTTTCTACCACGGAAGCAGAGTATGTAGCAATGACGGAGGCAAGCAAAGAAATTTTGTGGCTTCACAGATTCTTAAAAGAGCTTGGATTCAAACAAGACAATTGTGTCTTGTACAGTGATAGCCAAAGCGCTATCCATCTTGCGAAGAACTCAGCCTCTCATTCAAGGACAAAGCACATTGAGGTGAGATATCACTTCATACGCACTCTTTTGGAAGAGGGACAACTAAAGCTAGGAAAGGTGCATACAAGTGAAAATCCTGCAGACATGTTTACAAAGGTGGTCAACAAGGAGAAGTTGAGCTTTTGCTCATCTTCAATCGGCATTCAAGGATAAGAAGCCAGAATGGAAAGTAGTCACAGGTTTGGTTTGGAGATCAGTCTCCAAGTGGGAGATTGTTAAGTATGGAGCCTGATTTACCTTGTAATTTTCTGTGGTAAAAGCGCACATTTGTAAGGCCCCCATTATGAGGAGAAGCCATCGTGCGTGAAGAAAAATCACTCACCGGAAACCAAAAGTTTCACGGACAAGAATTAGGGGCAACTTTAAAGGCCTCGGGGACGGAGGCCCTTGAGACTTTTTTTTTCTCCGGAATATTCTTTTTCACCGAAATATTATGGCCGGATGGCGGCCGAAAAGTGGTCGGAAAACAACCGGTCGGTTGGCCGGTGGCCGGCGGTGGCCGGTAGTCAATGGCCGATGGCCGGTGGTCGGAAGTTAATAGCCGGTGGCTGGTGGTCGGATGTCAATGGCCGGTGGCCGGTGGCCGAATTCAAAAGCGGACTTGTCTTCTCAAGGGCGGCCACACATGGGCGGATTGGAGGGTCCGATTTGGACTTATTCGCACAAGGGCGGCTACACATGGTTGTCTCTCATAAGAGAGGGCAGCCCTTTTGGCCTATAAAAGGAGGCCATTTCTACACACATTTCTTAGTGTGAAGTTGATGCAACAAGGTGAGTGTGAGGTGGTGAGAGTGAAGCAAGGCGGGAGCTCCATTAAGGGTATAATCCCTTTGTAAACTACTTCTTGTTTTGAAGTACTAAAGCCATTGAGTGGCTGCTTTCCCGTGGACATAGCCCACATTGGGTGAACCACGTATATCGTGTGTACTCTCTCTCTCTCTCTCTACTCTATAATCTCGTGTATATAAATCTGTCTCTTTCCATTAAGTAATCTACTAAATTATCTATTTAGCTACGTCTTATTTCCTAACACTCACAAGTGGTTGCTACACCTAAGTCTCTCCTCATGCATAGAGTGTTGGGATGCTATGTGAGATGTTGGAGGTTGTTTTAAAAGAAGGAGAGGGGCCTATTTATAGGTTGAAGACCCCTCATTAAGATTATTAGAAATCCTAAATTTACAAGCTAACAAATCAGGATTATGATTTTTTTGAATATCAAAACATTGCGGGCCTTCTTTGTCTGCTTGAGTCATGGGTGTGGGCTCAAAAGAGACCATTATTGATGGTAGATAAGGTGAAAGTAAGTAAGTAAGGAGAGAGAGAGAGAGAGAGAGAGAGAGAGAGAGAGAGAGAGAGAGAGAGAGAGAGAGAGAGAGTTACTATACACATGTCTTGAGGTGAGGTGTCTTTTATGGTTAGGTCAATGGATATTTTGTATTAGTATGGTAGTGGTTAGTGTTAGTAATCACTAGAAATTTAATGATATATTTACAATGGGTAGAATGGGGGGAATGGTTGAAGTAAGATTGTTGAATGAAGTGAGAAAATCCTTGTGATGGTGAAGCTTGAAGAAGTTTTGGACTTACTTGTGTAGGTTCTCAAAATGACTATCGATCTTCTTCTTCGTCTTCCCTTCTTTACGCCACCGCCGCCAAGGTTGATTATCGTGATGAAAATGGTAATTCCGTTGATGAGATCTCTTGATTTGCAGAGGTTAAGCATGGTACACATGCTGAATGTATGTATATATATAAGGAGTAAGATGGAATTGTACTTTGGAGATAATAGAGAGAGGCATAGAGATGGTGTATGTACATGGAGAGCTCATATGAGAGCTATGGGAGTAAGTGGGGAGGTTAATGGTGAAGAAGGTGAGAGAAACCATTGAAGGTGCACGTTTGAGTGAGGGATTGAGAGGAATGTGTGTGTGTGTGTGTGTAGAAGTGTGGAAAGAGGTGAGAGAAGACTATGGGCTACTTGTGAGAAAAGTGGACAGACTGGGGTCCACTCAAAAAATCATAGCTCATCGGTGGTTACTCCAAAAATCATGAAAAAATTTGAGGTGATTATTCAAAGTGTGGGCTACATTTTCTTTTTTGATCACAGCTCAAAATTCAGAGTGGAGATAGGTGCCAAAATTCTCACCAAAAAGCCTTTTTTTATGCCTGCAAAAGTCTTTTAGTGGCCCCCTCCTTTGTTGAATTTGTACAATGCATCCAAGAGTGAGCCCCTCCTTTGTCATATCATAATACAAAGCATCCAAGTTGCCCTTGAACCATGCATGGAGGAGTATTATTGGTGAATAAAGAAATATATACATGGTGGGACTAGTGTATGAACTATTCATGGACTTTAGCTCAATGAGCACATGGTGTTAGAATAATGAGTAAAAATAATAATAAAAATATGGAGGATTTATGGATATGGAAAGATATTGGAATCATATGATATGGTCCCTCTTTGTATTATTTTGGGTGAAAGAGAAAAAGGTATGCAAGTAAATAATATAATAAATGTGACCAATGAGTAGAAATCAATTTTTTGTTTTCACGAGGGTGAGGGTGAAAATGTGGGAGTGATTTGTATAAAGGAAAAATTTGAGGTTAGAGTATGTACATATTGGCAAAAAATATACTTATGGTGCAAGAGGATGAAAGAAGGTAAATTTAATAAAACACACACCTAGGTATAAATATTTAAATAAATATCAAAATAATTATAAAAATCCCTATATTTAGGCCACATATGAAATATTTACACACAAATGGGCCATAATATTTATTTATTTTTTATTTATTTTATTTTTTTACTCAACTAGCCCAATGACTAGCTAATTTAGGGTTTTAAAGAAAATATGGAAAATGTCCCCTAACTCACACACGCCTATTTACAGTGAAGTGGTAGGGATAGCCATAGGGTTTGGGTGATTTTGGTAGGGTGATGTAGCTCACTATGGCAATTATGGAGAGCCGAAAAACGGCTATCAATAGAACCAGGCGGTTGAGAGTTGACATACTCGGCCATCTCGTCAAGTAATCCCACACAGAATTGTTGCTTTTGCTGAGCAAAGTCTATCTTTTGAAAGACAGTAGCCTTGAGATGTAAATCCCAAAACTTGTCCACATATTTGTGGATATACTCATGAGAGAGAGGCCTCAAACTCCGCCATTCGGTGAGCACTTTTTCCTTTGCATCACTTGAAAGGAATTGCTTCATGATGGAAACTCGTAGAGTTTTCCATGTCTTTGGGGCTTTGCCGTTTCCACAAAGGCTAGCCCACCATGGAAGAGCCGATTTTTGAAAGTGCATAGCTACATGGTGTAGCTTGGAGGACTTTGTGAAGCCCTCGTCTCCAAAGGCCGCATCAAATTGCTAGATGAAGGCCAATACTTTGTCGGTAGCACCAAAGGTGCCATCATAGGTGAGAAAAGAGATACTCTTTCCTCCCTCTTTGAAATTCTTTAGCTTTTGTGACCTTCGCCATGCAGGGTAAGATTTGCAATGTCCTTTCCTCTTGTATTCTCTAGGAGAATAGCCATAGCTTTCATCGGTAGAGGGGGAAGGTGAAGAAGAAGGAGAAGAGGTTGACCTCTTTCTTGACCTTTTCTTCCTTGGCTTCCTCTCTTCCCTTTTGGAGTGACGAGGAGAAAGACTATGGGTTAACCATGTAGGCTCTCACTTCTCACAAGCTTGGAGAAGGAGGTGGAGTTCCTCAACTTTCACCAAGTGAGAATGATCCACAAAATGAGTGTGCATGTGGTGTTTATCGCCCTAGTAGCCCCCTTGCTTGCTTGGACTGAGGTTTCGACTTTTCCACATGCTTCAAGCTCATTGGACCCCTCTCCCCCTAGCCAATCACATGCAGCATGCAGTCAAGTACATGGGTAGTCTTTTGACAATTGTACTCCTTACCCCTTAGAGAGAGAGAGAGAGAGCTTGAAAATATCTAGATATTTGTTGGATGGAAGTAGAAGCTCATTGGACTCCTCTTGAGCCCAACCAATAGCATTCAAGCACACCATGTGGTTAAGCTTAGGGAGAGTCTGAAATGTGTCCCATGTGCCCTTTTGAGAAAAGGGGTTGCCTTTGGGTGAGTAGAAGGTTAGGTCAAAGATTCCCCTAACTTTGGGACTTTCATGCATAGGAAGCTTCTCAAGCACCTTCCTCATTAAGTTTGTAGGGTCTCTTTTTGACTCAAGCACCTTACCCCCCATGCATGGGAAGCTTCTCAAGCACCTTCTTCATTAAGTATAACAAGTACTTTAAGTACCTTAGTCATCAAGCATGACAAACACCTTAGGTGGAATTCCCACCTCAATCTCATCCCTAGATTGCCTAAGGACAAAGGCAAGTTTAGGTCAGGTTCCCACCTGAAGGTCAGCCCTAGCTTGCCTAAGGACAAAGGCATGTTTAGGATGGGGTCCCACTTGAAGGTCAGCCCTAGCTTGCCTAAGGTCAAAGGACTTTTAACACTAACCATTGGAGGTCTTTAATGAAGCTTACCCTAAGTTCTTTTAAGCTCCATTAGTTAACCTTGCTCTTTCACAGACCATCTCTCATTTGGGCCCCTTTACCATGGGCCCCATGTTGAGATAGATCCGTAAGCACATGTCTATATTCTAACCCTTGTTCCCATTTATTATCCCACATTAAATGATCAATTTAATATGAGAAAATAATTTGGATTGGTTAGATATTATATTTGGGTGGTGCCTCTAAAGATGTTCTTGCGGATGTTGAAATGTCTGTTGGCAATGAAGAAATGGAGTATGTGTTTACGCAAGTAAATGAGCAATGTTCTCCTCAGGACTCCTCTTCATGGGCATGCTTCAACGTCAGTAGCGGGTCCTAGCACAACTAAATCTTGCAGAGTATCATCCAGTGGATAGACAACAATGGTTGCTTGAGTTGCACTTAAACTGGCCACAAGATTTTGAGGTGTGCAGTTTACCATTCAATGCTATGTGCAACCCAATATTTCAAGATGCTTTGATTAGCACAAACAAAAAAGGTTCTATGCTTCTTGACTACAATAAGATGCACATTGAGTATGTAGATAAAGTGAAAGACAATACTAAAGCTATCTTCAAACGCACGGTGGTAGACTTTTATAATGCATATAGTTGCACCATAGTGCTAGATAGATGTACTCACTGTCAGAAGAAGTCATTAATCAATCTAATGCTTATCAACCCTAGAGAGTCCATGTTCGTAGAAGCTATTGATACCTCATTGAAAGAGAATATGAGCGACTATCTAGCAAGGGTGTACAAACATGCAATAGCAAGGGCAGGTGGGCAAAAGCATGTGACTGCTATCATCATAAAAAATGCATCTAGATTCCAACTATAAGACTGCAAGAAAGGCTATCCAAGCTAAGTATCCAGAGATTACTTGGGCTCCATGTGTAGTGAATAATCTCAATTTGCTACTAAAAGACATTAGTAAAATGGCTTGCATGAAGAAAACTCTATTGGATGCAAAGCATGTGGTAAAATTAGCAAAGAGCCTCAATGTTTGTATGCTCTTGTTTGAACAAAGTCGTCCAATAAAACTCTATAGCTATTTTGTGCGACAAGGTTTTCTATCGCATAATATGTTCTTGCCACCTTGAAAGAAGTAAAACCTTCATTGATTAAAACTGTAGCCAATAGACAATGGGATGCATGGCTCAACAAGTATCCCAACTATCAGGATGCAGCTACTCAATGTGCATAGTTTGTCAACTTGCTTGTTTTTGGCAGTATGTAGAGAGGATTGTGACTTTGGTGAAGCCGTTTTTAGATCTTTTGTGTGTTGTTGATAAAGACTCTTTTATATTTAGCGGGATTTACGAGTATATGCAGAGGAATTATGCAAGATTATAGAGCATGTTGGATTTGGTGCAAAAAAGGACAAAGCTTCCATAATCACATCTGTCAACAAGCGATGGGTGCAGATGCATACACCATTGCATGGTGTGGCATTTTTATTGGATCATAAATTCCAAATGAATCAACTATATGCCAACGAAGAAGTATGAACGACTTCAAAATAGTGGGCTCCCAACTCTTGGGGCATCAGGATGGAAAAATAGCTTTTCATCAACATATTAATTATGCTAATAGATCTAGTATTTTTTAGGATTCATGGCATATGAATGCCATTGCCAAAACAAGTGCACCTGTATGGTGGAAAGAGTATGGTGGAGTTTCAACAAATTGCAATCAGGGTTTCATTAGTTGCTGCATCAAGTAGAAGCTACGCAAGAAATTGGTCGGATTCAGCTTTGTGCATACCAAAAACCAAAACCCGCTTCATCCTAAATGGGTTGCTGATTTGGTGTATGTTTTTTTACAATATGAGACTTATCCGTAAGCCTCAAAACCATTGCACCAAGAGTAGTGCAAAAGCATTATGGTGTCTTCCAAATGCATGAAGCTATTGCTACAAAATTTGACGACGATGATGATATGGAATGGGAGATAGCCTCAGAATGCTCACGTATTGATGAAGTAGACAATATGGTTGGTGTGTTTGAAGTTGACGATGATTTGTAATCACCACACCTTTGTAAATTTTGCTCATTTTTGTAAAAATGCACTTTGGAATACAATGTTGTGCTACTTGATGTTCACATCTCTCTCTCTCTCTCTCTC
This sequence comes from Adiantum capillus-veneris, assembly GCF_014529385.1. Lineage (NCBI taxonomy): Eukaryota > Viridiplantae > Streptophyta > Polypodiopsida > Polypodiales > Pteridaceae > Adiantum > Adiantum capillus-veneris. The sequence goes on along the minus strand of NC_140932.1, from coordinate 151,835,709 downwards.
TCTCTCTCTCTCTCTCCCCCCCCCCCCCACCCAAGTTTAACAAAAAGTTTTTCAATTATAGTTTGATTTAACACAATGTGTTTTTGAGAATACAGATAGGAGGAGGTGAAAAGGCAAAATGTAGTTCTGAGATTACAAAAAAAATGATATAACACATTGGCTTTTTGAGAAAATATATAGGATGAGGTGAGGGGGTAAAATGTAGTTCTAAGTTCAAAGACTTAAGTTATTGACTGTGCGAGTTTTTCTAGTAGGTCATCTATGTGAAGCTCAAAACTTTAAGCTCAGAGATTGGTTTATAGGTACTTGTTGCGAAGTACCACCCTCGTCTGGAAAGGGTCCATACAAGGAGTCATATTGTTGAAGATTTGACTCTTTTTTGTTAAGCCTTTCTTGGGCTTGTGCTAGATCTATCTCAAGCTCAAGGATTGGGCTATGCATCATGTCTGGCATCTCTCCTTAGCTTGCAAAGTCTTGTCCTTGGTGGTTGGCTGATTCAATCAGTGTCTCTGACTCTTTGAGAAGTAGAACTATATGATGCTTGCATGGAGACATTGGTTATTTGCATTGTGTGGTGCCACTTTCTCTACAATGCGGTCATGGCCAACACCAATAGTCCTTGGGCGATCTAACCAATCTGCACATCTCTCTAGGATGTTGTAGATGTAGCATTTCTCTATGAAGTAGATTTCCATTTGGTTGTTGTTTGGCATACACCTCTTTCGTCATATGAATCTTCGTAGCAATACTTGTGCTAGCCCTTTGTGCTACAAATCTAACAGCTTCACTCGAGATGTATCTTTTGCATCGTCTCGCTGATTCAAAATAATTGTTGTCCTAAAAAGTAATTTGGGCAAAGATTCCTGCACTCCATGAGGCTTAGTGGCTTGCCCTGCAACCAAGATTCATCGTCTTCATGCTGGCAATAAATGAGAGGTTCTTCTCTAACACCATTTTAGATGAAATGGGAAAATCCCACAACTTTGGGACTAATTTCAACGCCTATGGATTCCTATTTCCCATTAAATTTGGAAAAAATTCATTTAATTTGGGAATGTGACAAAGAGATAGATTCTCAAGAAAATGGTGGTGTTGAGAAACACCTTTTAAAATTTTTATTTTTATGTGGGTGTTTCAAAACACTTCATAAAAGAGATATATTCTCAAGAAAATGGTGGTGTTGAGAAACACCTTTTAAAATTTTTACTTTTATGTGGGTGTTTCAAAACACTTCATAAAAGAGATAGATTCCCAAGAAAATGGTGGTGTTGAGAAACACCTTTTAGAATTTTTATTTTTATGTGGGTGTTTAAAAATACATCATAAAATCATACATTAGCTGGGGAAATAAAACAATGAGCAATATATGAAATGCTATTCAATTTCTCCTATTAAGCTAGCCTGTGCCTTCTCCATGACATTTGATGGGATCTTGATTGTTTCCGCAATTCTTCCACCCCTTGGAGTCCATGACCATACAATTGTATCAACACACTCCCAGCGCTTTGGGTCAGCAACATTGCAGCACCAACTCTTTTTCCAACAATCCTCATACTGTTCTTGGATTGTGGGATTTCGTTTTCGATGTTTTGGTGCCCAATACTGAATCAGAACTTTCTTGTAGTTAGGAGATGATTTGTCTACATCAACGTTTGACTCTGCCACTCCTAGCCATATCGATATTCAGGATCTGCGGGTCTTACAAGAACAAGATCCCCTTTTCTTACATCAATTTGAGGCCTAAAGGCCTCTTGTGGCCTTGCACTTTGGGGACCAACATAGTGATCATTCAATTCTTCATATCCTTGAAACTCATCTCTGTCTTCCTCTATCTCTTGCATTCTATGACTCCCTATAGTCTTTGGCCAAAATGTTGTATATTCACCAATGTGTTTATTGGTTGGTTGTTCAAGATCATTGATTATGTTTTGCCAATAAGTGATAACAGGCTCCATGTATTTTGTGGAGTCATGGTCCTTTCCCTTTAATAGAGAACATCTTTTCCAAAATTCAAGATATGACTTAATCCCTTGAATAACAATCGGACTATCTCTCACATAGTCTGCTATAGGTACCACATCTGGACAGCCTATTGGTAATTTTGGTTTTCCCTGGTCATCTTTTTTCCACAACTCAATTCCCAACTCTTTTGGCATCCAATCGGGTGATTTGGGATGAATTTTGTACTGCATTACTAGGACTTCACCTTACATATAGAAACGAAATTGAAGTGGCTTAGAGTGTCTGACTAGAGCATCTTGTCCATCACACATGTACCCTTGCACAAAGGATTTAAAGTCGGGAACTTGTGTCATCAAAAATGGTGCTGGAGCTGAGCTTTCACATTTTTGAAAATGTTCCATTAGATGTGGAAAAGTGAATGTCATTCCTGTTCGCAATCTTTCTGAGAACCTACTAAACATTGCATCTATGTCCTCATGTGTATAACCCACCATTAAGAATCCCAAATGCACGGTTTTGAAAACTCCTTTTGCTACTAACAAGGATAAGTATGCAAACAAATATCTATTTTTATTCTCTCCTGCACAATTATCTAGCTGTAGCAAAAGATTCTCAGGCAATTTTTGAAATACAGGAGTGGATATGGTATCCACAACACATTGAGAGGAAGTTGATTGTATGTGTACAATATCTTCATTACATCCCTGGATAGCCAACGGTGGTGTCATTGTTGATGCATTCCTCTCACGCTCTTGCTTCATTTTGTTTTGGAGGTCTAGAGCTCTCCTTGAGTTCAATGCATTGGATAACGTTACATTGCTGCGTGGCATACCGTCATGGCATAAATCTCTTTGTCCATGGTTTTCTGTTCTTTCCAGATTCTGTAAGCATAATGCAAGGGAACCAATTGTAGCATTGGGATCTGAAGGCCATAGACCATTAAGTGAGAAGTGACCATACATTCCATGACCATGTTCATGTGTTATCATACCTGTTAATGATACTTGCAATTGATATGCATTCGCATAATCTTTTGAGTTCACACGCAACCTAGGTATTGCTGTCTTTTTTTGATCCATTTTATCATGTATAATGCATAAATACTTATCCTTTTTCAACTAGGAGAACTTACGCCAGGTGTAGTACACATTCCTACAACTTTGTTGTTGCAACATGTGAATTCTACGTTCATCCTTCAAACGTGCAATCATCTCGTCATCCTTTGTTGACTCTAGTTGAGACTTTATCCGACTACACACAACACATTTGGAGAACTCACTTGTTTTTGACAATGTCACATTAGCAAACTCTGTATTCCAAATCCTATTGAATGTCGTGCTAGACATTGGCTTGAGACTCATACTGTCAAGTGTTTTATTGACATCATGTAAAATGTCTACTTGCTTGTACGTGTTTGGTATTGCAAGGAAAGTTTCCCTAGTACCATCTTCCATGGTTCTACTCTTATGTGGCATTCTCTCCGAGTCTTCATCAACAAAAGAGCGCATCAATGCCCTTCCCATTTCTGTATGGTCTCTTCCTTTTCTCATGACACCATCATTACCATGCACTTAGTGTCTAACCCCATTCTCAAAATGTTCACGGTAACGATAAAATGAAGTTTTTGGAATTCCATGAATTTCGTACCAAGCTCTACTGCAAACCTCACTGCCATTAACAGAAAACACATAGCATGTCTTGTAGTTGTTTTGTTCTCACACCATGCAGTCAAGATTGTATCATACACATAGTTTGTTCTATTTTGCAAACTCTGTCCCCAAAATTCATTGCGCATAGCCATGAACTTATCTCGATTGGCATATTGACAACACCTTTTGGAACAACAATCTATGGTTGAAACAAGATGGACAGATGCTAGAGATGCTTGATTGGATCTCTTAGAAGCTTTCACTGACATTTTTGGCTTTCTATTTACATAGCAATATTTCCGCTTTTTTTAAATAGGCTCTACCAAATAAGCTGATTCAATGCATGTGTCTTGTAACACATGCATGGCATGTAGATCCTCATAGCATAACAATTCTTTTCCATCCATAGTTGTCACTCTCTTGATAGGCCAACAAACTAGATTAATGCTGCATATACTAGCTTCTGCAAAAATAGTAGCCTCATCTGCATAGAATGTTTCGATACCAATACCAATGTTATCTTCACCTAGCTCACCGAAGTTTGCAGAGTCAAACGGACACACGTACATGACAACCCCTTCGGCTACTACATGTATTTTGCTTTCATCCCAAAGTTGAACCCTCTTATCCTTCCAAACCTCTCTGTAGCTCATTCCATTACATTGAGCATCCAATGCTCCTTTTGCTTTGTCAGCCTCATGCATAGAAGCCCCTTTGCACTACATCTCATTTATATGCTGCAACAACCCACTACTCCATTTCACAATACTATGAAAAGTATCTCCCACTGTCAATGCATCCATTGTTGGAAAAGGGATGAGTGCTTTCTTTTCAAAACACAAATCAACTGACACCGATACATTGCCTTCCCCAATAAGCATGCCAGAACAATATGCACTTGGATTTATTTCAAATACAGTCCCAATGGCAACCTTTTGTGTCGCTACAAACATGCACACTCTATCACCATGATTGAATTTAGCCATACCTGCAAGATTGCAAGAATAATTGTTAAACAAACTGCTTGCAGATTATATTGATTTACGTAGCATAAAGCATAACAAGTATGTATGTGGGTGTTTCATGAGAAGCACCCTGTGGCCTGAAGGTCATAGGGTTCCCTCTATGCTACTAAGAATCTCTTTGTGCTCTATGCTCTATTGTCTATGCTCTATGATCTATATTGACTTCCTATGGCCCCTAGACCACAAGGCGTCCTCATTGTTTCCAAAAATCCCTCATTGTTTTGCTATGGCCCCAGGGCCATAGCTCTCTATGCTAGTATAAAGCATATTTTCTCTATATTAGCTCCCTAAGGCCTGAAGGCCATAGGGTTGTCCTCGAGATCACCTCACGGAGTTTCATGTCAAGTATATATACATCCTATCTAAGGCCATAGGGAGTTTCATGTCAAGTATATATACAACTTATGGCACCCCATGACCCTAGGGCCATAAGATCTCCAAATGAAACATACGACAATGTATGGCCCTTGAGCTTATACATTGCAACCCCATGACCCTAGGGCCATAGGATCGGCATATGAAACATAGGACAATGTATGGCCCTTGAGCTTATACATTGCAACCCCATGACCCTAGGGCTATAGGATTTCCAAATGGAACATAGGGCAACGTATGGCCCTTGAGCTTATACATTGACACCCTATGGCCCTAGGGCCACAAGACTTAAAAACATACAAAAAGACAACCTATGGCCCTAAGCCCAAGGTCATGAGCATTGACACCCTATGGCTCTAGGACCACAAGACTTCAAAACATACAAAAAGACAACCTATGGGCCTAAGCCCAAGGGTGTGAGCATTGACACCCTATGGACCTAGGGCCACAAGACTTCAAAACATACAAAAAGACAACCTATGGCCACAATGTCAAAGGTGGCCAAGATATCAATGCAGCCCCATGGCCCTAGGGCCATAGGATCTCTATATGGAACATAGGCAATGTATGGCCCTTGAGCTTATACATTGCCACCCTATGGCCCTAGGGCCACAAGATCTCACAACATACAATAAGAGAACCTAAGGCCCCTAAGCTCAAGGGTGCGGGGAAGGGTGGCCAAAATATCAATGCAGCCCCATGGCCCTAGGGCCATAGGATCTCTATATGGGACATGTGGCACCCATGACCCTAGGGCCATAGGATTTCCAAATGGAACATAGGCAATGTATGGCCCTTGAGCTTATACATTGCCGCCCCATTACCCTAGGGCCATAGGATTTCCGAATGGAACATAGGCAATGTATGGCCATTGAGCTTTTACATTGCCACCCCATGGCCCTAGGGCCGTAGAATCTCCATATGGGACATGTGGCACCCTTTGGCCCTTGAGCTTACATATTGCCACCCCATGACCCTAGGGCCATAGGATCTCCAACTGGAACATAGGGCTATGTCTTGGAGCTTATCTATTGTCGCCCCTAAACTCTAGGGCCATAGGATTTCCAAATGGAATATAGGGCAACTTATGGCTCTTGAGCTTATACATTGCCACCCTATGGCCCAAGGTCCACAAGCTTTCACATTGCCACCGTAGGGCCACAAGGATCTCACAAGATAGAAGAAGAAAACCCTAGGACATAGGATTTTCCAATGGAACTGAGTGCACGCTTTGATCCTTGACCTCCAACATTGCCGTCCTATGGTGTGAGCCCAGGGGTGGCTGAGGTGTCTTCATAATAATTTCGGCCATTCAAGGGATACCCGCAAGTGGCATAAATTTAAAAAATAATTAAAAAATAATTTTTATGCTACGACAAACTTTGTCATAATGGGTTTTCAAATACACTTATTGATATCGGACAAAAAAATAGCGCACAATTTTCGGGATAATTTTTTTAAAATTTAGCTATTTTTAGTGTATTTTTTACTATGCAGATTTTGATTCTGAAGTCAAATTTTGCTTCATGGGTGTCGTTCCACTCGTACTACAAAGATATGGACATTGACAAAGCCTTGCATCAATTTTATTTTATTTTTATAAAGCTCTTTCAATTTCGGAGCCGACGAGCTATGTTTCATTTTTGCACAAAGCTTAGAACTCTAGTAATCCGACTGCAAACCCGTGAGAACAACCCCTACATTCAAAATTCGAATTTTGAATTTCTAACCTAACCTAACTAACCTTATCTCTCTCTTTCTCTCTCTACCACAATTTTTTCCGCGCTGTTGCTCTCTTTCTCTCTCTCGTTTCTTGCTCGAAACCTACACAGAAACCTGCACAGAGCTTGTCTTTCTCTATCTCTCTCTCCCTCTCTCCCTACGCATACAGTTTCATGCCATCGTTGTAACGCACACACAGATCTACATGAAGCCATCGCCACAACCTTCAACAGAAGGACTGCTGTCGCGACCTCCCAAACACATATTTGTTACCATCATCGTCGCGGCCTCAACACACCTAAGTTACTACTTGCTACTGCTGCAGCCGATTTTCATCAAACATAGATTTACTTAGAGGTAGCATGTAGAAACCCTAATCTTTTTTCTTAATTCGGTTTTAACTGTTCTTAATCTAATTACGTTTTAGCTAAGTTGTGAATTACCTCTCTCTAAAACAATAAACAAAAATCAGTAATTACATCTCTAAAACTGTAAAACTGTAGACTGTAGAACTATAAAACAGAAAAATCTCTAATTAGAGATCTAAAACTGTAATACAGAATACTCTAATTAGAGACCTAAAAATATAAAACAGAAGACTCTAATTAGGGACCTAAATTTGTAAAACGAAAAACTCTTATTAGGGACCTAAATCTGTACAACAGAAAACTCCTCATAAGTGACCTAATACTGTAAAGTTGTAAAACTCTAACTGCAAAAATCTCTAATTACAACAAAAAATTATAAACCTGCAAATGCAAAAGACAATAACTACAGAAAATGCTGAAACTATGAATAACTGTAATTGGGTTGTGGGGAGTTGGGCACACGTTGTAAGAGGACGAGTAGAGCACGTTGTTGTATGAGGATGGATTAGGGTTCAGTTGCAGGAGGATGGGAAAAAAAAAAGAGGCAAGAAGGTGGAAAAGAAAGTGTAAACTATATGTGCTTGTAATATAGTTTCTTTAAATTCATTTGTAGTCACTAAAATAAAACTAGACATTGAATCTTTAGAAGGGCAGACAGGGTGTAGCTACATAGGGTTTCACCTCATACTAAAGAGTAAAATATGGCCCTAAGGCACCCTATGACCATAAGGCCATAGGGTGGTCTCACATCGAACTATAGGGTGACCAATGTCCCATCTGGCCATAGGGTGCCAATGTACAATCTCAAGGGTCATAGTGTTTCCTATGTTCCTATTGAAGATCCTAGGGCCATAGGGCCATAGGATCTCCAAAACATATATATGGCACTATGGCCATAGGATCACATGGTGCTCTATGTCCAATCTAGAGACCTTGTGGCCCAAGGGCCTTAGGGTGGCAATGTACAATCTCAAGGGCCATAGGGTTCCCTATGTTCCTTTTGGAGATAGGGTGGCACTAGGACCATAGAATCTCCAAAAGCAACATAAAGAACCTAGGGCCATAGGATCAAAGGGTGACCTATTGGAGACCTTGTGGCCCAAGGGCCATAGTGTGGGAATGTACAATCTCAAGGGCCATAGGGTTCCCTATGTTCCTTTTGGAGATCCTATGGTCCTAGTGCCACCCTATCTCCAAAATGAACATATGGCATAGGATCACAGGGTTCCCTATGTTCCTTTTGGAGATCCTATGGTCCTCGGGCCATAGGATCTCCAAAAGGAACATAGGGCCCTACGGACATAGGATCACAGGGTGCCCTATGTCCCATCAAGAGACACTATGGCCCAAGGGCCATAGGATGGAAATGTACAATCTCAAGTTCCATATGGTTCCCTATGTTCCTTCTGAAGATCCTATGGCCCTAGCGCCATAAAATCTCCAAAAGGAACATAAGGAACCTATGGCCATAGGATCAAAAGGTTCCCTATGTTCCATCTTGAGACCTTGTGGCCCAAATGCCATAGGGTGTATTTGTACAATCTCAAGGGCCATAGGGTTCCATATGTTTTTTTTGGAGATCCTATGGCCCTATATCCATAGGATCACAGGGTGCCCTACGTCCCATCTAGAGACCTTGTGGCCCAAGGGCCATAGGGTGACAACCTACAATCTAAAGGGCCATAGGATTCCCTATGTTCCCTAGGGTCACAAGGTGCCCTACGTTCCATCTGAAGACCCTATGGCCCAAGTGCCATAGGGTGACAATGTACAATCGCAAGGGCCATATGATTCCCTAGGTTCCTTTTGGAGATCCTATGGCCCTAGAGCCCTAGGTGCATGGGGCTGCCATGGCGCCCGTTAATATGCACCATGGTGTACCCTATGTACGTAGGCCACCCTCGGGCCCTTGGATACCCTCTATCCCATCTAAAGACCTTGTGGTCCAAGGGCCATAGGGTGACAATCTACAATCTCAAGGGCCATAGGATTCCCTATGTTCCCTAGGGTCACAAGGTGCCCTACTTTCCATCTGAAACAATGAGGGCACCTTGTGGCCTTCGGGCCATAGGATCTCTATGTAGAGCATAGAGCAAAGAGCATAGAGAGCTTCTTACTACCATAGAGGGAACCCTATGGCCTTCAGGCCATAGGGTGTCAATATAGAGATAACAAAGGTTCTTACTAGCATATAGGGGACCCTATGGCCTTCAGCCCACAAGGTCTCCTCAATATAGAAGTGTTTTTTACTGGCATGGAGAGCACCCTATGGACCTGGGTCCATAGGTTGCCAAAAAACTATCATGAATGGTTTCTTTAAAACATACAGGGCACCTTGTGTTCTTAGGGTCATAATATGTGTAGAGCATAGAGAGGTTCTTACTAGAATACAGGGGACTTTATGGCCTGAAGGCCACAGGCTCCCAATATGGAGCATAGATCGGTTCTTACTAGCATAGAGAGACCAAATAGTGCTTGGGGCCATAGGATGTCAATTTAGAGCATAGAGCATAGAGCAAAGAGCATAGAGAGCTTCTTACTACCATAGAGGGAACCCTATGGCCTTCAGGCCACAGGGTGTCAATATAGAGATAACAGAGATTCTTACTAGCATAGAGGGGACCCTATGGCCTTCAGCCCACAAGGTCTCCTCAATATAGAGAAAATAGTGTTTTTTTCTGGCATAGAGAGCACCCTATGGACCTGGGTCCATAGGTTGCCAAAAACTGTCATGAATGGTTTCTTTAAGATGTGTAGAGCATAGAGAGGTTCTTACAAGAATACAGGGGACTCTATGGCTTGAAGGCCACAGGCTCCCAATATGGAGCATAGATCGGTTCTTACTAGCATAGAGAGACCAAATAGTGCTTTATACATGGGGCCTTAAGGTGTCAAAACAATGAGGGCACCTCGTGGTATTGGGGACATAGGATGTCAATTTAGAGCATAGAGCATAGAGCATAGAGAGCTTCTTACTACCATAGAGGGAACCCTATGGCCTTCAAGCCACAGGGTCTCAATATAGAGAAAACAGAGGTTCTAGCATAGAGGGGACCCTATGGCCTTCAGCCCACAAGGTCTCATCAATATAGAGCAATAGTGTTTTTTACTGGCATATAGAGCACCCTATGGCCCTAGGTCCATAGGTTGCCAAAAAAACCCTCATGAAGGGTCTCTTTAAAACATACAAGGCACCTTGTGCCCTTAGGGTCATAAGATGTATAGAGCATAGAGAGGTTCTTACTAGCATACATAGAACCCTATGGCTTGAACGCCATAGGGTCCCAATATAGAGCATAGATCGGTTCTTGCTAGCATAGAGAGACCAAATAGTGCTTTATACTTGGGAGCATAATGTGCCAAAACAATGAGGGTTTTTACAAAACTATGAGGGCACCTTGTGGCCTTGGGGCCATAGGATGTCAATATAGAGCATAGAGCATAGAGAGCTTCTTACTATCATAGAGGGAACCCTATGGACTTCAGGCCACAGGGTGTCAACGTAGAGAAAACAGAGGTTCTTACTAGCATAGAGGGGACCCTATGGCCTTCAGCCCACAAGGTCTCCTCAATGGCATAGAGAGAATCCTATGGATCTGGGTCCATAGGTTGCCAAAAAACCCTCATGAAGGGTTTCTTCAAAACATATAGGATGTGTAGAACATAGAGAGTTACTTACTAGCATAGGGGGGACCCTATGGCCTTCAGGCCATAGGGTGACAATATAGAGCATAGATTGGTTCTTACTAACATAGAGAGACCAAATAGTGCTTTATACATGGGGCCATAGGATGTCAATATAGAGCATAGAGCATAGAGAGCTTCTTACTAGCATACAAGGAACCCTATGGCCTTCAGGCCATAGGGTGTCAATGTAGAGAAAACAGAGGTTCTCACTAGCATAGAGGGGAACCTATGGCCTTCAGCCCACAAAGTCTCCGGGATATAGAGAAAATAGTTTTTTTACTAGCATAGAGAGTACCCTATGGCCCTGGGTCCATAGGTTGCCAAAAAACCATCATGAAGGGTTTCTTCAAAACATAGAGGGCACCTTGTGCACTAGGGGTCATAGTATGTGTAGAGCATAGAGAAATTCTTACTGACATACAGGGGACCCTATGGCCTGAATATAGAGAATAGATCGGTTCTTACTAGCACAGAGCGGACCCTATGGTCTTCAGGCCAAAGGGTGCCAATATAGAACAAAGATCAGTTCTTACTAGCATAGAGAGACCAAATAGGGATTTATACTTGGGGCCATAGGGTACCAAAACAATGAGGGTTGTTCAATGGCATAGAGAGCACCCTATGGCCCTGGGTCCATAGGTTGCCAAAAAACCCTCCTGAAGGGTTTCTTCAAAACATAGAGGGAAACTTGTGGCCTTGGGGTCATCGGATGTGTAGAGCATAGAGAGGTTCTTACTAGCATACAGGGGACCCTATGGCCTTCAGGCCATAAGGTGCCAATATAGAGCATAGATCGGTTCTTACTAGCAAAGATCGGACCCTATGGCCTTTAGGCCAAAGGGTGCCAATATAGAGCATGGAGAGGCTCTTACTAGAATATGGGGGACCATATGGATTTCAAGTCACATGGTGCCAATATAGAGCAAATAGTGTTTTTACTAGCATATAGAACATCCTGACCTAGGGGGAATGGTTGTCAAAAATCCATCATAGAAGGGTTCCTATGGCCTTCAGCCCACAAGGTCTTCTCAATATAGAGAGAATAGTATTTTTCATTGGCATACAGAGCACCCTTGGGGCCCTTGAGGCCAACCCTATGGCCTTCAGGCCTTAGGGAGCTAATATAGAGCATGGTGCTTTATATCAGCATAGAGAGCTATGGCCATAGGGCCATAGAAAAACAATGAGGTGTTTTTGGAAACGATGAGGCCACCTTGTGGTCTTGGGGCCATAGGAAGTCAATATAGATCATAGAGCATAGAGCACAAGAGCACAAGGAGATTCTTAGTAGCATAGAGGAAACCCTATGACCTTCAGGCCACAGGGTGCCATTATAGAGTAAACAGAGGTTCTTACTAGCATAGAGGGGACCCTATGGACTTCATCCCACAAGGTATTCTCAATATAGAGCAAATAGTGGTTTTTACTTGCATGGAGAGTTACCAGAAAACCCTCATGAAGTGTTTCTTTAAAACATTCTGGCCACCTTGTGGCCTTGGGGCCATAGGATGCCAATGTAGAGCATAGAGAGGTTCTTACTAGCATGCAGGGGACCCTATGGCCTTCAAGCCACAGATTTCCATATGGTGTTGGTGTAGAGGCTCTAAAGGGGTATTTAGGCCATTCAAGGGATACTTATTTGAGGGTCCTCTAATGTCATAAGGGAACATGTGATCACACTACCATAGAGTGGCCTAGGTACACTTGTAGAACCATTTTGTTGGCACCCTTTGGACCTAGGACCACATGGTTTAACATAGAGGTGAATCTATGGCCCTAGGTCCATATGGATGTAATAATATCCATCTTGTTTAAATATATGTAATTCTTTTTACAGAAAATGTCTCAGAAGAGAAAGTCAAAGTCAGTTGATGCAACAGGCTCAACACCAAGTTCTTGGTATCTAGATTTTCACTTACCAAATGGTGGAAGTGATGAGAAAGTCCACTTGTTCTTTCAAGATAAAGAGCAACTGCCCTTCAAGGACTGTGGTATTGTCAAGGAGATAAAGAAAGATTGTTCAGATCTTGAAATGTCTCCATGCCTTGAAGTAAAACTACTCAATGGTGACTCCTACTTGTTGGAGCCTGTGGCCTTTGCTCAAAAATTGGTGAAGGTTGATTATGAAGGAGTGACAATGACAAAAGCAGGGTGGGTGGAGCTTCAAGACAACACTCCAAGTGAGAACTTTATAGACTTATATATTGAGGGCTTTAAGAAAGTCAATCAATATTTAGGTAAATTGAGCAGCACAAAGAAGAATAAGAAGCAAAAGAATGAAGACACAGGTACAACAAATCAATCTAAGACGCTCAAGGAGAGTCAGACTCCCTCACTTGGAGAAAATAGTGGAAATGTGGCCGAAGAAAATCTTTCAGTTATACCCTTACAGACTCAAGAAGCAGGAGATTCTAGTGGACTTGCAACCCTAACAGCTGGAACCCCCTCAGTGGCAATGATTGTGGACTCAGCATCCTTAGCTGTGTTGGACTCTATTATACAGCCCAAAGAAAAAGATCTTGATAAAGAAGTTGCCAAAACTTCTAAGAGTGGGCTAGATGGATACGTCGGAATTGACCACTATTTTAAATTTGGTGTAAAATTTACCAATTGATCCCAGTTGAGCAATGCAACCTTGCACCAGAAGGCTATAGATGCAGACCATTGTCAGATGTATATGTGAAATATCTCTTGAAGCAATTTGCAGTGCAACAGACTTGATGCCGTATAACCCAATTACAAAAATGCCTTTACAAATAGCTGAAGTGCATGGAGACAAGCTATCAACATACAACTACTGGATTCTAGCTGGTCAACATTCCATCATAGCGGCTAGAGCTTTTTTGCGTAACAACAGCACTAAGTATGCTTTGAGAAAAGAGTTCTACAAGTTTAGAACTGCAAGGATAGTGGTAGACGCTCCGAAAGAGGTTGCTGTTCGAATTTCCAGAATGGAGAACATGGAGAGAATAACAGCAATGAAACACCAGCCTTATGTGGAGGTCTTGAAGCATGGCCGTAGTCAATGTCTTGCATATTCTAAACCAACAAAACCCAAGGTAGGTGTTCCTGTCGGTCATCCAAGTTGAGAAGGTTGGGATGTAAGTTCCACTTCCCTATGATTGTTTTTGTTACAAATATGTCTTGAAATAAAGTTAATTTTCTTTTCTTTATTTTGAAGGCCTTTGTAAATGTGGCGAACATCGTGTTCAACCATAAATCATTTGCCAACAAAGAAGCACACATGGTCATGTACGATGATGAAATCTATGATCAGTGGATACACATCTTGGAGAAGCATCAGACATCAACTGCTCGTGGGAGACAACCAAGCATAACAACCTTTAGATGCCTAGCTGGTTTAGAAGATAATGATGTCAAGCTACTACAACAAGAGCTGGCAGATGAGAAGATTTGCTTAGTGAAGCAACCACGTCAACAAGCAGGCATGCTCGACCTCACTGCACGTGCAACGGTCATAAAGAAGACCAGGGTTTTTGAGCCTCAAATGTTGATGGCATTTAAAGAGATAGATCCATCAGCAATAGCAGTTACTTCATGGGATAAATGTAAGTTTCATTATAACATTACAGATGAGATTTACAAATCTCTCTTCACGAGTTGCACGCAATGGCTAAATCTCCTACTACAAAAAGGAAAGAAGAAAGAGACAATTCCTGAGATCACTAGGGGATATGTGCAGTGGATCATTGCACAAAAGAATGGCACTTCTAGTTTGCAATTTATTTTACCATGGACAATCAAGTATGTTGGAAAGAATTTGGAAGGCATTGAGTTTCTCTACAGCAGTGAGAATAGCTCTAAAATTCGTGTTGGTGTTTGCATCATAGACACAACACACAAAAGTCTTACATCTAGTGGTTGGAGTGCTGCCCAATTTGGTAAAGTAATTGATGGAGTATGTGGGGTAGCACATCAACCATCAGAGTTTTTAATTGCCGGCTTAGTCAAGTATCAGCATGTTGCTTCCCTAGAGCAGGCAATTTCTGAAAAAGCTAAATGGTATGAAATGCACGTTCTACCTTTGAGCTCCTTAATGGGATTAGAGACCATCCAAACATGTGCTCTTTGCAAAGTAGTTTTTGGGGTTTGGGCATTTTTCAGTCAGTACACCAACTACTCTAGTGTTAAAGAGTCATTGTTGGAGCCAATGCATACTCTCTGCATCAATGATGACGAGTATGATGCTGCGACCACGGCCAAATCCTTTTTTGTACGTCGTGCAATCAAATGCATCTGTCTCAAAGAAGATGATCAAGTGATAGACATCTTGTCATTAGGCTATGGGACTAAAGAGGCACTACAACAACAGAGAAAGGTGATATCAGTTGCATGTAGTAGTGATCAAATGACACAATTGGAATCTATTTGCCATTCCATAGTGGAAGAAGACCTTGATCTTAGAAGGTGGGCAGGTGTGGATAACGCAGAGAAAGTCAATGCCAAGGATTCAGAGGAAGAAGAAATTGAAGAACCATTGGATGTAAGTGCTGAGGCCATTCTAGAAAGTCTACAGGAAACAGGTTACGCTAGCCACCCATGATATTACATTACTGATATTTAGATTATTATTGTTGTCATTTTATTTTATTTGTCCCATATCAAATCTGCCCATGATGTTAAAAACATTGATGTTTGGTTGGTTATTGTTCTCAATTTATTTTCTTTGAAAAAATGTGAACTTGTGAGTTTGAGTTTTTTCACAATAAATGAATTAGACTTAAGTGTATGATATTATATGGACATGTTTTGGTAAATAGAATTCTACATTTATATATGGTCATAAGATATATATTATGTAATACTTTAAATTTAATTGATCATATGAGGTTTGGGAAGAATACACTATGACTTGAGGATCATAGAGTTCTTTGTAGACATGACACCCTATGGCCCTAGGGCCATAGAATCCCCCAAAAGAAAATGGGATACCCAACAACCTTACAGATGTAGGGTGATTACACCGAGTCTCTAAAAGGGCACATAAGCATTTGGGTTACTCTATAGCCTTAGGCCCATAGGGTGTCAACATAGAATCCCCCAAAAGCATTTGGCTACCCTACAATCTTACGGATATAGGGTGATTACACAGAGTCTTTAAAAGGGCACATAAGCATTTGGGCTAGTCTACAGCCTTAAGGCCATAGGTGTCAACACAGCTATCCTACAATCTTATGTATATAGAGAGATTACATAAAGTCTCTAAACGAGCACATGAGTATTTGGGCTATTCTAGAAGGAAACATAGGTTATCCAAGAGCATTTGGGATACCCTAAGGCCTTAGGGCCATAGGGTGGTGACATAGAATCTCCACAGGGGCACTTAAATCACCCCATGGATGCAAATCACCTAGCTCTTATGGACACATCTTATAAAACATCACATGACACCCTATGGCCTTTAGACCATAGGTTGGTTATTCTAGGTCACCTAAAGACTCTTTAAGTGTTTCAAGAACATTTTTAGTTGGCCTTATATCTTGTGTCCATATACATTAGGGACATATATTTCTTATCTTGTGATTAAGGTTTAATATTCTATTGAGAATGAAATAAGCTAGAAAAAACTAAAAAGTATTTAGTCCTCAAAATTCCAAAATGAGAGTTTGAACAATTGATGTATGATCATTTTTTGTTGGGTGTAAGTTCTTCTATTGTGAATTGATGGTGTAAGCGTTTGAAATAATTATCTTTGTATTGCAACTAACTAGATTAAACATATTTGCTTTGAAATAATTATCTTTGTATTGCAACTAACTAGATTAAACATATATTCAACATTTGTTGTAAATTCCAATTATTTGCTTAGATAGTAACCATCGAGTATAATGGTTATTGAAGCATTTGTCCTTTGGATTATGTGAAGATCTAGTTCTTTGATTGTAACAAGATTTTATTCAAAGATATAAAGTGGGAGTATTTTGTTCCAAACTATGATTTTGTTTCTCTTCTAGATGATGCAGAGAATTGGAATTTATATCTTGAATTTTTTTCAATAGAGAGAAACTAGGACTAGTAGAATTTTTTAGCTTGTCATGTAGCAATCGGAACATTGTATCAAGGTTTATTACAAAGAAATGATTGAATAATGTATAACCATTGTTTAAGTTTGTAAATTGGAAGTAGAAGGAAATGCAAGTTCCAAAACATGTGCAATGCCATAAGGAGAATCCAACACAAATACTTTTGCCCCTCATGATTTGTAAATCAAAGTGCATGGTGAACCGGACCTTCCATCCACCAACAGATCAATGCATTTGTGAATTAAAGTACTTGAAATTTTGATTTAAATGTTTGAATTTTATGATGATATTTGAAGGCAAAGACCCCTTCAACTGTGTGGTAAAGCAACAAATGTATGATGTATGATAATGATTCAATTTTGTATACCGTGTTGCATATTTATTGAATTTTTTAGCTTACACATTTTGCTAGCATAGAGGACACCCTATGGCCCTAGGACCATAGGATGCCATCATATCCCATGTACAATTTCTCTTTTACCGTAGAGGACATCTTATGGATCTAGCATCAGACGCCAACATAGTGCATAAATGGCTTCTTATAAGTATACACATAAACATAGTGCATAGAGGGAATTTTACTAGCATAAAGACCGCCCTATGGCCTTGGGACCATAGGGTGCCAACATAGAGCATAGAGGGATTTTTATTAGCACCTTGTTGCCCTTGGGACGCCATAGTGCCATAAAGTGGTTTTTGTATATATAGTAGAGAATTCTCACACACATGATACCCCCTTGGTCACTATCTAGCCCTTGGACCATATGATAGTAGCATAGAGGACACCCTATAGCCCTAGGGTTTCCTTCTATCCTTTAGGGCCATACACTGCCAACATATAGTATACATGGTTTCTTCATAGAGAAAACCTTTTAGTCCTACACTATAGAGTGGAAACCTAGACCATATAATGTATCCTACTAGCATAGAAGGCACCCTATGACCGTGAGGCCAAAGAGTACCAATTTAGGGCATAAAGGGTCTCTTCCTAAGTTGAAGGGCACCTTGTGGCCCTAGGGAGCACCCTATGGCCCCAGGGCCATAGGGTGTCAACATAGTCAAATGGGGTGTAAACTTAGAGCATAGAGGTTTTCTTACTATCATGGAGGACACCCTGTGTCCTTGGTGCCATAGGGTGCAAACATATAGCATGGAGGGTTTCTTTTGAGCATAAAGAGCACCCTATGTCCTTGGGGCCATATGATTCCAACAAAGAGCATAAACAGTTTTCTGATAGCATAGAGGATAGCTTATTTCCCTGGGGCCATATGATACAAAAATAAAAGAGTCTTAATAAGGGAACCTAGGCCACTAAATCACCATGGGGCCATAAGGTGGTCTTTGTGGGGAATGCTCCTAAAGGGTTCCTTGGCTATCCTATGGCCTTTGGGCCATAGGCTACCAACAAAGAGTTTCGATGGTTTCTTACTAACATAGAGCTCACCTTGTGGCCTACGGTCTTTAGATTCTAATATAGAGTTTCAATGGTTTCATACTAGGCGTAAGGGGCACCCTATGGCCTTGGGGCCATAGAGTGTCAATGTAGAGCGCAGAGGTTTCCTTTCTAGCATAGAGGGCACCATGTGGCCTAGGAGCCATTTGATGCACCCTATGGGCTGAGGGCTGTAGGTTGCCAATGTAGACAAGGTTTCTTAGTAGCATTATAAAGGGTACCTTGTGGCACTCAAATCTCCATAGGGTGCCAACATAGAGCGTAGAGGGTTTTTCTTACTAGCATAGAGGACATCCTATGGCCTTGGGGCCATAGGGTTTCAATATTGAGCATAGAGGATTTCTTACTAGCATAGAGGCTATCTTGTGGCCCTAGGTCCATAGGGTGCAAACATAGAGAACATAGGATTTCTTACTATCATATAGGGTACCTTGTGGCCCTAGGTCCATAGGGTGCAAACATAGAGCATAGAGGATTTGTTACTAGCACAGAGGGCACCCTATGGCCCAAAGGCCATAGAGTGACAACATGTAGCATAAAGGGTTTCTTACTAGCATAAGAGGCAGACCTTGTGGCCCGCGGGTCATAGGGGGCCAACATAAAGCATATATGGTTTCTTACTAGTACTCATAGAGGGCATCTTGTGGCCCTATGACAACCCATGGCCTTAGGGCCATAGGGTGATACATAAATAAAGTACCATATGGCTTAGAAGCCATATATCTATTTATATGTTGAGACCTCCCAACAATCCTAACCCTATGGCCTTGAGGCCATAAACATACATATTTTGGATTATCTTAAAGTCATAGAGATATCTACAAAGAGAACTGTATGGCCTGAAGGCCATAAGAAACTTAGTCAAGAAAATCATCCAATGCAAGAAGATCATGGCAATAGAAAATGAGGCTTCTGCTCTAGAGCTTAAAGGCATAAATGTTTCTCCAAGTATACTTTTAGATGCCACCATCATGGACAAAGAACTAATGTAGCTAGATAAAGATTAGGAATCTCTAGACAATAAGGAGCATAAAAATAAATTCATTGTAGATGTGTTGTCAGTTAGTAAATTTTCTATTTGCGATTAGTTTTTTCTAAGAGTGTGAAAAAAAAGAGTTATCAAAATGTAGATACTTTGGAATCTAAAATTAGGTGTTCTTTAAACTTGCAGTCCTTCAACAAGATATTGCGGCTGACAAAGTTTTACTCGAGATTGTTGGTATAGAGGATGCTATTGCCATTGACCCTAATGAGAAAGATTCTATTAATCTCCATGTCAACCAAAGAGTTTCTGACGAAGATGACAAGAATCTACAAGTCTTTGAAGGTCAACTGCTACAATGACTGGAGATAAATTTAAAGAGTAATCCAATGGAAGAAGACAGTGAAAGTTCTAGAACATGTGCAAGGGAAAAAGAAGAATCTAATGAAAATATTCTAGTAGCCCAAGAGTTGGGAATTGGATTGCATGACACCACAATGGAAGTAGAAGGTTTTTTTTTTCTTTTTTTTTCCTGAAAAGCTCTTTCAATTTTGGAATATTAACTTACACATTTTGGTAGCATAGAGGACACCCTATGGCCCTAGGACCATAGGATGCCATCATATCCCATGTACAATTTCTCTTTTACCATAGAGGACATCTTATGGATCTAGGGTCATAAGATGCCAACATAGTGCATAAATGGCTTCTTATAAGTATACACGTAAACATAGTGCATAGAGGGAATTTTACTCGCATAAAGATCGCCCTATGTCCTTGGGACCATAGGGTGCCAACATAAAGCATAGAGGACTTTTTATTAGCACCTTGTTACCCTTGGGACACACATGATACCTTGGTCACTATCTAGCCCTTGGACCATATGATAGTAGCATAGAGGATACGCTATAGTCCTAGGGTTTCCTTCTATCCGTAGGGCCATACACTGCCAACATATAGTATACATGGTTTCTTCATAGAGCAAACCTTTTAGCCCTATGCAATAGAGTGGAAACCTAGACCATATAATGTATCTTACTAGCATAAAAGGCACCCTATGACCGTGAGGCCAAAGAGTACCAATTTAGGGCATAAGGGTCTCTTCCTAGGTTGAAGGGAACCTTGTGGCCATACGGTGTCAACATAGTCAAATGGGGTGTAAACTTAGAGCATAGAGGGTTTCTTACTATCATGGAGGACACCCTGTTTCCTTGGTGCCATAGGGTGCAAACATATAGCATGGAGGGTTTCTTGCTAGCATAGAGAGCACCCTATGGGCTTCCTATGGACTTGGGGCCATATGATTCCAACAAAGAGCATAAATGGTTTTTTGATACCATAGAGGATAGCTTATTTCCCTGGGGCCATATGATACAAAAATAAAAGAGTCTTAAGAAGGGCACCTAGGTCACTAAATCACCATGGGGCCATAAGGTGGTCTTTGTGGGGAATGCTCCTAAGGGTTCCTTGGCTATCCTATGGCCTTTGGCTACCAAAATAGAGTTTAGATGGTTTCTTACTAACATAGAGCTCACCTTGTGGCCTACGGTCTTTAGATTCTAATATAGAGTTTCAATGGTTTCATACTAGGCGTAAGGGGCACCCTATGGCCTTGGGGCCATATAGTGTCAATGTAGAGCACATATGTTTCCTTTCTAGCATAGAGGGCACCATGTGGCCTAGGAGCCATTTGATGCACCCTATGGCCCGAGGGCTGTAGGTTGCTAATGTAGACTGTAGAGGTTTTCTTTCTTGCATAGAGGGAACCTTGTGGCCTAGGGGCTATTTGATGCTCCCCTAGAGCATACAAGGTTTCTTAGTAGCATTATAAAGGGTACATTGTGGCCCTCAAGTCTCCATAGGGTGCCAACATAGAGCGTAGAGGGTTTTTCTTACTAGCATAGAGGACATCCTATGGCCTTGGGGCCATAGGGTTTCAATATTGAGCATAGAGGATTTCTTACTAGCATAGAGGCTACCTTGTGGCCCTAGGTCCAAAGGGTGAAAACATAGATAATAGAGGATTTCTTACTATCATAGAGGATACCTTGTGGCCCTAGGTCCATAGGGTGCAAACATAGAGAATAGAGGATTTGTTACTAGCACATAGGGCACCCTATGGCCCAAACGCCATAGAGTGATAACATGTAGCATAAAGGGTTTCTTACTAGCATAAAAGGTAGACCTTGTGGCCCTCGGGTCATAGGGTGCCAACATAAAGCATATATGGTTTCTTGCTAGTGCTCATAGAGGGCATCTTGTGGCCCTATGACAACCCATGGCCTTAGGTCCATAGGGTTACACATAAATAAAGTACCATATGGATTTGAAGCCATATATCTATTTATATGTTGAGACCTCCCAACAATCCTAACCCTATGGCCTTGAGGCCATAAACATACATATTTTGGATTATCTTAAAGTCATAGAGATATCTACAAAGAGAACTGTATGGCATGAAGGCCATAAGAAACTTATGCAAGGAAATCATCCAATGCAAGAAGATCATGGCAATAGAAAATGAGACTTCTGCTCTAGAGCTTAAATGCATAAATGTTTCTCCAAGTATACTTCTAGGCGCCACCATCATGGACAAAGAACTAATGTAGCTAGATAAAGATTAGGAATCTCTAGACAATAAGGAGCATAAAAATAAATTCATTGTAGATGTGGTGTCAGTTAGTAAATTTGCTATTTGCAATTAGTTTTTTCTAAGAGTGTGACACAAAAGAGTTATCAAAATGTAGATACTTTGGAATCTAAAATTAGGTGTTCTTTAAACTTGCATTCCTTCAACAAGATATTGTGGATGACAAAGTTTTACTCGAGATTGTTGGTATAGAGGATACTAATGCCATTGACCCTACTGAGAAAGATTCTATCAATATCCATGTCAACCAAAGAGTTTTTAATGAAGATGACAAGAATCTACAAGTCTTTGAAGGTCAACTGCTACAACGACTGGAGATAAATTTAAAGAGTAATCCAATGGAAGAAGACAGTGAAAGTTCCAGAACATGTGCAAGGGAAGAAGAAGAATCCAACGAAAATATTCTAGTAGCCCAAGAGTTTGGAATTGGATTGCATGACACCACAATGGAAGTAGAAGGCAATGGAAGTTCCAGAACATGTGCAACGCCAGAAGGAGAATCCAACACAAATATTTTAGCACCCCAGGATTTGGAAATCGAAGTGCATGGTGAGTCAGACCTTCCATCCACCAACAAACCAATGCTGACTATAGTAGTGAGCTTGTGTGGATTGTTCTTGAGGAGATGCTGGCAAAAGTCCAAGAAAGTGAAGAGCTTAAAGTTTGGACATGAGCATATTGTTCTTTGTCCAGGATGCATTGAGTTTTTAAAGGCTCTATTTAGCAATTTCAATGTAGGGATATGGTCAGCTGCTAATGACATGCATGTTGTGGACATCATCAAGATTTTAGAAAAGGAAGCTAAAGAAAAATTTCCATTCTATATGATCTGGGGGCAAAGCCAATGTCAACCATGCGTAGAATCAAGGATCACTCGCTTAGATAATCCAGGAGTAGAAGCACTTTTCAAACCGCTGGCTATTGTATCATCAAAATTTGGGCTTGATGCAAGAAGATTGCTTCTTGTAGATGATGAACCATTAAAGGGATGTGTGAATCCTGCATTGAATTGTATTTTGCCACTATCATTTAATGTTGATGATGAGGAGGATAATATCCTCCTTGGGGAGCTGCTACCATATATCAAAGCTCTCAATCATGTTAATGACATTCGCACAGTTACAGGGTCTCATTTATATGGATAAGCACCCATTGCTCAAGGTCATGAGCTTTATAACCGTATACACAAGGTTGTTGCAGAGTGGGAGGAGAGAAATCTATTTTTTCTAGGAAAAACCTACTCCACGGGAAGGCTACCAGAAGTTTCTCGTCCTCTTCACGATGAGAAAGTTACAACATCTAGCACTAGTGGAATGTCCACTCAAAGTCAAGACAAGAAACGTTCAGCACGTGATCGAGAAAAAGTAAGGGTCTTAAAGAATATCAAATCATTATCAGCCTTGAAAGGTACAGAAGCAATCATGCTTGCCCAAAAATTGGGATACAAGGAGCCTGTGATCAAAGTACATGAAGCCAGGAATTATGTAAAGCATCTAAAAATTCAGTATGATCTCAAATAGCCCTATATCAAGAAATGATGGAGCAATTTTTTGTAACATTTTGTCATTTACAAAGATCTTTATGTACTCAGAGACTTTGTTAGAGTGCTTACGGTTTCAAGATATATGAAGATGTAAATGATTAATAGTTTTTTAAATTGTCTTTCAATACTATAAGTAACTTCTGAGTTTCATGTGCCAAATGCTCTTTTTTTAAAAAGCTTTTATAGTTGTTTGCTTTGAAATTTGAGTTCACTTCCATCAAGGACAATCTACATGCTCATAAGGTCAAATCTCATCCTATATGTCCTTGGGGGATTTTCACTTTATGGTCTCAACACCCTATGAATCTAAGGCCATAGGGTCATAGTTTGGCATGTGTTCTTGCATAGGACTTACTAAGTGTAACCACAAATTAGCACCCTATGTCCCTAAGGTCTTCAACACACTTAAGATCTCTATATTAACTTTTTTTTAAATCATTTCAGGGCTTCTAAGAAAAAATGTTTTGGTATTAGATTATCACAAAATAGAGGAGCTCCCTTTCATATTACATCAAATATCACATTCAAACCAAGAGCAATGGTTTCATTATCTACCAACATCTTTCAAACAGGACAAAAGAACGCTTATCTTGGATTTAGAGGGTGTGCTTCTTGCAACATTTGAGATTCAATCAAGGCCAAAGTACATGTGCATTGTAGAAGATAACAATAGGGCGTATGCGGTGCGTCTAGATGCAGAGTATTTCTTAAGATTTTGCTTTGAGTTCTTTGAGGTTTGGATTTGGAGCTGCCATCATTTACAAAAAGTTCAACACATAATCAAGACCTGTTTTCCTACACAAAGTCACAAATTCAAGATGATTATGGATAACCGGTGCTGCCAAAATTCAAATTTCATGATCGGTTACAAAAGAGCCTATCACAAAAATATTTCGACCATATGGAAGCTATTTGATTATTTAGATGGGGGCAACACTATAATATTTGATGATAGTCCATATCGAGTGATGTGGAATATGCAAGAAACTTATATGATTTTTCCAAAGTTTTGGAACCAACCTACTCAATTGCTTCAAAGTTTTTTAAAAGATGAAATTGTTCCATGGTTATGTGGATGGTTGTATGCTAAAGACAAGAGAGACTATACCATAAGAAATTTTGTAATGTTCCATCCTGATCCTGAGACTCACTATGTAATGCAATGTTATATGTCTCAAAGGACTCAAAATCTCAAGAGAAGGAGGCCATTTTAAGTGTACTAGTTAAGTACTCTAAATAGCATCTACCAAGTATTTGGCAATGTGTACTTTTAAAAATTTAAACTTGATGGAATGTTGTGGGATATCTTGAAACATCTTTAACACTAGGTTGGTAACCTAACAGGACATAAAAGTGTCCTTTCAGGGTTTTGAAAAAAACCTCTAAAACCATAGTAGATCCACTCATTTTGTAAAATTCTTTCATGAGGTTATAGTTCAAGGCCTACTACACATGGAAAAAATAAGAAACTTGTAAAATTTCTCATCTTTTGGTCACAGCAAGCCTCCAAAGTTGATGGACCAGTACATTTTCATCAAAACAATCATTTCTTACGTTTTGTTGCATAAAAATAAGATTAGGGATTTTTGTAGGACTTGAGATAAATTCCCTAGTTAACTTCAATGGGTTGGTGATCAGAACATATGATTGCTTCTCACTCACTATTTTTTGTTTTTCCAAAACAAATAGGTACCAAAAAGTTGAATTTTTACCATTCTGCAAACCTATCATCAAAGTTTCTATAGCCACGCTCAATACAAATAATATATGCATGTTTTCTTAGTTCTCTATTGTCCTTTCGGTTCATAAGGAGCCATGGAGCATGTCAAAAGAATAATACATCTCTTACCAAGGGGAATCTTGGGGACAAAGATGAAGTGCTAAATACAGGAACCATGAAAAAACTGGGTTCAACATTATGAGTTGTAGAATCCCATAGAAACTATTCAATATCTCGCCAAATTTGATCCTTATGACTAGATATGGTTACTACCTACAAAATGCATGTAGTTGTCACAAGAAACTAACAATATTGAAAAAGCTATACTTGATAAACTAGAATGTTTTGTTTTCTTCTATAATTGAAAAAATCAACCATCATTGTCTACTATGAAAAATAGGGTATTAGGTGCCCCAAAACTCAAGGAATATTAGCTTTATGTTACAATATGCAACATAGAAAATCAAAACTGCATTTGGATATCATCAAAGCCACCAAAAAAATCATAGAAGAGCTAAAATTGGCAAAAAAACAGGATTGGAAACTTTTTGTAAATTGGTCACGACTTACAACTTTAACATTTATTTCTCACTAGAAGCATTAGGACATGTTGAGGACTACTAAAGATAGTCTCTAGCATTATAGACCTCACAAACATGAATTCTAGAGTGGTATAGTTGCAAAAAGTTGAAAAAAGCCAAAACCAGGACCCGTTTTTTCACACAGTTTAGGTTGTGAAATGTTGTGCAAGGACAAGGTTAAAGATGGAATTGATATTCCAAAAAAATGTCAAGTTTTTTACAGCTCATGAGACAACTTTCTAGATAGATAGCACCTCAAAATCCATTTTGAAACTCTTGACATAATTCAAGGAAAATGGTCACTTAACAGGACATAAAAGTGTCCCAGGACATAAAAGTGTCCCATTACCAACCTAGTGTTAAACTGTTTTTTTAATGGAGTGCATCCTATTGTCAGGAGACTTCTCTCATTCAAGTTCTTTGGTTTCATTGTTTGATGCTTCTATGGTATTGTTAACTTTTTCTTCTTATTAATTGTCTTTATTAAGTGATCCAAACAATCAGAATTTCTTGACATTTGGTAGTGTTACAAAACGGTATTGTTAACTTTTTCTTCTTATTAATTGTCTTTATTAAGTGATCCAAACAATCAAAATTTCTTGACATTTGGTAGTGTTACAAAACGGTGTTTTTTGAACACCCTCAATCTTGGAGATATCATACTCTTTCTAGTTAGTCTTTTATTGTACATGCAATGAAGACCATCATTTTTATGAAACTGTCAAGTTGGTGGTAATCTTTATGTTTATACTTTATACTATTTTGACATAATCAATGTATACAATTTGTATTATTCACATCAAATGGTGTTTTTAAACACCTCCTTTTTTTGAGACACCATCTCTAAAACCTTTGAGTGAAGTTTTAAAGCATGTACTTGATGTAAAAAATCTTCATCTTAACATTGATTCTTTGGCACAAACTTATATTAGGAGTTTTTATATTGTAGTTTTATGTTAAGAAATAATTTCAAAGTTAGAATTATGATAGTTTATCTAAGTAAGTGCCTCATCTAACTTTGTATAGTTAAATAAAATACCAAATGGAATTATAGGTGCAATAGATGACATCTTATGGTCTTAGGGCCATAGGATACTCTATAGTATTGTTTAGATTTTTTTAATGTTTGTGAACATAGATCATAGAGTGTTTTTCTCACTACCATAGAGGATATCCTATGGCTTTGGGGCCACATGGTCTCAATATTGAGCGTAGAGGATTTCTTACTAGCATAGAGGGTACCTTGTGGCCCTAGGTCCATAGGGTGCAACACAGAGTATAGAGGATTTCTTACTAGCACAGAGGGCACCCTATGGTCTAAGGCCATATGGTGACAACATATAGAATAAAGGGTTTCTAACTAGCATACGAGGCACACCTTGTGCGCCTGGGGACATAGTGTGCTAACATAGAGCATAGAAGGGTTTCTTATTGGCATAAACAATATCTTGTGGCCCTAAGACAACCTACAGCCTTAGGGACATAGGGTGGCACATAAATAAAGTCCCATATGGCTTTGAAGGACTGGACCTCGACCAACTAACAATCCTAACCCTATGGCCTTGAGGTCATAAAGAGACATATTAGGGTCATAGACATGTCTACAAAGAGCACCATATGGCCTTAAGGCCATAGGTGCAATAGATGGCATCTCATGGTCTTATAGCCATAGGATACTATATAGTATTGTTTTGACTTTTTAAGTGTGAAATATTAGTTTGAATGTTGTTTAAATTATCGTGTATTTAAAACTTGATAGCATGCTACAAAACCATGACCAAGTATTTTGTTATACATGGATTAAGGTCACCAAATTATGACAAGAGTGTTTAATAGTATTTGCCTTTACATATTATCTTTTTTAATTGCTGTAATCAATCTATATGCTGCTTTAAAATCATATCAATTGGTTTTTTTGACACCTCATTTTTTGAGAAGCTACTTCTAGAAGCATTTGTTGAATTTTGAAAAGCACTGATGTCATACAAATCCTCTTTCCAAAAACTATATTGGAGGTTTATTCTTAAATTTTATAGTAGAGAAATTAAAATAGACTCATACAATCATGATAATTTATCTAAATTAAAGACAACTAGAGCTTAGAAATCATTAAATAACACAATCCTAGCATACACATTTAGAATTTGGGAAACGGGATTTTCCCAAATTATCTAAAATGGTGTTCTCTTTCCAATATCTCTCTCTCTCTTTCCTCTTTAAATATCACTTGGCCTTCAGTGGGGTCAAGTTCTTCTTCCATAGCTACAAATCAAGTTAACATGCCATGATTAGAGTGCTCAACTATCAAGTCAGCATGTCATCAACTGTGAAATCACTTATTCAATTATATCTAACATCATGTTGCAAGATAGAGATAGAATCACTTATTCAAATATATAATTTATATTTGCCACCACAAAAGCGAGACAAGAATTGAATCATGATTTTGGTTTGACATTAGTTAGCAACTAGTCGCAACCCACTTTATGAGCATCATTTAGACAAACAGAGAGGTCAAAAGTGCTAGGCCGGGTCGAGGGATTAATTCACTTGCCACTTTCAAGGTGTGTAAGCACATTGCTAAAAAATTCCCTCTTGTTTTTCTCATGGGCACTTAAAAGCACTTCAAGAGGCGTATACAAATATGGCACATGGAGAAAACATCCATGGATTTAGTCCGGGGGGGAGGCTTAGTAGATATACACTCAGGGTGGCCCATGGAAAATATTTCTTCCATTGTTTTTTGGTTTCTATCGGCAAATCATAGAAAGAAGGGAAGTGTGCTGTAGTTTTCATCTTCATGTGCATGACCCCCAATCCACAATGGCTGCATAGACACCCTTCTGGTGAATATAAAGGATCATGTTGTGAGAGTGGAGATCATTGTGAAGGTAGTCATGTGCATGCACATAGTTTAGGGTTTAGAATAGAGCATTGATAATCTGTAAAATGTTATTTTGGAACAGCTCTATTGTTCCTTCAGTGGCTACATAGCAACGAATGGAAGGCTATCTACCATCTGGATTACACTCTTTTATCCATTGATCTATATGGCCGCCACTCCAAAATCGTGAGAAATGACCATCGGACGCTCCACGTGACAAACTACGGCAAGTGGATAGATAATTTTGCATTGAGCAATGTCCAAAACTTTAGCTTCATCTTTAACCTACTGGTCCACCGTGGGTCCATGCAAGTGCACTTTGAAAATTTTTGCAACGTACAATGGATCTTCAAAGGTAGGATGTGGGACACCCACACGCTTCATGTGTGCCCATCTTCTGTCTCCCAGCTATGGAGCATGTATATTAACGATGGTGGTATCTTGTAAAAGATGTAAAATGGGGGGAGCTAAGAGATGTCTGAAGCAAGATTGATTGACACAGCAGGCTCTGCTTTAATGTTGACTCTTGGATCCTTAAAAAAATTGGAAGAGCTGGCTTCAACTCTCATGTACTTTACTAATCTTTCAAGCTTCTCCTTGCTCTTGAAATATTTATACAATTGGTGCACAAGTTGTATGTGGGAAGCTATGCTCGACAAGGTAGTACTATTAGGATTTTTTAGCTCCTCAAAGTTCTTTGTGATCTGCCCAATAGTCTCCTTGACCATGTTCAATAATGAACCTGATGTCATGAGTGATATTTCAAAAGTAGTGGGCATAAACACGATTTGAAGTTGCTCAAATATAGACTTGGTTAAAGTCTTTGTAAACTCGTAATAATGCTCCGCAATGACAAGGTTTAGACAGCGATGAAGCTCGGTCTTTGACATGTGGTGAAAGTGTCTTACTATGACCTTTGAGACAAACTTTTATTGATGTTTTTTTAGATTAGTGTCTTCCATATTTGTAAGATATACTTGCAAACCATAAAAATTATGATATGAATGCAAATTATGGAAACTATGCCATGATTGAAAACCATAAACACTATGACATAATTGCAAAACATAAACACTATGGCATGATTGCAAACCATCGACACTATGTGATTTATGATTGAAAGTCTAAAGACAGACAAAGTAGAGAGAGAGAGAGAGAGAGAGAGAGAGAGAGAGAGAGAGAGAGAGAGGTGAGGTACTCTCAACATAAGAACTAGATCCTATTATGTGCACATGGGGGAATGTGGAGTGATAAAAAACACATCTAAAGGACCGAAAGAGCGTAAACGTGAACAACCCAACTTGTGTGAGATACTCTCGGTACAAGTCTTGGACGTTGTTGTAATGTTGATTGATAGTTTTATCAATCTAATCCCTGATGAAGTGTGTGGAACTCACAACACAAACACTAGCGGACAACTTAACAATCTCAAATGTAGGTCAAACATCGCATGTATCTACATCAAAGACAACACCAAGTCATCTAGTGATGAATAATGGTGTATCTATGGAATAAGCACAAGGGTACCATGGTGTCACACTACGATGAAGAGGGCACGGAGTATGCATCTTTCCACTCCCAGACTGATGAATGTTGACCCTCGTGTTTCTATGTAGTACTAACATTAATGTGACTTAATCTAAAATTGTGAACCCTATAGGACACTCTAAAGTGAGAGGTGGAGCACTAAGTTCTAACTCATCTCTATGGTGAGAGATAAACTACTGCACCACACCAGTGAGAATCTGGGTTTGTCCTAAGACTCCCTTGGAGTGGGCCATATGGCTTCACACCACGGAATGAGGTACTAAATTCTACACACTTGTGGAGTGAGCCTTATGGCTACACACCACGAAGTGGCCTATGGTCTGCAAGCCAACTCTGTGGTGAGACAAAAACTTCTGCACCACATGAGTTTGGCACAACACACAAAAACAGGTTAGTACTCATAAAAACTTTGAGCAAGACATTATACCTAAATATTGCTCTTGCTGTTGGTGGTCATGTGAAGCTGAAATTGTTGGAGGCTAGAACGTTTTGATCAAAATTGATGATGCCTTTTTTTTATTAGTATAGTTTTTTATTGAAAAGATTTTTGATCGAGAAAACTTTTTACAAGAATTCGGATCATTAGGGAATTTATGAGCTCATTTTTGGGCCTTATAAGAATTGATGATGTGGCACAATTTTCAAAAAGTGGGAATCGATAATTTTATTTTTTTTGCAAATAAGATCCAAATCTGTCGGAGGTTGGATATCTAGAATCTACTCTTCAAATGCTATCTATTGATATATAGCATGCATGTATCGGGCATTGCCTTCATATAGATCTAGAGAAAGGTGATTCTAGATTACCGTAACGATAATAAAAACTAGCTGATTGAAAAACAATGGCATAAATTTCATAGGACTCCTCCAAAATTTTCTTACCTTGGCCCTTTAGAATCCATTTTTCAATATCTTTCTAATGATAGGTCATATCATGGGGTTCTGAGCAATATTTGGAGGGGTTTACCAGGTTGCTCTCTTTTGTATAGCTTTGATGATGTGGCACCCTTAAAAGGCCCAAAAATGAGCTCAATTTGTTTCTAATGTATTATTCGGGATTAAAACATATAATTCTATTTTATACGTATCATTTTTGTGATACGGGCATATAAATGCAACCCATTTCTTTATTTTGCTTGTGCCAAGGAAGTACAAAGTGGTGAATATTGATGTATACCTTGAGCCCTCATCAAGGAGTTGGAGGAGTTATGGATGGGCATCCCCGTTGTCCATGTTTCACTTCCAAAGGAGAGGAGAGAGGCCATTGTGAAGGGTATCCATATGTGGACTATGCACGACTATCCTAGCCTTGAAGAGATTTTTGGTATGTCGTGTTCCTTCTAGTTTGAAGCTTTTCTCTAATGATATAATATGAGTGCAGGGTTTTCCACACCGGGCCACAATGTTTTTCCTACGTGCGGGCCAGCAAATACAAGTCTCTAACAAATGGGAAGACACTTCTAAAGTGCACAATAACAGATTGGGCAAGCATTTGGGAAGAGCAATACAATTGTAAGGTTTTCAGCTTTTGAAACCTTAGAAATTGCACAAAGCATAATCAAATTAATCATTTGTTAAGAAAACAATGTAGAATGGTCCAACTGTGGCAAATATTGGTATTTTTGGAACCATAATCATGACTTTACTATGGTTAGAAATTTTCAGAACTGAATTCCGATAAAAGCTGACATAGGTATAGGCCCTGGAAGTTTACATTGTGGACTAATTTAATTAAACCAATTGTAAGTTTTTATTAATCATTATTGTAAAAGATTTAATCCTGAAGCTCCTAGATATTTATAGATAATTGCATATATTTTCAAAATTAATCATGGAAAGGTAAAAAAAATAGCAGAAAATCGATTTTGTGTATCTGGGGGACTGTGTGGGGTAGTGATGAACTTGCCTAGGCTGGAATTAGTAGCAGGTGGTGCTAGGGGAAGGCTGGGGGCTAGCTTGAGGTGCAAGTAACTACCAGAAGCAGCAAAGGAGTTCTAAAAACCTATAAATAACCCCCCTCTCTTCACAAAAAAATTCAGACTCGGAGCCTTGGCCATTTCTCTCTTACCAAGAGAAAACTCTACTCAAAAATCACTAGAGAGCAAAAAATATAGTTGATTATTCCCCGGTAATTAGCTTAATCTCTTTAATTAGCAAAATTATGCTAATTTACCTATATTTTCTTAATTAATCCAGTTAATTAAGAAGATTAAACTTGATTACACTCTAAATTGCTCTCTTAATTCTTAATATTTTGTTGATTACTTAGATTAAGATTAGAGATATTAATCTAATTAATTATCAAGCCATATTAGGATTGAAATTTATCTTTTTGATCATAAATTAATGGTAATTATACTAATTAAACTTAGATTAGTATAAGGTAATTATCAGAGATGTATTAGATTATCAAGATGCTATAATAATTATCTCTTAATTTTTTGATTAGTTTTTGTAATTAATTAGGCAAAAATTAGCTGTTTTTAGTCAAAAAATTGATGGAAAATCTATTTAATTAGCTCAAAAGTTATTAAGTTAATTATCATAGCTAAAAAATACTATTAGAAACACAAGGTAAATTACTCATTAGCAGATAATTAATCTAAGTATTCAATTAAGCTAAAATTTTCTATTTTTAGCCATAAATTAAAGAGGGAAATTAGAAAAACATGTTAGATAATTAAATGCTATTTATGAGAGTTATTTTACATGCTAAAGAAGCCGTGATAATTAGCTTAGCCACAGAAAAATAATTTAGCTAATTATCTTAGTAAAAAAACCAAAAAAACATGTTAGATAATTATTTGCTATTTATTAGAGTTAGTTTACATGTTAAAAAAGATGTGATAATTAGATTAACCACAAAAAATGTGTTTAGCTAGTTATCTTAGTCAAAAAATCCTGTTTTTGAGGGTAAATTAAAGAGGGAAACTAGTAAATTAGGTTAGATAGCTTTGAGATAATTTTTAGAGTTAGAATACGTCATTCAAAAGCTATGATAATTAGCTTAGCCACAGAAAAATAATTTAGCTAATTTTCTTCATAAAAAACCTCTATTTTTGAGAGTGGTAATTAATAAAAATTACTTATATAACTACACAATAATTATCAGAGATAGGAATCACGGTTAGGAACTTGGGATAATTAGGGTATACACAAAAAATTAGTTCATCTAATTAAATAGGCCAAAATTGTCTATTTTTGAGCAAAAATTAAAGGGATAAATTAGTTAAACTACTTACATAATTATGTAATAATTATTAGAGGTAAAAATTAATGTTAAGAACCAAAGATAAATAGGTCATGCATAAATAATTAGTTTAGCTAATTATCTTAGCTAATACTATCTGATTTTGTCTATAAATTGAGAAGGGAAATTAGCAAATTAATTTATATAATTACATGAACATTACCAAAGATAGAAAATAGCCTTAGGAAGTTAGGATAATTACCTTAACTCCAAATAATTAGTCTAGCTAATTATCTTAGCTAATATTTTTTTATTTGGCCTATAAACTGAGAAGAAATATTTGGAAATCAATTTATAAGTTAGCAAGATTATTACTAAAGTTAATCCTCCTAGTATAAATATCCCACAAGAAGATAAGTAATTCATAGATTACTAAAGCAGAATTAGGATATTTTTGAACAGAAATCAAATAAGAAGTTTAGTAAAATAGCCTCGATAATTATAAGATACTTATGGAAGAATAATAACACTATTAGGAAGCTTATGAGAAAATATCTCACCCAAATATTTATCAAAGATACTTACTTAGTCCAAAAATCCCTATTTTTGGATAA
Organism: Adiantum capillus-veneris; assembly: GCF_014529385.1. Classification (NCBI taxonomy): domain Eukaryota; kingdom Viridiplantae; phylum Streptophyta; class Polypodiopsida; order Polypodiales; family Pteridaceae; genus Adiantum; species Adiantum capillus-veneris. The sequence continues at coordinate 151,801,712 of NC_140932.1, read as the reverse complement.
AAGAAATAAGAGAGATTATTCATTTAATTCTCTAATCGATTAAGTATCCTTTTATAAATGCTACCAGTATGGCTCCAAAAAGGACCCGATGAAATCCTCATTCCAATGAGGAAGACACAATGCACAAAAGGACTAGGGCGTCCCATGACCATGAGGCTGGGCCTAGTCGTAGGCCTACGGAGGAGAGTCTTCAGGTGCCAGCATAGTACCAGATGGCTGATCAGTCTCAGGTGGGTTTTTCTTTATTCACTTAAGTCTTTAAATAGCTTAAAGTTCTTATATAAATTAACATTGCATACGTAAGAACCAGGAAGGAATAACTGTCCGAAAACGAAAGGTAACTTCCAAGAAACCAATGAGCATTGTTTGTAAATAGGAAAGAACTGTTTGGGCTAAGACTAGTTGACCTAGGAAAGACTGTTTGATCATCCTTAAGACAAGCCAGTATAGGTCAGAGTTACTTCAGATTGACAGTACCTTGTCTTAAGTCTAAAGATGTCTGTTTGCTAAAAGATTGTTTTCAATACTGCTTTTAAGGGTTGTTTTAATGAAATTGTGTTATGAAGGATAAAAGGAATCATTATTTAAATTGTGGTAAGAACGTGGTAGTAATTAAATAACAAAGTATCATGGTGGGGTGGTAAGTGGGGATTGACTAAGGTTGTCAATCATGGATGGGTGGATCTAATTAGTCAGGTAACTATCCATTCCCGCGCACTAAAAAAAAAAAGAAGTGTAGAAAGCTTCTTCACTTGGAAGAGGAGTCCACCAGCGGCTGTGCCCTCACATATGTTAGGGGGAAAAAAGCGTTGATTGGGATACCTTAACCAAATTTGTGGAAGTTATAGGGCCATAATAGTTTTTAGACTTTTAATATATTGTCTCGTTTTCGCTGTGAGACAAGACTAGGTCTCCTTCTAGGGCTATAAACCCAAGCCATTGTCAATGGTAAAGGTATATTCCCTGGATTCTTCTTGTTAGAGACTTTGATTTTAATTAGGCCTAGAGACCTGTTAAGGACCCCATCCCGCTTTTTGGTGTCGGCGGATAGGGATCTTACAACAATGGTGATCCAACCCCCATCTGCTCCACCAAAAGGTATGTCAAGATACTCCATATTTTTTAAGCTTCCATATAAGGACTTAAAAATACAACACCTCTTGGATCACATGCACATATTCAAGAATGTAGCTCACACCCTATGGGACCACATCACGGGCAAATGAGACTCTTTAGGGAGAGGGAGAAATTGAGGGCCTTGAAATGTCTCCCTGCATCTACCACTCCATGTCAAGTCCCCAATGGGGAGATTGTGCTTTCTAAATCCCCATGTATTGTAACAAAAGATGAGCTAGATTGAGTGAAGGGTTCCTTCATGCAAGCATCACAAAAACAAGAAAGCCGCCTGGTCCTTAATTGAGTAGGATCATGACGACAAAAGCCTGAAATGCAATGGAGTGATCGAGATCCTGGTACTCTCTCACAACCCCATAGATTAGACCTGTCCACTTCTGTCTCTTTTACTAGCCAAAATTTCCTATTTATAGTAGGACCTGCTTTAGTGGATTGTGCATAAGAGATACATGCAACATTGGACATTGTTCTCGTCAAAAATGCAACCACGTCTGCAGCTTGCCTAAGAACAACTCCATTACTCTTGAGTTGTTCATGTGTAAGGGCTCTCTTTATCACAGCGCCAGCGCCATCATGCTCCCCCTTGCCATGGCCAGAGCCAAAAAAATTCCATGTCATCTCTGTACCTGTTAGTTGGTAATATCTAGCAACAAAGTAAAATGGCCTTGCAGCCTTGAATTGCGAGGCTGCACCATCTGACCACACCCAGTGCTTCTTGAAATTCAGCCCCTGGTCTTTAAGCCATTGATCACAAAGAAGAAAACAATGATGGACAAATAGCGTATCATGTTGCCTATCATCGGAGATGTAGAAATGAATATGCTTGATAATACTGTCATCTTCGTTGTCACGCATGTACGTTATGTGAACGAGGATGGTGCATTGATCTGTATGCCAATGCATGGATTGTACTTCATTTTTCTCTTTGAACGAGTAATTTTCAGCAAAGTCTACTACAGATATAATGGTATCTGAAGGAAACACCTTCAAACATTCTCTGTATTGATGTGCCTGCCATTTGTAAGTGAAATCGTGCTCGATGAAGATTCTGATGTCGTCTTTTATCCTCCCTATCAGCTCACTTAAAGCAACCTGTTTGAGTGACAACATCTTTCTCTTACTTAGACCATGCTTAGTTTGAACTTTAATGTCCTCGAAGACTTGTAGTGGAACTGTCTTTGTCATCTCTGCAAGTTCTCGTGGACAAAGGCTGAGCTTTTCCACACCACAGTTTTTGCATTGGCCCATCAAGCAGGTGTGTTTATGGAACATATCTGGGCCTCAGCCTTTGTACATACGCATGATTCCCACAAACTTCGTGATCCCTGAAAACGAGTGCTCAACAGCAAGACATTCTGCATTCACCCCATCTGATTTGCAAACACTACATTTACATGTACATGACCTCCCATGAAAACCAAAAGCAGATGAGCGCATAACATTAAATGCATCTTTGAGATACATCAGTTTGATATGATAAACACAACAGCAAGTATTTCGATCTTTCAAATTTTGCACGAACCAAGGCTTGAGCTTCTCAAAGGACCTTTGCCCAATTGTCACATGTGGGTGGCTATCTTTAAAATTCAAGAAATACTCTGTCTGCTTGAAAAAAAAATGCATTAGAATTACATTTTTCTATATATCACACATAATAGCATAGCTACAGATGCATCGGTACAAATACATATAGCTATGCTATATAGCACGGATAATAGCATAGATAGATAACTCAGCTTTCATTACATGCTCAATTTTGTTATATAACACATAATAGCATAGATAGGGATTTTTAGTTGTTATTACACACACATCACACACGTCTGCTATATAGCACACATAGTGCTCTCATATTATAACATAGTTCTTCTACATAACACACAAAAGAGCATAGACAGGGATATTGTGCTATTATTACACAAGTATCAAGTTTTGTATGGTGCTCCCAATACTTGACCATATCTCTGGTTGGTCGAGTAAGAGTGATATTTTCCTAAGTTAGCAATAACAATAAAAAATCATCAACTACAATCTTTAAAATCACCGATTGACGTTATAATTTAATCAATCTTACATATTTGTCCTTCCACATTGCCTTGCATCTAGAGCCATAGTACGTGGAAGTTTGTCTGGCGCGAGCTTCGCGCTGTTGTTTGTAGGATGAGTCCGTCGCCGCTTGATTGATCTCTTCTTGCATTGCCCACTCCCATTCCGCGTCTGCCATGTTCCCAACCATGATAGATGCTATCTGGATCTCTAACCTGGTTAGCTGTTGCACGCCGCACACTGCACTGCTAAAAAAAATATATGTAGCCCTCCAACCACTGTTGTGAAAAATGTTGTCATCGGGGGCATTTGGAAATCTAGCTAGCAGACATCCTCAATGTAGCATGCATGATCGGGAAATTGGTCTCTAAACTTTACAAAAAAACTATTATACATTGAATGTATAAGAATTTGTAGATAGCGTCGAAATGCCCTGCCCTGTGCTGTGTTGAAGTCCACCTCGCCGCCATATTTAACCTTGTAGTAGCACCCATGCGTGTCTTGCATGGGTGTGTTGGTATCCTTGTCCTCTGCATCAGGGGTGGCACGCTCTGAAAGTGGGGACTCTGTTCCCCCACCACTACCAAAACAAGAGAAGCCACCGTCACCGCTACGTCTCTCAAGGCGTTTTTTGCCTTAAGACGAGCGTCAACACGTGCTACTAGAGGAAGTTTTTCAATGGTATTCTGGCAAAGCAAGACTAGAATGAAGTGGTGTAGGACCCTATGATGCGATGGGAGTGGGACCCTGCGATGGAAGGGAAGTAGGACCCTGCGATGGAAGGGGAGATGGATGATAAGAAGGGGTCGTAGGGTGAGGTGCCGTCAGTGCGAGGCTCTGTAGGTAAGGAGTACCTCTCTGACTCCCCCATGGTGTGGTCTATGAAGAAAGTACGTAGGTCACAAGCTCCTGTGGAGTGTAGCGGCCAAACAAATCCTCCTTCAAACGGAGGTACTGCTCTTGTAAAGAGAAAGCCCGCTGTAAGCCTGGATCTACGACTGGTAGAGGACCCTGAGTAGAGTAGGTGTAGGATGACCATGCCTGCAAAGAACAAAAATAAACCTATGACACTCATGGTTTAGGGTTAGCCAGAAAAAGTTTTTATTTCTTTGCTTGTTCTCACCGCCTCAAGACTCGGGTCCACTAGAGGCGATGTCCACCCCAGGTGGGAGCCCACCTGGGACGGGAACCAACCAAAAGAAGAGCCATATGGCTGCTCCCCACCAGGTGGTCTCTCGTTTGATATCTACATTACAAAGAGAAATATGAGATTTAGCTTTCCCTCCTACTCGCTCATATATAAATACGTACACAAGTATAATAGCACACAAACACATAGATACATATACATACTAGTAGACCTAAGTAGAGGCTAGTAGTGCCAAAGGTTAAGTGCACCTCTTTAGATATCATCACAGTCTCAATCGTGGTAAAACCAAAGGTACATTGCGGTAATCCATGCATGAGTGGATCAATGACCGCAATGCCACGATTAAAAAAGGACTATACCCAAGATGAAGCGTCTAACCTTCGGGTGCTATGCTCCCGTACTTAGTGTCTACATACACGCATAAACAAATATATATGTACACACAAATATATATACATATACGTAATGTAGCCATTGTTTTGAATAGAGATAAAGAGTTATGTTTGTAAATGTAGCCATCGTTTTGTGTTGTGCGCAGTGCGAAAGTGTTGGAGTATAGGCGCCTGTGCCTTGCCCGGCCGCCCAAAGTCTGGGCGCCCACTGACTTGTATACCTTATACATAGCATAAGTGTATAGGGGGCTGCTCACTCTTTGAGTCTCCCCACCCATATCTGTGTGTATGTGTGTCTCTTTCTCTCTCTCTCACTCTCCGTCTGTGGTGCTCCCCGATCCCCTTCAATTGGTATCAGAGCTATGGTGACCGCAGAGAGCACGACGGCTTTGAGAGCTTCGAGGCGATAGCTTGCTCGCTCTCGACGGTAGAGAGATTAAGAAAGCTTGGAAGCTTCGTGAGAATGCTCAGGGAGACTAATGTGATTGCATTTTGAGCTCGGCAATGTATGCCTCGAGCATGTTTTTTGGCAATCACAGGTAGAACAGATATTTGTGTACTAGATTTGCAGGTGTTTGCAATGATGTATGCAAAGTGTGGAGATTGGTGCATGCATTTGGAGTGCGGTTTGATGCGCTTTGGTTGCTCATGGTTTTGAGCGTGCAGTCAGTTTGGTTACTGGTTTTGTGGCCATTTTACTGACAAAACTCTGGCGAAATTTTCCCAGGAGTTTTATGCGTATCATTTATGCGATCTAGGTAGAGATTGTGGGTTGCACTCAGCATTTGCGTGCAATGTTCTCTGCAGGTGGGAGAGTTGTGCGTGTGTATGCATCGATACCGCACAGTGTGGGCTTGGTGATTAGCTCATGGGTTTGACAGGCGTACAGTTATCTTGGCACACTCATAGGAGTGAGTATTGTGATGTATGCTTGTGTGGCTACGAGCTAGGTAGCCGGATTCGAGCACTAATGGCTTGAGGTTTTTCAGCAGGTTTCAGCTACAGGTTTACAAGTTTACAGGCACGTTTGAGGGCTTATTTGGGTGCTGAATTTTCAGCCATTGTTTCCTCTTTGCAGGTGTCCATGTATGGCTCAGTTGTAGGCTGATCTGGGACACATTTGTGACTTGTTTATGCAGCTGTTTAAGAGCTGAATTTTGGGGCTGATTTGCAACCATATTTTACAGCCATATTTGCAGACTTTTTGTTGATGCAATTCGAGCCAGTTTAGGGCTGATTTGGTTGAAATTTGCTACTCATTTTTGGTTGCTCTTTTGCGAGCATTATGGCTGATTTTTCATTTGACTTCCAGCGTTATGGTCTGACACAGTTTGATGGTGCAGATTTTGTTGCTTGGAAGGAGCATATGCTTGTTGCATTGGCGGATTTGGGGTAGGATAAACCCTTTCGTGGTTTATCGGCGAAGCCCAATTCTATGCGTGATGATGATTGGCAGTATCTTGATGAGTTAGCAATGTCTATGATTTGTTTACATCTGGTTGAGTCTGTTTACTGGCAGGTCTCGAGGGAGACTACAACTCATGCTTTATGGCAGAGTTTACATGCTATGTACGCGACATCCATGTCTACAGGGGAGTCTAGTCCCACTTCTATGTCCATGGGAGAGATTGGTCCCACACGCAAGTCTCGACGGCATAGAGACTTGACATGTTGGCATTGTGGACATAGAGGGCACATTAGGCGTTGATGTTTCAGGCGTTTGAGACAACGGAGGCGACAGATGCGTGATGCATATTTGAGCATGACAGATGCTAGTGAGATCAGTACGGTGGTTACTGAGTATGCTTGTGACGGCGATGTCACATTTACATCTAGCTTGTCTTCAGACGACCTTATGTCTACGGATTGCATATCGGATTGCACATTGTCTTCACATTGGCTACTAGATTCAGATGCTACTTTCCATGTCACGTCGCATCGTGAGTGGTTTAGCACGTTTTCTAGTGGGAGACTTGGTTGTGTGCACATGGCTGATGGTTTTTTGTATGACATTGAGGGTGCAGGAGACGTATGTTTGTCCTTGCCCAGTGGTATGAGATTTACCCTGTGTCATGTGCGTTATGTGCCAGATCTGAGACGGGATTCGATCTCAGTGAGAAAGTTACGGGATAGTGGATGTCAGATTTCACTACGAGAACGAGATTTTGTGATGCATTTGGGTTCGCTAGTGATTGCGAGAGGTGCCAGGAGTGGTACAGGTTACCCATTGCATGTGGATCACGAGAGAGACGATGTTGTCTCTGTGATCATGCAGCCAGGTAGAGAGCGAGAGAGCAGGCGAGTCTCTTTTGCTCATGGGTTGTAAGGTACTTTGCATGGAGTGCAGAGCAGTGAGCTCGTTGTGCACACAGTTGGGGCACGACTTGAGCAGTCACACA